>NC_056750.1:57981100-58206100 GCF_019279795.1 Protopterus annectens | reverse complement strand
GTGCCCCTGTCAAGCAGAGCCATAGAAGTGATCCCCGGGGTGAATTTCCTATCTCCCCTCCAATCATCAAGATTTTTCTTGAAGAGTGCTAATGAGGAGCTTTGTTTGATATAGATAGGTAGTTTGTTCCAGAGTATGGAAAGTCTCTGGGACAGGAATCTATCCAGTCAACATGTTCTGTTTATTGTGGTGACAAGGTTTAGGTCCCTAGAGTATGCAGCTTGGAGGGATTGGGATTTCTTTAAGTGGCGCATGTCCAAAAGCTCTGGGTTTGACATAGCTTTGTGTGTTAGGCAGAGATTGCCTCTGAGTAGGTGATATGCGACGGAGTAAAGCTGCTGTTTTTTGAGACGTTCTGTATAGGGCATTGGTTTGACGCTGGTAATCCTCTTTGTGAGATATTTCTGCAGCCTTTCCAGTTGTTGTAGATGTCTTGTGAGGTACATACCAAAAGGGGCATTGTACTCTATAATGGGTCTAATGAGTGACAAGTAGAGGCAAAGAACGACCTCTTTTTTCCTGGATGAGAAACCTTTTGTGATGAGGTGTGCCACGTGGAAGGATTTCCTGACTACTGTGGCAATGTGATTATTAAAGGAGAGACTACAGTCCACCTGTGCCCCAAGGTCTCTTATTACACTTTCAGTGTTAAGTAGACTACCGCCTATGTGGTAGTTCATGGGTTGAGAGTTTTTACCAAAAGAGATGACAATGCACTTTTTGGCATTGAGCTTGAGGTCATGGCTTTGATACCAGGCATCTGTCTCAGTGAGGCCCTTTTGTAGGATGTCCACATTGTTAGGAGTTTTGATTATGGGTCGTTGTTTGCAGTCATCTGCAAACTTTGTTAGCCAAAGACCTCTTGTGTTAGCCTGTACATCAGAGAAGTAGATACCAAACAGGAGAGGACCTAGGACTGAACCCTGTGGTACTCCACTTGTCACTGGTCTGAAGTTGGATTTAGAGTCTGCTACTTTCACAGTGTGGGTTCTGTCAGTGAGCCAGTTGGCAACCCATCTTGTGACATAGGGATTTATACCTAGTTTAGTAAGTTTATCTATAATTCCAGATTGGGGGATGGTGTCAAAAGTCTTGGCAAGATCTAGATAGGCTGTGTGGACCACCTTACCCTTATCTACGGCTTTGGTGACCGCTTCAAAGAAGTCTATTTCAGGTTTAGGAGACATGATCTGCCTTTTACTAACACAAACTGGGTAGGGTCGAGTTTGGAGATTATCAGTGTCATTGTTTATAAGTTTCATGATGATACATTCCATAGCCTTGCAGACCAGGCTCATCAGGCTAATGTGGTGGTAGTTCCCAAAGTCCATGTTGGCTCCCCCTTTGTGGAGTGGAATAACAGTTGCTGTGTGCCATTCAGTGGGCACAAAGCTGGAGGTGAGGCTATGACTGAACATGGTACTTAGGTGGGGTGCCAGTTCATTTGGCAATTCATGTAGAACACAGCCTGGAATGTTGTCAGGTCCCATGGATGCTGTGTTATTGGCTTTAAAGAGTGTGTTTTTTACCTTTGCAGCCATGATTACAGGAACTTTGCATTCTTCTGGTATAGAGATGAGCCCTTTAGGGGGTGACAGAGGGGTAAAGTTAGCACTGAACCTATCTGCCAGGATGTTGGCAATATCAGTTGGTTCTGTAATTTTCTTGCCTTTGTGCTGTAACTCAGAGCAGATCTGAGTGTTGCCATTGAGATTCTTGACATAGCTATAGAATGCTTTGTGGTTGTCTTCAGAATCAGTAGCGATTTTGTTTTTGTAACTAGCTTTGGAGGTTTTTATGAGGGATCTCAGCTTCTTACTGAGGCTGACCATGGAGTTCCTCCAATCATGGGATTTTACTCTTTTTTGTGACAGTTTCTTTCTTCAGTTGTAAAGTTAGTTTATAGCAGGGGACCACCAGATTGGCTTCCATTTTTTGGAGGATAGCATCTTGGTTCTGTTAGGGATTGCATGATCCATGCACTCGTGTAAGTGCTTATAAAGTGCATTTGTATAGGATTCAGCAATGGTACTTCTATTGTCCGTCAGCATGGGTGTCGTGAAGTTTGCCACTTCTGTCTTAAGAAGCGCAAAGTTGGCTTTGGAGAAATTTTTTGCTGTGGTTTCCCTAATGGGGGATGGGGGTGGGATGTGGATGTCAAGGGTAATTAGCTTGTGGTCAGATCTGACCAATGGGGAATTGACCTCAGGTGTGGAACACTGGTCGCCCATGTTGGTAATGACCAGGTCTAGGATACTGCTGCCCCTGGTGGGGGTGTGGATAAGTTGATCCAAGGTGTTGGAATTTATGAATTCCAGAAAACGTTGAGCACAAGAGTTGGTACATGAGTAGTTTTCCCAGTTAATGGTGGGGTAGTTGAAATCACCCATTATTAGGGTGTTAGGTTGTACCTTAATATTTTCCAGTGCATCAAGAAATGAGGAGTGGGAATCCTGGGTCATAGTGGGGGATCTGTAGCAAGCTACAATTTGGATTGCGGTCTTGCCCAGAGTTAGTTGCACTTGGATAATCTCGGATGCATTATGCTGAGCGTCTAGCCTGGAGGTGTGGATATCCTTAATGAATATGGACATGTCTCCGCCTTTAGTATTTCGATCCAGGTTAGGTGGCCGAAAGGTGTGGTATGAATTATAGCCTGGTAATGCAGGGGTGCTCTCGGGAGCCTTGAACCAGGTCTCTGTCACTGTACAGATGTTGATGTTCTCCATTTTAAGAAGTGCCTCGAGTGAGTGCATTTTGAGGTTTAGACTTCTAGCATTAAGTAGCATTACCCTCAGATTTTGTTTGCTTGTACCTGTTATGGTGGTGAATTTGTCATTTGAACCTTGCCTAAAAAAGGCACTATAGGGATGGCAAGAGCCTTAGCCAGTATCCAGAATCCCAAGGGCGACAGGTGCAGGCCATCTCTGGCAAAGCATGGTGGTTTGTCGATCATGTCATCCCAGGCAGACAGATACTGGATCCCCTTAGAATGACACCAGAAGCTTAGCCAATTGTTGAAGTCAATCATTTTGTCCTTGTACTGTGGTATCATTCTGGGTGATGGCAGGATGCTACTCAGGGCTAGGGTCATACCTGCCTGGGCTACAAGATCGGACAGCTCCTCCATGTCTCTTTTCATGTAGTCCATGGAGGTACGTCTCAGGTCATTCACGCCAACCTAAATCCATTTGCTTACTTATCTATTCTATTAAATATTGATTTGTAATATATGGTGAAATATTTAATAGAATAGATAAGTAAGCAAATGGATTTAGGTTGGCATATTATTAAATATATTAAATGTATTACTATTAGTTATATAAATAATTGTCTTAGAAATTTAATTGTTTTTATTGTGTATTACATATGATTAATTATTGCTAATCAGGTCTGATGAAGATTTTATGTGGAGCTTACCTGAAGTGCACACATTAAATTTTGGATTAATATGGATCCTGGCATTTTGCACATCAATTTATTTCCAGAAATTTATCTCCTGAGATTTATTTCAAGAGCAGTATCTATAACTGAGTGGACAGCATTCGTAATATTGAGACTGTAACAGTTGTTGTGAACAAAGATTATTTCGAGCTTATATAAGCGTACATTTATGGTAACGGCTCACCCCTTCATTGTTTTGCTTACGCTAGTAATCTTTTTATTATACAATATAGAGTCAACTATGACTAGAGTGCTGGGTATGTTGTTATGCCTCATGGGCTGTGGTTGAGTGGCACACTGAGTTTGTAGGCTATGTGTCATTTGGGTTGTGTTGGAGGCTGGAGGTTGCTTGCGTTTCTGCTTTGGAGGTCCCTGTTGCTTGGGTAGATTTGTATTGAGAGCCTCCGCGAATATAGATGTGTGTTTTGTGTTTCTGTGTGTGTGTTTTGGTGGTGTAGGTTTTGAGGGACTCTGCGATGAGTGTGGTGTGGTGCAAGTGTTTACCTTCTTGTCTTGACTGTCTAGTCCAGTCTTGGGTGAAGAGAGCTTTGCTTCCAGTTTGGCAATATAAGTGCATCTCTCACAGGTTGTAGTGTTGGGTGGTAGGAGGAGAGTGTTGTCTGTGTACCTGAGGCAATTGCTACATTGCCCCAAGATGCCCAGATTCATAGGTTCATTGGTTCATAGGTAGGTACTAGGTTATTGGCCCTAGGGCCTATATAAGCCTAACCAAAAGGTACCCTGGCTTTCGCCAACCAAGAAAATTATTTTCCTGTGCCACTGTCGAGCAGAGCCACAGAAGTAATCTCTGGGGTGAATTTCCTATCTCCCATCCAATCATCAAGATTTTTCTTGAAGCGTGCTAATGAGGAGCTTTGTTTGATATAGATAGGTAGTTTGTTCCAGAGTATGGGAAGTATCTGGGACAGGAATCTATCCCTCCAGCATGTTCTGTTTATTGTGGTGACAAGGTTAAGGTCCCTAGAGCATGTAGCTCGGAGGGATTGGAGCATGTCTAAAAGCTCTGGGTTGAACATAGCTTTGTGTGTTAGGCAGAGATCGCCCCTGAGTAGGTGATATGCGATGGAGTAAAGCTGCAGTTTTTTGAGACAGTCTGCGTAGGGCATCAGTTTGGGGCTGGTAATCCTCTTTATGAGGTATTTTTGCGGCCTTTCCAGTTGTTGTAGATGTCTTGTGAGGTGCATACCAAAAGGGACATTGTACTCTATAATGGGTCTAATGAGTGACGAGTAGAGGGGAACAACAACCTCTTTTTTCCTGGATGAGAAACCTTTTGTGATGAGGTGTGCCATGTACAAGGATTTCCTGACTACTGTGGTGATGTGATTATCAAAGGAAAGACTACTGTCCACCTGTATCCCAAGGTCTCTTATTACACTTTCGGTGTTAAGTAGACTACCACCTATGTGGTAGTTCATGGGTTGAGAGTTTTTACCAAAAGGGATGACAATGCACTTTTTGGCATTGAGCTTGAGGCCATGGCTTTGACACCAGAAATCTGTCTCAGTGTCGCTCTTTTGTAGGATGTCCACATCTTTTGAAGTTTTGATTATGGCTCCTAGTTTGCAGTCATCTGTGAACTTCATTAGCCAAAGACCTTCTGTGTTAGCCTCATGTAGACAGGAGAAAACACTAGGAGCTGACCCTTAGACATGCCTGGATAGGTGCTTATTTATTAAGTACTAAAGACTGTTTTCCTCTAGACAAGTGAGGAAAGTTGAGTGCTGTAGTAATGTGAAGCTTATTTAGTGCTTACAATGAGTTCTGAACAAGTGCTGATCTCAAAGAAACAGATTTGAGTGCTGAAACTAGAAAACTGGCTAGTTCTAAGAAATAAAATTAAGCTAGAAGGCTTCCCTCCAACACAGAAAGGCTTGGGGGCTCAGAAGCTTACAAACAGTCCTGGATGCAGCAAATCTGTATCTGGGCTAGACGGCTTACAGGAAAGGCAGGAAGCAAGCTTATGTATGTGTGAAAATGACTTTTATGATCTGTTTTTCAAAAGTAAAGCATTTAGGTACTATAATTTAAATGAATTTGAGAAAAAGTCATTAGTTGAATTGTGTGCCAGGTATGATGTTGTTATCAAATCTGCTGACAAGAGTGGGAAAACAGTTATAATTGATCGTGGACATTTTGAACGTTTAATGCTTGAGTTTTTGAGTGGTGTTAATACTTTTAAAATTATTAATTAAGTTGACTCGAATAATATTGTTTACAGAATTAAATCGGACTTGTATGACCAACTTATGCAGTTAGCTATTATGCCTGAGGAATATAATTATTTATATATTGAACATCCTGTTTGCCCTTCAATATATGGTCTGCCAAAGGTCCATAAAAGTTTGTTACATCCACCTATGAGATCTATTGTCTCGCGTGGCCAATGGGCTACAACAGGCATATCTAAATATCTTGACCAGCAACTAATACTTATGCTGAACTACAGTAAAGCTTTTATTACAGATACATGTAACTTCTTTAAAATGTTAGGTGATTTTGTGAAAGACATAGATGCTATAAATGTTTTATTTATAATAATGGATGTAAAATTATTTACTGTGATCCCCAGTGGATTAGGTATTGATTATGTACGTGAATTTATAGTACAACACAGTAATTTTTCAGCTAAGATTTCTTTGATATGCTCCCTTTTAGAATTAGTACTACAAAGCAATGTATTTATGTTTAGAGATGATATTTATCATCAAATCTCCGGTGTAAGCATGGGGACACCAGTAGCTAATAGCTACGCTAATTTGGTTTTAGCCAGGTTGGAGGAAATTCATATTTTCTCATCTGATGGGTATACACACCCTGATTTGATTTTTTATAAATGCTTTGTAGACGACATACTACTATTATGAAAGGGAGTCAGGTTTCTTTAAATGAGTTGGTTAATCATTTACAGTTAACTACTGAATTCCTGAAATTTGAAATGTGTTGTTCTAGTAAGGAGATTAATTATTTATATGTGAAATTATTTAAGCAGCATAATCTAATTCAGACTACTATCTATAGGAAAAATGTGCAGACTACTGGATATCTACATAATTCTAGTCTGCACCCTAAGCACATATATAAACGGGTAGTAAAGAGTCAATTTCTAAGAGCTAGCCAACTGAATACTATGGAAGAAGGATTTATATCCGAAGTTGAGGCTATGTCTAAAGATTTTTTATGTAGGGGATATGATAAAACTTTGTTAGACAATGTGGCTGAAGATGTTAAAAAACAACGACATACTGTGGCAGCACCTTATTTCAAGAATGATAGGTTAGATGAACAATATAGTAATGGTCAGCATGAAAACTATAACTTAGGTTATATAATGAAATTTAATAGACACTCATCTCAAGTTAAAGGTATTATTGAGAGGAACTGGACTGTCTTAAACTCAGATATTAATGTTAAAAGGATAGTTGGGGAGAAACCATTTTTTGTATATAAGAAGGAAAAGAACATTAAACAGTTACTGTGTTATAAAGATTTAAAGGTTAATGCCAAAGAAGTATGTGTAAAGAAAAATGCACTACTCCATGCTATAAGTGCACATACTGCAAGTTTATTAACACACATTCTGAATTTGTTCACCCTATAACGAATATGAGAGTTGTATTTAACACATTTGGTACATGTGATACTGAAAATATTATATATTTGGGTAACTGTATAAAATGTTTGAGTTTTTATATAGGAAAAACTAACTGTAAATTTGAAAAGGGTTTGGGAGGGTGGCCTAATGGTTAGGGTGTTTGCCTTACAAACACAAAGTGCAGGGTTTGAGTCTCACAAGGGATAATTGGTTAGGCTTAAAATGGCCCACGAGGGCAATTAGCCTAGTACTAATCTATGAACCTATGTACCTAAGCTAATTTCGTCACACTTATCTGAAATTCATAGGAAAGTTGAAATGAATGCTTTTAGTCAACATATTTTACAGCAAGGAGCTGATCATAGTCTTAGATTTAGGATACTTCAGTGATTTTTCAAGAACAAGAAAGGTGGAGACATTATTAATGCAACTGAAAGGGCAGAATATAAATGGATAATTTTTTTTAGAGCAGATGCACCACCAGGTCTCAACAAAGTTAATAGTATCAAGCCCATTTTAAAATACAAACAATTTTATGTATAGAGCTAATAGTTGTGCTTTAATTTAACAAATGTTATGCTTAACTGCTTAATTGATTCATTTGTTAATAAGTCGATAGGCTGGCACTGTGTGTATATATACTGGATGAGCATTTATGGGTTTTGTATTTGATAGTTTATCTCGAAAGCTTGTACATTAAACTACTTTTGACTGTTGAATCCTGAGATTTTGTTTTTTTCTACTTGGATTACAATAAAAATACTTTTATGCTCCTCTAACTTGTGTGATGCCTGGTATACAGCAACAGTGACAGGGTTTAAATCTCTTTTTCTTCCTGCTTTCTTCCTGTCTATCCCAAATCGTCTTCACCAGATTGTCTTCTACTTTTCTGCACACATGCCCAAACCGCTGTACTCTGTTGTCTTTGATCTTTTCTGCAGTTGGAGCTACTTTATCTTCTGCTCTGATGTCCATATTCCATGATAAATCATGTTAATCTGGAGTTGCCATTGAGTATTCAACCACTGAGTATCCAGACTTTGCAGCAAGCAGATGGAAGGAGAACTGATATGTTTCATACCTTAAAGTATCAGCAGAGCCAAATCAGTAGACTACATTTAGTCATAGTGACAGCCTCAGCAGTATCTTTTACCCTAGCCAGCATTCCAGCAATTACTACATATTTATTTAAGTCTAGCCTTCCCGGCGGGGGTGGGGGGGGTGGTGATGGATGATTTCCATCACCACTGGAATCATGGTGCCTTTACGAATGTGGGTGCATCCTCCAGTGCACCCATTAACCCATTATGACAGCTAACAATGAAGTAGTCTTAGTGGCCAAATGTCTGCTCCAGGACTACATTTTGCAATACAGCCCTTCCTGCAAGGGATTTTGGTAGTAGATGGCTCATGATCACATGCCTAGGATGGACATGCCCCTCCTCTTCTGCCAAATACTTGAACTGCCCGAGCAGCTAATAAAGCCTTGGTTGTCTGGACTATAGTTGTGCGTTCATCATTCTGTGCCACCAGAAATGAGCAAAACTCTCTTTTTTTTTCTCAACGATACCAGGGAAGAAGTCTTAAAAAAGATTTATTACTGCCAGACAATAAGAAGATATGCCTTTCTTTACCTGCTCACAACTGCTAAAGTTGAACAGCAATTTATTTTGAAGGAAGCATTGTTATGTATATCACATAAATACATTGAATTATTTGCATATGAAGGATATAAAATGTAGGGATACCATAACCTAAAACCTATAGATTAAATACTAGCAAATGACTTGCGTATCATATTCAAATTATGGAATTATGGATATGTTGTGGAAGTAAATATGAATATGCTGCATATGGTTTTGGAATATTCTGAGCACTCTAGTCAGAAATCTAAAGAAAGTGAATAATGAAGAGACTAACGAGTTTTATACGAGTTTTATATGAAGAGACTAACGAGTTTTATACAAGTTTTATATGAAGAGACTAACGAGTTTTATACGAGTTTTATATGAAGAGACTAACGAGTTTTATACAAGTTTTATATGAAGAGACTAACGAGTTTTATACAAGTTTTATATGAAGAGACTAACGAGTTTTATACGAGTTTTATATGAAGAGACTAACGAGTTTTATACAAGTTTTATAGGTCTATAAATGTATAAATTTCACACCAGGATACAAGACTAAGACATGAGACTCATAAGGCATATGTGGGACTGTGACAAAAACAGCTTTTAAAACTCCATACTGCTACTTTTAATCAAGATGCAAGTTTAAGTCACGAGACTGATACAGATTACTGTCTCAGAGAAATGTATAAAGTGATTTAAGATGTGCTATATGACATAACATAACATACTTCTCAGGTGTTCAAAATTTCACAAAACTTCCAGAGTTTTATCTCATGCTTTTGGTCTGTTCCTCATAAAATGTATATTTTTTGGCAAGTTGTTGAGGACTGAAGTTACTAAATGATGGCAGTTTTGATTTTCAGACTTCATAGTTTTCAGAAAATGCATGCCAATGCAAAACTTGCTTTTATAGCAATTCTCCAGGTTTATTAGATCAATAGTTAAAAATGTGTTCCTGATTTTGGGCCTTTGTCCCCCATTTATTTATTTATTTTGATATTTCTTGCACTAAGAAGTTAAACATTATGGGTAACAGCCCTAAGAATACATTTTATTTTAAAAGCATAGATTGTGTGTTGCTACTATAGCAGAAGTGTTTTTCATATATATTACTCATGAGCCCTAAATACTTTTCTGAAATGCATATGTGAGTTAGAAATCATAATACTTCTTAATGATGTGATGTAAATGATACAATACTTTCAAAAAATAAACTTCCACATTATAATTCTCAAAAGAAAATAAACTGCCACAAATGAACTAAGTGATAAGGCTTCAGTTAAAAGTGTTCATATGAAGCATTTTGCTGTGTCTTCTCTATTGGGTTTCATAGTAGGTATCTATAAGAAAAGGTCAACTGAAGAAAGAGAAAGAAAGAGATAAAAAAAGAACAAAACCTCCTTCACCAACACTTCCAGTAAGCTTAATATCTAGGGCAGTTGGTTAAAAGTTCGCTGTGCAAACCCTGTTTCAATAATAAAAATGGTCAAATTAGAGTCACATAAAAATATAAATATAATATAAAAGAAATATTTTGGTAGTTTTTATCTCTCATACCTTAAATGAAGAGGCTGCATCCCTAGACAAGCTGATATACCTGGAGGAAAGGGGCTTTCCTCTTGCACTAGCTGTAGATGACAAGTTTCTATTTCTAGCACCTAATAAGTTATTCGTTTCACATAGGTTGTCTTCAATGATCATCCTATATCCCGAGGGTCAAAGCTTACATATCGAAGTAATGAAGACTGACTCAGTAACATACCTCTCAACTGTCCAGATTTTTACATCATAGTTTTGAATGTTCGCAAAAATTGTTGTTTTCCAGCAAATTGTTGAGGATTGAAGTCACTACATAATAACAGACATTTGAGCTTCAGACTTCATATCCTTCAGAAGACATATTCTAATATAAAAACCTGCTACTCTGGCACTTACTAAATTTATTAGGAAGATATTTATAATATGAATTTGCTTTTGAGCCTTTGACCCCCACTGTTTTTGGATTTACCCAGAATTCATTCACTAAGAAGCTTAGCCTTGCAATCTGTCATGCATTAAAATGCTGAGAGTCACACTCAGTAAAATAATTATTTGCATCAAGTAAGGGGCTAATAAAAACAAAACGCATTTTGTTTTCATGTCACAATCATTTAACAGCTTTCAGTCAATTGAAAATGAGAAAGACAAATCAATCAACTGTGAACTTACAATGCCGCATTGACAGTTTCTAGACAACTCCAATGTTAAATTAAGCACCAGATATGCAATCTTAACTGATATGCAATTAAATCACATCAAATTACAATGTTTTAAAAGCTCAGATCTGCTTAACTATCATTTCAGATTAATACTCACTAACACTAACTCTATTTTTAAATACACCTTTTGTGATACAGCCAAGAGGGTTTGCCTGCAGTATTTAAACATCAGTGGGTCATTTGAAAGATCATTTGAAAAGTGAATGTTGAAATCTGAAATGCACTTGAGACCCTCCACTTTTTATGCCTTAAGGGAAGTATTATTTCACGTTTTATGCCTTAAGGGAAGTATTATTTCATGTTTTATGCATTATGCCTTAAGGGAAGTATTATTTCACATTTTATGCCTTAAGGGAAGTATTATTTCACGTGTTATGCCTTAAGGGAAGTAGTATTTCACGTTTTATGCCTTAAGGGTAGTATTATTTCACATTTTATGCCTTAAGGGAAGTATTATTTCACGTTTTATGCCTTAAGGGAAGTATTATTTCACGTTTTATGTCTTAAGGGAAGTAGTATTTCACGTTTTATGCCTTAAGGGTAGTATTATTTCACGTTTTATGCCTTAAGGGAAGTAGTATTTTATGTTTTATGCCTTAAGGGAAGTATTATTTCACGTTTTATGCCTTAAGGGAAGTAGTATTTCATGTTTTATGCCTTAAGGGAAGTATTATTTCACGTTTTATGCCTTGAGGGAAGTAGTATTTCATGTTTTATGCCTTAAGGGTAGTATTATTTCACGTTTTATGCCTTAAGGGAAGTATTATTTCACGTTTTATGTCTTAAGGGAAGTATTATTTCACGTTTTATGCCTTAAGGGAAGTAGTATTTCACGTTTTATGCCTTAAGGGAAGTAGTATTTCACGTTTTATGCCTTAAGGGTAGTATTATTTCACATTTTATGCCTTAAGGGAAGTAGTATTTCACGTTTTATGCCTTCAGGGAAGTAGTATTTCACGTTTTATGCCTTAAGGGAAGTAGTATTTCACATTTTATGCCTTAAGGGAAGTAGTATTTCACGTTTTATGCTTTAAGGGAAGTATTATTTTCTTCTTTTTCTCACTATTATGGAATAATTTAAATAATACATTTCAAATGGTAATTTGAAGGATGTTCTTAAAAAAGCAATTTGATGAGCAAAAATGACCAGTGTTTAAGGACAGGATTAAGTATGTTGGTGGGCTTGGGCTTTATACAAAAAATGTTGAGGTATCCAAAGTCATTTTGTAATTGCAAAGCTTCTGTCAACAAATTCATCAAACATCTTATAGCTTTCTCTTCAATATATTATTGTAAGACAGAAATTCTGTTATTTGATCTTGTGTGTCTGTTTTTTGAGTCATCATTCTTTTTCACTTTTAGAAGACCGTTAGATTATTGTAACTGCAATACTTGGCTTTCAAATGTGCTACTTTTATATGATACCTCATCAAAAATACATTCCATATCTTCTATATTTTTACAGAATTTTATGATAATATTCCTTTAAGGCCTTCATTATTTTTCAATGTGTTTTTCCTCTCCCAATCACATCCATCCATCTTCCTGCATGCTAGTCAGCTCATATTTTTCATCTCAAGGGACCTGCCTTGTGGCTATCATTTCTTCTGCTTAGGGACAATGGATGAGGAGCAGAAACGGTGTTGTCAGCCTTTTGAGGAATTGGAGCTTTAGCTTTAATGCCTTACAATTTCTCCTGCACATGTTTGAGTTTCCATAGGGTTGACATGCAATGCACATATCTGCAAGGAGGGGTGCCTCCTACTTTTGCAGCAGGCATATACTCAGTAGCTGCAACTCTTTGAAGGAAACCTCCTCTTATGATCTCTGGTCTAGACTGTGGCCTCTCGATTGATTCTGCACTTAGAGACATAGGACTGCCATAGCTCATCTCAGAGAAAGCCAAGCAGACCTCACTTCACCATGTATCACTGTCCTGGTCAGCTACTGCAGCACATTTGCTACTAATTTAAATGAGTTTGGCTTGATCATATTCAGGGGTTTATCACTCCATGCATGTTGTTGGTCTTACACAACAGACCACGATACATTTTGAGTTGCTCTTAGTGTAAGGGTCGTACTCTGGTGTAAGCCTCCACAGATTCCAAAAGACTTGCCCTCAGTGTAAGTGTATTACTTCAGTATAATGCCTATCTGTAAGCAATATTTCAGTGAGGTCCATATTCCAAAAGACCTGCAGAGACTTATCAATGTAAGTACTTTACTGCAGTATATTACATATTTTTGATGACTCCTATTTCAGCTGTTTTGCTTAAAATCCCCCTTTGCATTCTCACAATGGTCATTGCACCAGCCCAGTTTACTGTGCTGTTGTCTCATTTACCTTGTTAGAGACCTCCCAGACTGAGAAGGATGAAATAGCTTTCAACAATAGCAACAAACCATATTAATACAGTTATAACTTTCTTCAGCTAATACATGCAGATTTATTCAACCTGGTCACACAAACCTGGTTTCAGCTATGGAGAATATAACAAATGTAGCAGGGAATCTAGCTCCAGTTTTGAACTCTATTTGTGATGTTGCAAAATCTAAGAAGCAGACTATTGTAAATTGGAAAAAGCAGAATAATTTTTTTAACACTGTACGTACCAACCTCAACCAATAATTGGGAAAGGTCTTGCATTTTTGGAATACCCAAAGCCCATTAGAATATTTGTGACCCTCCTTTTAGACTCATAGTGGCAACCCAATTTTCAAAAATATGTCATTTGTCTGTCTATATTGACAAAATGTTAAACTTTTTTTGTAATAAAATCCAATTTGCTTAAAGACTCTTGGGACGTTTTAGGTGGAATACACAATGGCCTTTGGAATCCCAGTGTGGGCATTTTAATGGTCAATGTTGTGGACCTATTTTCCACTATTCTGCATGTTGAAAATCTACATTTGGCTAACCACACCCTGATGAGTTGTAAATTCTTGAATGTTAATGAAACCAATGCTATTTTGGGGCTTATAGTTTTAAATAATAATATTATTTACTTTGAGGAAGAATTTTTGGCTAATCAAGGGGGGGCAGAGCTATGTTGGCAGCTTGTGTCCCCATCTATGTTAATTTGGTCTTATTGGAATGGGATAAGCAAATGATTTTACCATCAGCCCATAATTCTAATTGTGTAATATATCTTAAATACTTGGATGACATCTTTATGGTATTGAGAGATACAGGTAGGAATACTGAGAACTTTTTGGACTACCTACAAAACACTCAAGTTTTTTCAAGTTAATGCATTTCTTTAGTGGTGTAAGAATTGATTACCTAGATATGACTATAATTAAAGAAGCAAAGAGGTTTTATTTTACCATCTTCAGAAAACCCACTTTTTCAATAGTTACCTCCATTTTACTATTTGCCACCCATTGATTCAAAAGAAAAACGTAGTCAAGTGGCAAATAGTGAGGGTATTAATTGTTTCTAATTGCAATAATGTCCTTATTGAAAGAAGTAAAGTTATAAAATGTTTATTGAGAGGGCTATCCATCACAATTGCTTAATGATATTTCCCATGATGTCACCTGAAATTGGGGGTTACAAATTTGCCCTCCCATGGGTAAGAGTGAAGATATGAACACTGCTAAGTTGGTGAGTCATGGCTATGACACAATATTAGTGCTTGAATCTAACCATGAATCACAGTATATTTAGAATATTTTTCTATAACTGGAAAATACTAAAAGCTAGTTCTGGTAACATGCAAGTGATACATAATATGCCAAGATTTATTTACAAAAGGGGCTCAAGTGTAAAGAATAATTGAGAAAGTTTTTAAAAGCAGGTGGAAAATATTACTACTACCCCCATGCCATGGTACTCAGTGGTATTAAAGCTTGTGGAAGGTGTAATTTGTGTAGTTTTAAATTAGTATAATATAACTCATTCCAGCCAAGAGATGCCACCATGTGTGTCTGCAGTTACATCCTACTGATGCCTCTAGGTGTGTATACAGTTACATCCTACTGATGCTTCTAGGTGTGTCTGCAGTTGCATCCTAATGATGTCTCTAGGTGTGTCGGCAGTTACATCCGACTTATGCCTCTAGGTGTGTCTGCAGTTACATCCGACTTATGCCTCTAGGTGTATCTGCAGTTACATCCTACTGATGCCTCTAGGTGTGTCTGCAGTTACATCCTACTGATGCGACCAGGTGTTTCTGCAGTTACATCCTACTGATGCCTCTAAGTGTGTCTGCAGGTACATCCTACTGACTCCTCTAGGTGTGTCTGCAGTTACATCCTACTGATACCTTTAGGTGCGTCTGCAGTTACATCCTACTGATGGCTCTACGTGTGTCTGCAGTTACATCCTACTGATGCCACCAGGTGTTTTGTGCAGTTACATCCTACTGATGCCTCTAGGTGTGTCTGCAGTTACATCCTACTGATGCCACCAAGTGTTTCTGCAGTTAAATCCTACTGATGCCTCTAGGTGTGTCTGCAGTTACATCCTACTGAAGCTTCTAGGTGTATCTGCAGTTACATCCTACAGATGTCTCTAGGTGTGCCTGCAGTTACATCCTACTGATGCCTTTAGGTGTGTCTGCATTTACATCCTACTGATGCCTCTAGTTGAGTCTGCAGTGGCATCCTACTGATGCCTCCAGGTGTGTCTGCAGTTACATCCTACTGATGCCTCTAGATGTATCTGCAGTTACATCCTACTGACACCTTTAGTCGTGTCTGCAGTTACATCCTACTGATGCCTCAATGTATTTCTGCAGTTATATCCTACCGATGTCTCTAGGTCTGTCTGCAGTTGCTACCTACTGATGCCTCAACGTGTTTCTGCAGTTACATCCTACTGATGCCTCCAGGAGTGTCTAGAGTTACATCCTACTGATGACACTAGGTGTGTCTGCAGTAACATCCTACTGATGCCTCTAGGTGTGTCTCCAGTTACATCCTACTGATGCCTCTAGGTATGTCTGCAGTTACATCCTATTGACGCCTCTAATTGTGTCTGTAGTTACATCTTACTGATGCCTCTAGGTGTGTCTGCAGTTACATTCTACTGATTACTCTAGGTGTGTCTGCAGTTACAGCCTACTGACACCTCTAGGTGTGTCTGCAGTTACATGCTAGTGATGCCTATAGGTGTGTCTGCAGTTACATCCCACTGATGCCTCTAGGTGTGTCTGCAGTTACATATTATTGACGCATCTAGGTGTGTCTGCAGTTACATCCTACTGACACCTCTAGGTGTGTCTGCAGTTACATCCTACTGATGCCTCTAGGTGTGTCTGCAGTTACATCCTACTGATGCGACCAGGTGTTTCTGCAGTTACATCCTACTGATGCCTCTAGGTGTGTCTGCAGGTACATCCTACTGACTCCTCTAGGTGTGTCTGCAGTTACATCCTACTGATGCCTTTAGGTGCATCTGCAATTACATCCTACTGATGCCTCTATGTGTGTCTGCAGTTACATCCTACTGTTGCCACCAGGTGTTTTGTGCAGTTACAACCTACTGATGCCTCTAGGTGTGTCTGCAGTTACATCCTACTGATGCCACCAAGTGTTTCTGCAGTTAAATCCTACTGATGCCTCTAGGTGTGTCTGCAGTTCCATCCTACTGATGCCACCAGGTGTTTCTGCAGTTACATCCTACTGATGACTCTAAGTGTGTCTGCAGTTACATCCTACTGAAGCTTCTAGGTGTATCTGCAGTTACATCCTACAGATGTCTCTAGGTGTGTCTGCAGTTACATCCTACTGATGCCTTTAGTTGTGTCTGCAGTTACATCCTACTGATGCCTCTAGGTGTGTCTGCAGTTACATCCTACTGATTCCTCTAGGTGTGTCTGCAGTTACAGCCTACTGACGCCTCTAGGTGTGTCTGCAGTTACATACTAGTGATGCCTATAGGTGTGTCTGCAGTTACATCCTACTGACGCCTGTAGGTGTGCCTGCAGTTACATACTACTGACGCATCTAGGTGTGTCTGCAGTTACATCCTACTGACAACTCTAGGTGTGTCTGCAGTTACATCCTGCTGATGCCTCTAGGTGTGTCTGCAGTAACATCCTACTGATACCTCTTGGTGTGTTTGCAGTTACAGCCTACTGAATCCTCTAGGTGTGTCTACAGTTACATCCTACTGATGCCTCTAGGTGTGTCTGCAGTTACATCCTACTGATGCCTCTAGGAGAATCTGCAGTTACTTCCAACAGATGCCTCTTGGTGTGTTTGCAGTTACATCCTACTGATATCTCTAGGTGTGTCTGCAGCTACATCCTACTGACACTTCTAGGTGTGTCTGCAGTTACATCCTACTTACACCTCTAGGTGTGTCTGCAATTACATCCCACTGATGCCTATAGGTGTGACTGCAGTTACATCCTACTGTTGTCTCTAGATTTGTCTGCAGTTACATCTTACTGATGCCTCTAGGTGTGTCTGCAGTTACATCCTACTAATGCCTCTAGGTGTGCCTGCAGTTGCATCCTACTCACTCCTCTTGGTGTGTCTACAGTTACAGCCTACTGATGCCTTTAGGTGTTTATGCAGTTACATCCTACTGACGTCTCTAGGTGTGTCTGCAGTTACATCCTACTGATACCTCTAGGTGTGTCTGCAAGTTACATTCTACTGACGCTAAGTATGTCTGCAGTTACAGCCTTCTGACACCTCTAGCTGTTTCTGCAGTCACTTCCTACTGATGCTTCTAGGTGTGTCGGCAGTTTCATCCTACTGATGTCTCTAGGTGTGCCTGCAGTTACATCCTACTGATGCCTCTAGGTGTGTCTGCTCTTGCATCCTACTCACTCCTCTAGGAGTGTCTGCAGTTACAGCCTACTGATGCCTCTAGGTGTGTCTGCAGTTACATCCTACTGATCCCTCGAGATGTGTCTGCAGTTACATCCTACGGACGCCTCTAGGTGTGTCTGCAGTTACAGCCAATTGACTCCTCTAGGTGTGGGCAGTTACATCCTACTAATGCCTCAAGGTGTGTCTGCAGTTACATCCGACTGATGTCTCTAGGTTTGTCTGTAGTTACATCCTACTGAAGCTTCTAGGTTTGTCTGCAGTTACATCATACTTGTGCCTCTAGGTGTGTCTGCTGTTACATCCTACTGCCCCCTCTAATTGTGTCTGCAGTTAAATTCTACTGATGCCTCTAGGTGTGTCTACAGTTACATTCTGCTGACGCGTCTAGGTGTGTCTGCAGTTAAATCCTACTGACGCCTCTAGGTGTTTCTGCAGTTTTTATCCTACAGATTCCTTTAGATGTGTCTTTAGTTACATCCTAGTGATGTCTCTAAATGTGTCTGCAGTTACATCCTACTGATGCCTGTAGGTTTGTCTGCAGACAAATCCTACTGATGCCTCTAGGTGTGTCTGCAGTTACATCTTACTGACACCTCTAGGTGTGCCTGCAGTTACAGCCTACTGGCTCCTCAAGGTGTGTCAGCAGTTACATCCTACTGATGCCTTTATGTGTGTCTGAAGTTACATCCTACTGATGCCTCTAGGTGTGTCTGCAGTTACATCCTACTGATGCCTCTATGTGTGTCTGATGTTACATCCTACTGATGCCTCTAATTGTGTCTGCAGTTACATTCTACTGATGCCTCTAGTTATATCTGCAGTTTCATTTTACTGACGCCTCTAAGTGTATCTGCAGTTAAATCCTACTGATGCCTCTAGGTGTGTCCGCAGTTACATCCTACTGATGCCTCTAGGTGTGTCTGTAGTTACATCCTATTTATCCCTCTAGATGTGTCTGCAGTTACAACCCACTGATGCCTGTAGTTTTGTCTGCAGATACATCGTACTGACTCCTCTAGGTGTGTTTGCAGTTACAGCCTACTGACTCCTCTAAGTGGGTCTGCAGTTATATCCTACTGATTCCTCTAGGTGTGTCTGCAGTTAAATCCTACTGATGCCTCAAGGTGTGTCTGCAGTTACATCCATCTGCCATCTCTTGGTGTGTCTGCAGTTACATCCTACTGATATCTCTATGTGTGTCTGCAGTTACCTCCTACTGACACCTCTAGGTGTGTCTGCAGTTACATAGTTTCATAGTTTCATAGTTTGGTACTAGGCTATCTGCCCTGGGGCATTTATAAGCCTAGCCATAGTGATGTGGCTTTTGCCACCCCATGTAATGGTACAAAAGTGTACAGAATAGATTTAGAATACTGTGCCTCTGTCTAGTAGTGACACAGTGAAGACCCCCTTACATAATAGAATTAGGTTACTGTGCCTCTGTCTAGTAGTGACACAGAGATGACCCCTGGGGTAAACCTACGATCTCCCATCCACTCATCAAGATTTCTCTTGAAGAGAGTCAGTGTGGGGCTCTGCCTATCATGAACTGGGATTCTGTTCCTGAGTATGGGAAGCCTCTGAGTTATGAATCTGTCCCTCCAGCATGTCCTATTCATATTTGTGCTGAGGTTCAAATCTTTAGTTCTCGTGGTTCTGATGGATTTGGATTTTTTGAGGTGGAGCATGTCCATCAATTCCTGATTGGACATGGCCTTGTACGTCAGGCACAGATCACCTCTGAGTAGGCGGTATGCTACTGAATAGAGTTGGAGTTTCTTTAGTCTGGCAACATATGACATATGTTGGAGACCCTTGATCCTCTTGGAGAGGTACTTTTGGGGTTTCTCTAGCTGTTGCAAGTGCCGAGTGAGGTACATACCAAATGGGGCATTGTACTCAATCATGGGCCTGATAAGGGAGGAGTACAGGGGCACAATGACCTCCTTTGATCTGGATGTGAATCCCTTCATGATAAGGTGGGCAAGGTAGAAAGTCTTTCTAACCACTTTGGCAACGTGGGTGTCAAATGAGAGGTCACTATCGACTTGGGTCCCCAGGTCTCTGATTACTTTTTCCATACTCAGTGGGTTACCGCCTATGTGATAATTTGTGGGCACTTTGTTTTTCCCAAAGGGGATGACTATACATTTTTTGGCATTTAGTTTAAGGCCATGACTCCGGCACCAGTTGTCCGTTTCAGTGAGGCCTTTCTGTAGGATGTATGTGTCAGCTGGTGTATCGACTATGGCACCTAGTTTGCAGTCATCTGCGAACTTTGTCAGCCACAACCCTCCCATGTTTGCTTTCACATCTGAGAAATAAATGCCGAACAAGAGGGGTCCCAGGACAGAGCCCTGTGGGACACCACTTGTCACTGGCTTTGAGTCTGACACGGCTCCAGCGATTTTGACTTTATGGGTTCTATCCTTTAGCCAGTTTGCCACCCATCTTGTGACATATGGATTTACATTTAAGCTGTTGAGCTTGTCTATGATGCCAGAGTGGGGTATTGTGTTGAAAGCTTTAGCCAAGTCCAGGTAGGCTGTATGGACTGCTTTGCCCTCGTCAATGGCTCTAGTGACTGTTTCAAAAAAGTCAACCAGGTTTAAAAGGCAGGATCTGCCTTTTACAAAGCCGAACTGGGTGGGATCAAGTGTCTATAAGTCCCCAATGTCTCTGTTTATTAGTTCCATAATGATTCTTTCCATAGCTTTGCAGACCAGGCTGGTTAAGCTTATGGGGCGGTAGTTACCAGGGTCAGTAGAGGTACCTCCTTTGTGGAGTGGGACTACTGTTGCTGTACGCCAGTTTTCAGGTACATATCCTGTAGTAAGGCTAAGGTTAAATAGCATTTTTATGTGCAGATTTAGCTCCTCTTGGAGTTCATGTAGCACGCAACCCGGGATACCGTCAGGTCCCATTGATGCTGTGTTTTTAGCTTTGCTGAGGGCGGTTCCCACCTGGACATCTGAGATGACAGGGAGGTTACATTCAGCTGGGATAAGTATTTCTTCTTTTGGGGGTGAGGGAGGGGAGAAATTTGCACTGAATCTGTCTGCCAGAATGTTGGCAATATCTGTGGGTTCAGTGTATTTTTTGTCATTGTGAACTAACTCTGAACATATCTGAGGGTTTCCAGGTTTCTAACATAGCTGAAGAAGGCCTTGTGGTTATCTTTAGTGTCCATAGCGATTTTTCTCTCAAAGTTGGCCTTGGATGTTTTTATGAGAGAACGTAGCTTTCTACTAGTGCTGATCAGAGATGCCTTCTCTTTATGGGATTTTGCTCTGGAGTGCAGTAGCTTCCTTCTTTGTTATACAATTTGTTTATGGCTGGGGTCCACCAGACAGGATGCCTGCCCTTGGTGGAGAGGGTCTTGGTTTTATTTGGGATTGCATGATCCATGCATTCTTGGAGATGTCCATAGAAAGCATTTGTGAAGGATTCTGCATTGTGGGATGTGGTTTCCACTGTCCCAGTGGGCTTAAAGGATACCATCTCAGTTTTAAGAAGTGTAAAGTCGGCTTTTGAGAAGTTTTTCACTGTAGTCTTTTGTGTTGGGGGTGGAGGTGGGATATGTATATCCAGGGTGATTAGTTTGTGGTCAGATCTCACTAGTGAAGGGTATATATCCAGTGTGGAGCACTTTGTCCCCATGTTTGTGATGATCAGGTCTAGTATATTATCTCCCCTTGTGGGAGAGGTAACTAGCTGTTCCATTGCATTTGAATTTATGAATTCCAGGAACCTTTGGGCTAGGGTGTTTGGGCTAGAATAATACACCCAGTCTATGTTAGGGTAGTTGAAGTCTCCCAATATGATGGTGTTTGGTGAGACATTCATATCCTCCAATGTCTTCAGGAAGGCTGAGTGGGGTTCCTGAGATTGGGAGGGTAGTCTGTAACATGCTACCAGTTGTATAGCAGTTTTGCCTACGGTTAGTTGCACCTGGATGGTCTCTGATGCTTCATGTGTTGCCACTAACCTGGAGGTGTGGGTGTCCTTGATGAATATGGACACTCCTCCTCCCTTTTTGGTTTGGCCTGAGTTTTGGGGCCGAAAAGCATGATACGAGGTATAGCTTGGTAGTGCTGGAGTGCTCTCAGGAGCCTTGAACCAGGTTTCAGTTACTGCACAGACATCGATGTCCTCCATACTGAGGAGTGCTTCGAGAGCCTGCATCTTGAGATTTAGACTTCTGGCGTTGAGCAGCATTACCCTTAATTTTTTTCCATTTTTGTTTTCTAAGGAGGTGGGTTTGTCTTTTGAGCCTTGCCTAAAAAAGGAACTATGGGGGAGGCAAGAGCCTTAGCCAATATCCAGAAGCCCAGTGGTGACAGATGCAAGCTGTTCCTTGCGAAGCAGCGTGGCTTGTCCAGCATGTCATCCCAAGCAGATAGACATTGGATCCCCCTAGAATGACACCAGTATTTGAGCAAATTATTAAAGCTGGTCATCTTGTCTTTGTATTGTGGCATCATTCTTTCTTACTGACGACTCAAGGTGTGTCTGCAATTACATCCTACTGATTCCTGTAGGTGTGGCTGCAGTTACATGCTACTGCTGCCTCTAGGTTTGTCTGCAGTTACATCTTACTGATGCCTCTAGGTGTGTCTGCAGTTACATCCTACTGATGCCTCTAGGTGTGTCTGCAGTTGGATCCTACTAACTCCTCTTGGTGTGTCTGTAGTTACATCCTACTGATGCCTCTATGTGTGTCTGCAGTTACATCCTACTGACACCTCTAATTGTGTCTGCAGTTACATCCTACTGATGCCTCTAGGTGTGTCTGCAAGTTACATCCTACTGACACTTCGAGGGGTGTCTGCAGTTACATCCTTCTGACACCTCTAGGGTGTCTGCAGTTACATCCTACTGGCACTTCTAGGTGTGTCTGCAGTTACTTCCAACTGATGCTTCTAGGTGTGTCTGCAGTTACATCCTACTGATTCCTCTAGGTGTGTCTGCAGTTGCATCTTAGTCACTCCTCTAGGTGTGTCTGCAGTTACAGCCTACTGATGCTTCTAGGTGTGTCTTCAGTTACATCCTACTGATGCCTCTAGGTGTGTTTGCAGTTACATCCTACTGATGCCTCTAGATGTGTCTACAGTTAAATCCTACTGATGTCTCTAGGTGTGTCTGCAAGTTACATCCTACTGATGCTTCTAGGTGTGTCTGCAGTTACATCCTTCTGATGTCTCTAGCCGTGTCTGCAGTTACATCCTACTGACACTTTCAGGTTTGTCTGCAGTTACATCCTACTGATGTCTCTAGGTGTGTCTGCAGTTACATCCTACTAAATCCTCTAGGTGTTTCTGCAGTTGCATCCTAATCACTCCTCTAGGTGTGTCTGTAGTTACATCCTACTGATGCCTCTAGGTGCGTCTTCAGTTACATCCTACTGATGTCTCTAGGTGTGTTTGCACTTACATCCTACTGATGCCTCTAGGTGTGTCTGCAGTTACATACTAGTGAGCAAACACGCCTTATAAAAAATAACAAAATAAAAAAAGCAGAAAAAACAAAATTAATATTATGAGAGAGAAGTGTATTACAGGACCCTGCATGGAGTATCTACAATGGTACATTGGTGCTGTTCTTAATGTGGTAGGGCTTGGAAGTGTGTAGTTTCCAGGTTGTGAGCACAGATTCCTATGCAAATGAGGTGAAGTTACTGAATTACATAATGGGGTAATCGTGTCCACATATCCCCACTAGGTAGGCAAATAACTGTGTTGGTGTCCACACAGGAGGTAGGTGGCATCAGGAGAGGGTGTGCCCAATAACTTCTAAGCTGATTTGCGCTTAGCTGCGCCTGTTTCCACTGTGCACCGCCATGCTTAGGGTGGAAGTCTTGGGGGTGTGTGCACTGACTTCTAAGCTTTGTTTAACTACAGAGTGCATGTTAAAGTGTGCTTGTGTGGCAGACCACCTTGCTGACCGTGGATGTCTGGGGGGTGTGTCCACTGACTGCCAAGCTTTGTTTACCTACAGGGCGCATGTTTGCATGGCGATCCACATTACTGAGAGCATCTAAAAGGCAATGATGTATTAATTTGTTTTGACCCTTGTTTAACTTAAAGTAGGTGTGTCTGCAGTTACATCCCACTGATGCCTCTAGGTATGTCTGTAGTTATATCCTACTGATGCCTGTAGGTGTGCCTGCAGTTACATACTACTGATGCATCTAGGTGTGTCTGCAGTTACATCCTACTGATGCCTCTAGGTGGTGTCTGCAGTTACATCATAATGATGCCTCCAGGTGTATTTGCAGTTACATCCTACTGATGCCTCTAGGTGTGCCAGCGGTTACATCCTACTGACATGTCCAGGTGAGTTTGCAGTTACATCCTACTGATGCCTCTAGGTGTGTCTGCAGTTACATCCTACTGATGACTCTAGGTGTGTCTGCAGTTACATCCTACTGATGCTTCTAGGTGTATCTGTAGTTACATCCTACTGATGTCTCTAGGTGTGTCTGCAGTTACATCCTACTGATGCCTCTAGGTGTGTCTGCGGTTACATCCTACTGATGCCTCTAGATGTGTCTGCAGATACATCCTACTGATTCCACCAGGTGTTTTGTGCAGTTACATCCTACTGATGCCTGTAGTTGTGTCTGCAGTTACATCCTACTGATGCCACCAGGTGTTTCTGCAGTTACATCCTACTGATGCCTCTATGTGTGTCTGCAGTTACATCCTACTGATGCAACCAGGTGTTTTTGCAGTTACATCCTACTAATGCCTGAAGGTGTGTCTGCAGTTAAATGCTACTGATGCCTCTAGGTGTGCTGCAGTCACATCCTACTGATGCTTTTAGGTGCATCTGCAGTTACATCTTACTCATGTCGCTAGGTGTGTCTGCAGTTACATCCTACTGATGCCTCTAGGTGTGTCTGCAGTTACATCCTACTGATGCCTCTAGGTGTGTCTGCAGATACATCCTACTGCCTCTAGGTATGTCTGCAGTTACATCCTACTGATGCCTCTAGTTATGTCTGTAGTTACATCCTACTACCTCTAGGTGTGTCTTCAGTTACATCCTACTGATGTCTCTAGGTGTGTCTGCAGTTACATCCTACTTTTGCCTCTATGTGTGTCTGCTGTTACATCCTACTGCCGCCTCTAATTGTGTCTGCAGTTACATCCTACTGCCGCCTCTAATTGTGTCTGCCATTACATTCTACTGATGCCTCTAGGTATGTCTGCAGTTACAGCTGATGCCTCTAGGTGTATCTGCAGTTAAATCCTACTGATGCCTCTAGGTATGTTGGCAGTTAAATCCTACAGATTCCTTTAGGTGTGTCTGCAGTTACATCCTACTGACGCCTCGAGATGTGTCTGCAGTTACATCCTACTGATGCCTGTGGGTGTGTCTGCCGATACATCCTACTGATGCCTCTAGGTGTGTCTGCAGTTACATCCAAGTGACGCCTCTTGGTGTGTTTACAGTTACAGCCTACTGATATCTCTAGGTGTGTCTGCAGTTACATCCTGCTGATGCCACTAGGTGTGTCTGCAGTAACATCCTACTGATACCTCTTGGTGTGTTTGCAGTTACAGCCTACTGAATCCTCTAGGTGTGTCTACAGTTACATCCTACTGATGCCTCTAGGTGTGTCTGCAGTTACATCCTACTGATGCCTCTAGGAGTATCTGCAGTTACTTCCAACAGATGCCTCTTGGTGTGTTTGCATTTACATCCTACTGATATCTCTAGGTATGTCTGCAGCTACATCCTACTGACACTTCTAGGTGTGTCTGCAGTAACATCCTACTTACACCTCTAGGTCTGTCTGCAATTACATCCCACTGATGCCTATAGGTGTGACTGCAGTTACATCCTACTGTTGTCTCTAGATTTTTCTGCAGTTACATCTTACTGATATCTCTAGGTGTGTCTGCAGTTACATCCTACTAATGCCTCTAGGTGTGCCTGCAGTTGCATCCTACTCACTCCTCTTGGTGTGTCTACAGTTACAGCCTACTGATGCCTTTAGGTGTTTATGCAGTTACATCCTACTGACGTCTCTAGGTGTGTCTGCAGTTACATCCTACTGATACCTCTAGGTGTGTCTGCAAGTTACATTCTACTGACGCTTCTAAGTATGTCTACAGTTACAGCCTTCTGACACCTCTAGCTGTTTCTGCAGTCACTTCCTACTGATGCATCTAGGTATGTCTGCAGTTACATCCTACTGATGTCTCTAGGTGTGTCTGCAGTAACATCCTACTGATGCCTCTAGGTGTGTCTGCTCTTGCATCCTACTCACTCCTCTAGGAGTGTCTTCAGTTACAGCCTACTGATGCCTCTAGGTGTGTCTGCAGTTACATCCTACGGACGCCTCTAGGTGTGTCTGCAGTTACAGCCAATTGACTCCTCTAGGTGTGTGCAGTTACATCCTACTAACGCCTCTAGGTCTGTCTGCAGTTACATCCTACTGACGCCTCTAGATGTTTCTACAGTTACATCCTACTGATGCTGCTAGGTGTGTCTGCAGTTACATCCTACTGATGCCTCAAGGTGTGTCTGCAGTTACATCCGACTGATGTCTCTAGGTTTGTCTGTAGTTACATCCTACTGAAGCTTCTAGGTTTGTCTGCAGTTACATCATACTTTTGCCTCTAGGTGTGTCTGCTGTTACATCCTACTGCCACCTCTAATTGTGTCTGCAGTTAAATTCTACTGATGCCTCTAGGTGTGTCTACAGTTACATTCTGCTGACGCGTCTAGGTGTGTCTGCAGTTAAATCCTACTGATGCCTCTAAGTGTTTCTGCCGTTTTTATCCTACAGATTACTTTAGGTGTGTCTGCAGTTACATCCTACTGATGCCTCTAAATGTGTCTGCAGTTACATCCTACTGATGCCTCTAGGTGTGTCTGCAGTTACATCTTACTGACACCTCTAGGTATGCCTGCAGTTACAGCCTACTGACTCCTCTAGGTGTGTCTGCAGTTACATCCTACTGATGCCTTTATGTGTGTCTGAAGTTACATCCTACTGATGCCTCTAGGTGTGTCTGCAGTTACATCCTACTGATGCCTCTATGTGTGTCTGAAGTTACTTCCTACTGATGCCTCTAATTGTGTCTGCAGTTACATTCTACTGATGCCTCTAGGTATATCTGCAGTTTCATTCTACTGACGCCTCTAAGTGTGTCTGCAGTTAAATCCTACTGATGCCTCTAGGTGTGTCCGCAGTTACATCCTACAGATTCCTCTAGGTGTGTCTGCAGTTACATCCTACTGACGCCTCTAGATGTGTCTGCAGTTACATCCTACTGATGCCTCCAGATGTGTCTGCAGTTACAACCTACTGATGCCTGTAGGTTTGTCTGCAGATACATCGTACTGACTCCTCTAGGTGTGTTTGCAGTTACAGCCTACTGACTCCTCTAAGTGTGTCTGCAGTTATATCCTACTGATTCCTCTAGGTGTGTCTGCAGTTACATCCATCTGCCATCTCTTGGTGTGTCTGCAGTTACATCCTACTGATATCTCTATGTGTGTCTGCAGTTACATCCTACTGACACCTCTAGGCGTGTCTGCAGTTACATCTTACTGACGATTCAAGGTGTGTCTGCAATTACATCCTACTGATGCCTCTAGGTGTGTCTGCAGTTACATGCTACTGTTGCCTCTAGGTTTGTCTGCAGTTACATCTTACTGATGCCTCAAGGTGTGTCTGCAGTTACATCTTACTGATGCCTCTAGGTATGTCTGCAGTTACATCCTACTGATGCCTCTAGATGTGTCTGCAGTTGGATCCTACTAACTCCTCTCGGTGTGTCTGTAGTTACATCTTACTGATGCCTCTATGTGTGTCTGCAGTTACATCCTACTGACGCCTCTAATTGTGTCTGCAGTTACATCCTACTGATGCCTCTAGGTGTGTCTGCAAGTTACATCCTACTGACACTTCTAGGGGTGTCTACAGTTACATCCTTCTGACACCTCTAGCCATGTCTGCAGTTACATCCTACTGGCACTTCTAGGTGTGTCTGCAGTTACTTCCAACTGATGCCTCTAGGTGTGTCTGCAGTTACATCCTACTGATTCCTCTAGGTGTGTCTGCAGTTGCATCTTAGTCACTCCTCTAGGTGTGTCTGCAGTTACAGCCTACTGATGCTTCTTGGTGTGTCTTCAGTTACATCCTACTGATGCCTCTAGATGTGTTTGCAGTTACATCCTACTGATGCCTCTAGGTGTGTCTGCAGTTAAATCCTACTGATGTCTCTAGGTGTGTCTGCAAGTTACATCCTACTGATGCTTCTAGGTGTGTCTGCAGTTACATCCTTCTGATGCCTCTAGCCGTGTCTGCAGTTACATCCTACTGACGCTTCTAGGTTTGTCTGCAGTTACATCATACTGATGCCTCTAGGTGTGTCTGCAGTTACATCCTACTGATTCCTCTAGGTGTTTCTGCAGTTGCATCCTAATCACTCCTCTAGGTGTGTCTGCAGTTACATCCTACTGATGCCTCTAGGTGTGTCTTCAGTTACATCATACTGATGTCTCTAGGTGTGTTTGCAGTTACATCCTACTGATGCCTCTAGGTGTGTTTGCAGTTACATCCTACTGACTCCTCTAGGTGTGTCTGCAGTTACATCCTACTGCCACCTCTAATTGTGTCTGCATTTACATTATACTGATGGCTCTAGGTATGTCTGCAGTTACATTCTACTGATGCCTCTAGGGGTTTCTGAAGTTACATCCTACTGATGCCTGTAGGTGTGTCTGCAGATACATCCTACTGATGCCTCTAGGTGTGTCTGCAGTTACATCCTACTGACACCTCTAGGTGTGTTTGCAGTTACACCCTACTGATGCCTCTTGGTGTGTTTGCAGTTAAAGCCTACTGACTCTTCTATTTTTGTCTGCAGTTACATCCTACTAATGCCTCTAGGTGTGTCTGCAGTTACACCCTACTGATGCCTCTAGGTGTGTCTGCAGTTACATCCAACTGATGCCTCTTGGTGTGTCTGCAGTTACATCCTACTGATATCTCTAGGTGTGTCTGCAGTTACGTCCTATTGACACCTCTAGGTGTGTCTGCAGTTACATCCTACTGACGCCTCTAGGTGTGTCTGCAATTACATCCTACAGATGCCTCTAGGTGTGTCTGCAGTTACATCCTACTGATGTCTCTAGGTGTGTCTGCAAGTTACATCCTACTGATGCTTCTAGGTTTGTCTGCAGTTACATCCTTCTGATGCCTCTAGCCGTGTCTGCAGTTACATCCTACTGACGCTTCTAGGTTTGTCTGCAGTTACATCCTACTGATGCCTCTAGGTGTGTCTGCAGTTACATCCTACTGATTCCTCTAGGTGTTTCTGCAGTTTCATCCTAATCACTCCTCTAGGTGTGTCTGCAGTTACATCCTACTGATGCCTCTAGGTGTGTCTTCAGTTACATCCTACTGATGGCTCTAGGTGTGTTTGCAGTTACAGCCTACTGATGACTCTAGGTGTGTTTGCAGTTACATCCTACTGACTTCTCTAGGTGTGTTTGCAGTTACATCCTACTGCCGCCTCTAATTGTGTCTGCATTTACATTCTACTGATGGCTCTAGGTATGTCTGCAGTTACATTCTACTGATGCCTCTAGGGTTTTCTGCAGTTACATCCTACTGATGCCTGTAGATGTGTCTGCAGATACATCCTACTGATGCCTCTAGGTGTGTCTGCAGTTACATCCTACTGACACCTCTAGGTGTGTCTGCAGTTACATCCTACTGATGCCTCTTGGTGTGTTTGCAGTTAAAGCCTACTGACTTCTCTATTTTTGTCTGCAGTTACATCCTACTAATGCCTCTAGGTGTGTCTGCATTTACATCCTACTGATGCCTCTAGGTGTGTCTGCAGTTACATCCAACTGATGCCTCTTGGTGTGTCTGCAGTTACATCCTACTGATATCTCTAGGTGTGTCTGCAGTTACGTCCTAATGACACCTCTAGATGTGTCTGCAGTTATATCCTACTGACGCCTCTAGGTGTGTCTGCAATTACATCCTACTGATGCCTCTAGGTGTGTCTGCAGTTTCATCCTACTGTTGCCTCTAGTTTTGTCTACAGTTACATCTTACTGATGTCTCTAGGTGTGTCTGCAGTTGCATCCTACTGATGCCTCTAGGTGTGTTTGCAAGTTACATCCTTCTGAAGTTTTTATTTGTGTCTGCAGTTACATAATTCTTACGCCTCTACCTGTGTCTGTAGTTACATCCTACTGATGCTTCTAGGTTTGTCTGCAGTTACATCTTACTGATGCCTCTAGGTGTGTCTGCAGTTACATCCCACTGATGGCTCTAGGTGTGTCTGCAGTTACATCCTGCTGATGCCTCTAGTTGTGTCTGCAGTAACATCACTCCTCTAGATTTGTCAGCAGTTACAGCCTACTGATGCCTCTAGGTGTGTCTGCAGTTACATCCTACTGATGCCTCTAGTTGTGTCTGCAGTTACATCCTACTGATGCCGCTAGATGTTTCTGTAGTTACATCCGACGGACACCTCTAGGTGTGTCTGCAGGTTCAGCCTACTGACTCCTCTAGGTGTGTATGCAGTTACATCCTACTGATGCCTCTAGGTGTGTCTGCAATTACATCCCACTGACGCCTCTAGATGTGTCTACAGTTACATCCTACTGGTGCCGCTAGGTGTGTCTGCAGTTGCATCCTACTGATGCCTCTAGGTGTGTCTGCAGTTACATCCTACTGATGCCTCTAGGTTTGTCTGCAGTTACATCCTACTTTTGCCTCTAGGTGTGTCTGCTGTTACATCCTACTGCTGCCTCTAATTGTGTCTGCAGTTACTTTCTACTGATGCCTCTAGGTATGTCTGCAGTTACATTCTACTGTTACCTCTAGGTGTGTCTGCAGGTAAATCCTACTGATGCCTCTAGGTGTGTCTGCAGTTACATCCTACTGACGCCTCTAGATGTGTCTGCAGTTACATCCTACTGATGCCTGTAGGTGTGTCTGCAGATACATCCTACTGATACCCCTAGATATGTCTCCAGTTACATTCTACTGACACCTCTAGGTGTGTCTGCAGTTACATTCTGCTGATGCCTCTAGGTGTGTCTGCAGTAACATCCTACTGATGCCTCTTGGTGTGTTAGCAATTGCAGCCTACTGACTCCTCTAGGTGTGTCTGCAGTGACATCTTACTGATGCATCTAGGTGTGTCTGCAGTTACATCCTACTGATGCCTCTAGGAGTATTTGCAGTTACATCCAACTGACTCCTCTTGGTGTGTCTGCAGTTACATCCTACTGATATCTCTAGGTGTGTCTGCAGCTACATCCTACTGACACCTTTATGTGTGCCTGCAGTTACATCCTACTGACGCATCTAAGTGTGTCTGCAATTACATCCTACGGATGCCTATAGGTGCTATAGGTGTGTCTGTGGTTACATCCTACTGTTGTTTCTATGTTTGTCTGCAGTTACATCTTACTGATGCCTCTAGGTGTGTCTGCAGTTACATCCAACAGATGCCTGTAGGTGTGCCTGCAGTTGTATCCTACTCACTCCTCTTGGTGTGTCTGCAGTTACAGGCTACTGATGCCTCTAGGTGTGTCTGCAGTTAAATCCTACTGACTCCTCTAGGTGTGTCTGCTGTTACATCCTACTGATGCCTCTGGGTGTGTCTGCAAGTTACATCCTACTGATGCTTCTGCGTGTGTCTGCAGTTACATCCTTCTGACGCCTCTAGCTGTGTCTGCAGTTACATCCTACTGATGCTTCTAGGTGTGTCTGCAGTTACATCCTTCTGATGCCTCTATGTGTGTCTGCAGTTACATCCTACTGATGCCTCTAGGTGTGACTGCAGTTGTGTCCTACTCACTACTCTAGGAGTGTCTTCAGTTACAGCCTACTGTTGCCTCTAGGTGTGTCTGCAGTTACATCTTAATAATGCCTCTAGGTTTGTCTACAGTTACATCCTACTGATGCGTCTAGATGTGTCTGCAGTTACATCCTACAAATGCCTCTTGGTATGTCTGCAGTTAAAGTCAATTGACTCCTCTATGTGTGTCTGCAGTTACATCTCACTGACGCCTCTAGGTGTCTCTGCAGTTACATCCTACTGATGCCTCTAGATGTGTCTACAGTTACATCCTACTGATGTCACTAGGTTTGTCTGCAGTTACATCCTACTGATGCCTGTAGGTGTGTCTGCAGTTACATCCTACTGATGCCTCAAGGTGTATCTGCAGTTACATCCTACTGATGCCTCTAGGTGTGTCTGCATTTACATCCTGCTTTTGCCTCTAGATGTGTCTGCTGTTACATCATACTGCCGCCTCTAGGTGTGTCTGCAGTTAAAACCTACTGATGCCTCTAGGTGCGTCTGCAGTTACATCCTACAGATTCCTCTAGGTGTTTCTGCAGTTACATCCTACTGACACCTCTAGATGTGTCTGCAGTTACATCCTACTGATGCCTGTAGGTTTGTCTGCAGATACATCCTACTGATGCCTCTAGGTGTGTCTGCAGTTACATCCTACGGACGCCTCTAGGTGTGGCTGCAGTTACATCCTGCTGATGCCTCTAGGTGTGTCTGTAGTAACATTCTACTGATGCCTCTTGGTGTGTCTGCAGTTACAGCCTACTGACTCCTCTAGGTGTGTCTGCAGTTACATCCAACTGATGCCTCTAGGTGTGTCTGCAGTTACATTCTACTGATGCCTCTAGGTGTGTCTGCAGTTACATCCTACTTTTCCCTCTAGGTGTGTCTGCCGTTACATCCTACTGCCGTCTCTAATTGTGTCTGCAGTTACATTCTACTGATGCCTCTATGTATGTCTACAGTTAAATTCTACTGACGCCTCTAGGTGTGTCTGCAATTAAATCCTACTGATGCCTCTAGGTGTGTCTGCAATTACATCTTACAGATTCCTCTAGGTGTGTGTGCAGTTACATCCTACTGACGCCTCTAGATGTGTCTTCAGTTACATCCTACTGATGCCTGGAATAGTGTCTGCAGATACATCCTACTGATTCCTCTAGGTGTGTCTGCAGTTACATCCTACTGATTCCTCTAGGTGTATCTGCAGTTGCATCCTACTCACTCCTCTAGGTGTGTCTGCAGTTACAGCCTACTTCTGCCTCTAGGTGTGTCTGCAGTTCATCCTACTGATGCCTCTAGGTGTTTCTTCAGTTACATCCTACTGATGCCTCTAGGTGTGTTTGCAGTTACATCCTACTGACACCTCTAGGTGAGTCTGCAGTTAAATTCTACTAATGCCTGTAGGTGTGTCTGCAAGTTACATCCTACTGATGCTTCTAGGTGTGTCTGCAGTTACATCCTTCTGATGCCTCTAGGTGTGTCTTCAGTTACATCCTACTGATGCCTCGAGGTGTGTTTGCAGTTACATCCTACTGACTCCTCTAGATGTGTCTGTAGTTACATCCTACTGATGCCTTTAGGTGTGTCTGCAGTTACATCCTACTGATGCCTCTAGGTGTGTCTTCAGTTACATCCTGCTGATTCCTCTAGGTGTGTCTGCAGTTACAGCCTACTAACTTCTCAATATGTGTCTGCAATTACATCCTACTGACACCTCGAGGTGTGTCTGCAGTTACATCCTAATGACGCCTCTAGGTTTGTCTGTAGTTACATCCTACTGATTCCTCTAGGTGTGTCTGCATTTACATCCGACTGACACCTCTAGGTGTGTCTTCAGTTACATTCTAATGACGCCTCTAGGTTTGTCTGTAGTTACATCCTACTGATGCCTCTAGGTGTGTCTGCAGTTTCATCCTACTGACGCTTCTAGGTTTGTCTGTAGTTACATCCTACTAATTCCTCTAGGTGTGTCTGCAGTTACATCCGACTGACGCCTCTAGGTGTGTCTTCAGTTACATCCGACTGACGCCTCTAGGTGTGCCTTCAGTTACATTCTAATGATGCCTGTAGGTTTGTCTGTAGTTACATCCTACTGATGCCTCTAGGTGTGTCTGCAGTTTCATCCTACTGATGCTTCTAGGTTTGTCTGTAGTTACATCCTACTGATTCCTCTAGGTGTGTCTGCAGTTACATCCGACTGACGCCTCTAGGTGTGTCTTCAGTTACATCCTACTGATGCCTCTAGGTGTGTCTTCAGTTACATCCTACTGATGCCTCTAGGTTTGTCTGTAGTTACATCCTACTGACACCTCTAGGTTTGTCTGTAGTTACATCCTACTGATGCCTCGATGTATCAAATATTGCTTGTTCATATTTGCATTAGTAATTCCAAAACAATGCCACATACAAAGTATTACAATATTTTATTTACACAAAGGCAAACACAACTGTATTGATATTTGTTTATATAGTATTTATTTTTACTGTCACACATTTCATGCTTTACTACATATCCCAAAAGCCAAGTAACAAAGACATAACTGTTTAGCCTCATATGAAAGCTCTCAGCTGAATGAAGAAAATTATGCTTTATAGTACTTTGCAACTTGAGCAGTTGCTGAGATATTTTAAGTTATTTAGAAAATATCACAAACTTAATAGCTACTGTGTTTACTGTGACTTATAAAATCTAGTTTATGACTAAAACCTAAAGAAAACTTCTACTATAAAAATAGTTTATGCCGAAAACGATATTATTTATGCTTCTATAGTAACCCTTGGAGGGGCGACCTGCGAATCATTACTTTAATATTGAAAAATTCTTTGCCAGCTACAGTAAGATGCTGCATGTTCTCTAGGCATTAATATTACTTCAGTGTGACATATCTTAAAATGAAGAGCAGCTAAACTTTGAATAACAGTTCATTTATATATTTTCATTTTACCGTTTAGCATACTGGGCTAAACTGTAAAATGAAAATATATAAATGAACCGTTATTCAAAGTTTAGCTAGCATACTGCTTCCTGCGGTGGTGGTGCTGCGGTAGTGTTTCCGCCTCACAGTAAGACGTTGTCCTGTTCGATTCTCAGCTAAAGCGTCTTCTGTGTGGAGACATGCGTGAATGGGCATACCTTCATTTGAAGGTTGTGCGTCAGGGCTGGCAACTCAGCACGTAAAAAATCTACTGCCAATCATTAGCGGATCGGAGTTCTGCTGTGGCGAACCCTAACCGGGAAAAGCCGAAAGACACAACAAGTTTAGCATACTGGGCTTATTTACATAGACATGCTCTATTTAGATATATATTTTTTCATTCTAAATTGTATTTTACATGTTATATGTAATTTATTTATTGTTCATTGGTATGACATAATTAGATTTGTTAAAACTGTATAATTTTAAAATGGAATATACTGTGATTCCTTTTACTATACTCTGATGTCTATAATTTATTGCTGATATGCAGAGAAGTAATTTGGTTCACTGAACGTTTATTTTACGTGTGATGTAGAATTCATGTCCAGATATTTAAAGCAGCCATACCTTAATTGGAACAGCTCTGATAAAGTTTGTTCATTTAATCAGATGACAGCACTCATCTGTGGATTGAGTTGTTACTTTACACCTATTTGAGTTAATTTTTATTTATTTATTTATTTTACATTTGTTGACCGGGCTAGTCTAGCTGGAGATATTTCCATTTTCAGTAGAGGCCCGGGGAGAAAAGCTCCACACAGAATACAATAAAGAAAAATATCATAGTGTTTGTAAGAAAGTTCGTAAAAGACAAAAAACTATAACTCTACAGCTTCCTATTATTACTAAATGAGTTAGTTTACCAGTTCATACAGTTACAGTCCAAAAAAACTTATACAAACATAAAATACTTAGTATGATAAAGATACTAAATGATACTATATAAAATAATTACTACCACACACAGTCATAGTTGAAAAACTTTGAATAAAGATAAAAATACTTTGTAAGATAAAGATACAGGGTAGGAAGTGAGCGAGAAGAGAGCTGAGAATAAGGGAAGTAGGAAGGGATAAGGAAAGGAGAGCAAGTAAGACAGTCAACAAGCAAAGAAGTAATTTGGAAGACAAGTGGGAGTAGAAGAAAAAAGCCAGGTGGAGGGTAGAGTCAGTGAGAAGTAGGAGGTAGTTCAAAGTAGAGTATAAGCAGTGGAAAGTTAGTCAGGTTTACTACAGGAGCACAGCCAGTGGTTTTGGAAGTGCAGTTTAATGTTTTGTTTGAAAAGAGGCAATGATGTAATCTTTGTTATGTTGCTAGGTAATAAATTCCATTTTGTACCTACTGAATTTGTAAAAAGGGAGTCACCAGCAGTGTTGTTAGATTTTATAGAACTAGTCAATAGTTTATTAGAGGAGCGGAGAGAGTTAAGGTTGTTATAGGGGATTAAGAGTTGAGAGAGTATAGGGGTGTTCTTTGGTTGGTACAGAATTTTATGGGCAATAGTGAGTTGTTGGATTGCAAGATAGTTTTGAAACTCTAGCCAGCCTAGTGGTTTTAGGTTGAGACAGTGGTGTGTTCTGTAGGGGTTACCTGTAGTGAAGCGAGCAATGTTATTGTAGCAGGTAGCCAATTTGGTAAGGTTGTTTTTCTTGAGGTTGGTAAAGATGGGAGAAGCATAGAGAAGAGTAGAAAGAAGATGGGAGTGAGCAATCCTAGTTCTAGTGGAAGGTGTCAGAAATGGTCTAATCTGATATAAGGATCCTATTTTTCTATTAACAAGTTTTATGGAGTTGTTAATGTGTTGGCTGAAAGAGAGATTATTATCAATTGTAATACCTAACAGTTTATTGGTAGAGTTGGGAGAAATGACAGTGGCATTGTTGGAGGAGATGGTGAAGTTTAAGGGGGGGGTCTTGGTAGTGGGGGTGAAGAGGAGAAGTTTAGTTTTTTTAGCATTTAATAAGAGGAATCTACTAGAGAACTATGTTTCAATGGTATTAAAGATTTTTTGAGTATGAGAGATAAGTTCTGAGGTGGAAGATGCTGAGCAGATGAGTGTGGAATCATCGGCATATTGAATGCAGGTAGCTTGAGGGATTACTGTTTGGAGATCATTAATGAAGAGGGAGAAGAGAAGTGGGCCAAGAATGGAGCCTTGTGGAACTCCTATAGAAACAGGCAAAAGAGAAGAAATGTGGTTATTCCAGAGAACTGCTTGTTTTCTGTTTGTAAGATAAGAATTAAACCATCTAATGGCAGGGATATCAAAAGATAGGGATTCAAGAGTATTGATTAATAAAGAGTGGTTAACCATATCGAATGCTTTGGAGAGGTCAATGAAGATGGCAGAAGAGTGTAGGTTGTTGTTACGGTTCAGATTAATAGTGTCTACAAAGGAAAGCAGGGCGGTAGTAGTACTATGATATGGTCTGAAGCCGTGTTGACAGTTAGCTATGATGTTATGGAGAGAGACGTGTTGTACAAGCTGATGGTGGATACATTTCTCCATAATTTTGGCCAGAGGAGAGAGGAGAGCAATAGGTCTATAGTTGGAGTAGTCTATGGAGTTACCACCTTTATGGAGTGGGATAATGTGAGAGACCTTCCAGATATCTGGGATGATTCCTTCTTTGATTGTCCTATTTATGAGAATGGAAATAGGATATGCGATAACCTTGGCAGCTTTTGTAGAAAGAGTGAAGGTAGCTTGTCAGCAGAGGGGGTACAAGGTTTTAGTTTGAGAAGGAGTCTATATATGTAAGATGTGGAGATTGGATGTAGAGAGAATTTAAAGGAAGAGTTTGTAAGGTTACAAGGTGTGTGTGAGTTATTGGCATTTAGTTGTTTAGCAAGAGCTTGTATAGTTTCAGTGAAGAATGTATTGAAGGCATCTGCAGTTAGTTGAGGGGTATCAGGTTAAGCATTAAGTGGGGAAGGAGTTTTAGAACTTCCTGGGGAGAGGAGTCTATTGACTGAGGACCAGAAAAGTTTAGAATTATTAAGGTGAGTTTGTTGTAGATTGAAGTAGAATTTCTTTTTGTCAGCTATTATTGCCTTTTTGGTTAAATTTCTAAGCTGGCGGAAGTGTAGAAGATCAGGGTTATTTCTGTGGGATCTCCATGTGGCCCAGACTTTATTTCTAGTGAGAATAAGTTGTTTGGTTTCATGGGAGAGCCAGGGGGCTGCTTTAGATTTAATTCTAATGATACGTTCAGGAGCATGAATGTCAAGAATGGATAAGAAAGTAGAGTTAAAGTATAGTACTGCATTTTCGAGAGGGAGTGTTTTTAAAGGGTTCCAGTTACATGCACTTAGTTCAGACTGAAACAATTCAGGGTTAAAATGTTTGATGGTGCGTATATTTCTTATAGTGCAGGGGTTTACACAATCTGCCTTTTCCCTTGTTATGAATGTTAAGGAGTGATCGCTAACATCATCTGGCAATGTTCCTACTTTGTAACTATCTTTGACTTTGTTTATGAGAATCCAGTCTAAGATGCTTTCTCTATTGCTATGTTTGTTGAGCCTAGTAGTTGAGGTAATGGTTTGGGTAAAACCATGGAGGTTGATATGAGAAGAAGGATTATCAGCATTAATGCTATTCCAGTCTATGTTCAGGTCACCTAGTATAATGGTTTCTTGGGGATATGTGGCAGATAGCCAGCTAAGGTAATTTTCGAGGATTGGTATATTATTACCAGGTGGTAGGTACATACATATAATATAAAGGGATTTTTTGGAATTTAATTCGAGTTTTGCAATAATTGCTTCTACCTTACTATCTTGAGTTGGAGAGGCAGGAAGGGTAGTAATATTCAGATGGTTTTAAAAGAATTGCAACACCCCACCTTTGCGGTTGGGACGGTCAAGTCTTACCATATTATACCCTTGGGGAGTAATCTCAGTGTCTTTAGTGGAAGACTTTAGCCAGGTCTCAGAGAGGCAAAGAATGTCAAATGAATGTATGTGAAGGAGGGAATGCAGGTAGGGTATTTTATTGTTTATGCTTTGGGTATTAAGATGTCCTATTAGGAAGGTGTTATTGAGTTTTGGTATGGATATTAGGGGAGAGGGGGAAGTAGGACCAGGGTTAGGGTGGATATCTCCAGCTTGAAGGGTAAGATTAATAGGTTTCATAGTGAGGTTACATTTTAGAAAGGTTAGTAATTTAGTTTTGTTATCAGAAGGCAAGACATATTTGAGATGTGAAAATCGGTGGAATTTAGGTAGTTGATAGTTAGGGGTAGGAGAAGTATATGGATATGAATTAAGTGGAATGAGAAATGTTGTAGTGTGTTTATGTGGATTGAAAGATTGGACATACAATGGTTTCTCATAGATGGATAGGAAGTAAACTGAGCATAGGGTGGAAAAAAGTAGACTTGGGAGTAAAAGCTGGGTTGGCAGGTATGGAGCCATAGTAGGAGTAGGAGTATTAGAGAAAGGTAAGAAGAGTATGAGAGGAGGAAGTAGAAAGGGGTGTTTTATTGTTAAGTAAAAGTATAGAACAACTTAGGATAACAGAAGAGGGGATATTAGTAAAACAGAGAAAGGAGTAGGTATTTCTATTGTATAAAGGAGTAAAATTAGGAGGGGTATGTTGAATAAATTAGAGGGAGAAATAGATAGAAGAAGTGTGAGTGTATGGCTGTGAAAGGGTGTGAGTGGGGGTGGGAGGCAGAGTGTGAAGAAGAAGGATTGGAAGATTAGAGTAGGGGGTGTGTCCAGGGAGCTATAAGGCTAAGACCTGTGGGGGTGGGTGGGAATTGGGGGTAGGGAGGGAAGCGGAGTGAGCCTGCAGGGTGAACAGAGCGGGTTGAAGCAGGTAGTAAAAATGGCTTGACAAGAAACAATCAGTAGAGGTGGATACTAATGATAAGATTGGTAGTCAGGAGTAGGTACGAGCAGAGATAAGCAAGGAGTTTGAGATGGAGAAGGTGGTTGCAGTCAGTAGTAGTAAAGGGTGAGGAGAGAGTATTTATAAATTTATCTGCTAGGAAGTACACAGAAATAATTCTGGGAACTGTAACACTCAGTAGGTATGAGATTAACCTTTGTGAAATGTCTGCTTAGGTTACAATTTTCTGCAGCAATTACTGTAACATGTAAGCATATGGGGGGTTTTGAAAGGTTTTGCAATTGTTAAATTAACCAGGGGGTTGGGAAAAACCCTGCTTAAGAGGGAGAGACTAAACGTTACCTTAGACCCTAGACAGCAGCTTCCATACAGTAATGTACAATATTGTTTGACCACCTTGACTCTTCGGTGAAGAGCTGTTTGCTGTGCTTTTATTTCAGCAGGGAATGGTAATTCGTTCCTTAGTCTGGGAGCTTAGAGAGCCTAGGTCTCGAGGGAACTACCTAGGAAAGAATGAAGTAAGAGCAGGTGGAGGTTAGGAAAGAAGGCACAAACAAGGTTGATACAGTCAGCAGGGAAGTAACCAAACAATCATATACTTTCCTTACATTACAAATGGCAATTCTACCAAACAACAGCTCATAGGCAGACAATAGCGAACTATATCTAGCTCCAAAAGCAGTTGCTAAGCTCAATTAAATTGTTTCTAACAAAAACAATCCATATATAGCTCTAAAAGCAGTCGCTAAGCTCAATTTAATTGTTTTTTACAAAAGTGATCAGTATATAGCTCTAAAAGCAGTCGCTAAGCTGAATTAAATATGCTTTTAAAAAATAGATCAATATGTAGCTTCCAAAAGCAGTCGCTAAGCGCAATGAAATATCCTTTACAAAAGAGATCAACATGGAGCTCTAAAAGCAGTCGCTAAGATCAATTAAATTGTTTCTAACAATTGTTATGCTCTCTGGGTTATCGTCAGTTTCAAGCTGGCTCAGTGGTTTATTCTTGTGTTTGCAGGTTTACGTGCCACCACAGAACTATTTTTTGACATTTTTGGTATATTAATACAGTTCATAAAAATATACTTTTCTAAATCCATACATAAATATTTAGTTATTGTGCACAATAAAATATTGCATTAATTTGGAACATTTTTATAAATATATCTTAATCCTGAAGAAGTAAGAAAGATATAATAAGAAAGCATTTTGAAAACGTCTATGGACATTTTCTTGAGTACTTATTTTTATGGATTATAACAAAATATAAATATTGTTATGTATAACAGCAGAAGGAGTGAGTTGTGGAAGATTGGCTGTATGACTATGTAGATTTGATTCACACTGAGTAAAGGAGTATGTAAACAGTTTTAACAGTACAAAAGAGTTTCTGAGATACATGCATCAGAAAAGCCACTTCCGTGCCATCATGAAAAGCAAGGATGTCTTTAGAGAGTGGAGATTATTAAGTGCTAAACTACAGCATAAAATTGGGGGTCCTAGACAACAAAGATCATAGTGCTGCCTATCTTATGGGATTGCGTCCCCATAAAACTGCTGACATGATGAATAAAATCAAGTTACTTTGTCACTATCAGTTCAAGATCACAGTGAAGGATTATTAAGAACAGTTTTACAACATAACTGCCTATTTTTCTCATCTTGTTAAATAAAAGCTAAGGCCATAAGTTTAGTTTTGTCATTCAGATGATTTATACACATTTTTATTTGCATTATGTACATCTCTGCAAGAAATACACTGCACATTATGATTATATTTTTTAGCTTTGCAGATAAATGTATCCTTTTTATGTCTTATTTCAGTTAGACCAGAAAAGCCAACTATCAAAGTTGTGCCTTCCTACCCCATGTATATAAACGGTGAGACAGTGATGTTACGATGTTCCTCCACATCTTGTAATACTAGTTGCATGTACACATTCTATGAAGGACAATCCGAGGTTGAAAGAGAAGAATATTCAGATTCCATAGAAATTACTGTTAACAATCAGAGTGGTAAACTTCAGTCCTACACATGCATAGCTTGGAAATTCTCTACTGACTCGCTATCAAGTGATGGTATTTTATTAACAGTAAAAAGTAAGTAATAACTTTTCACTGGTATAACAACTTATTTTTCTTCTAAAAGAATATAAATTGTACATTTACAGACTACAGCATAATCTGGCATTATGCAGAGAAGTTTTTTGTTCAAGAATTCTTAATGTTTCACTATTATTTTATGCCACAGGTACTATATGACATCAAAAAGAGGTAAATGATAAAAATATTCTCAGAAACATTTTGGACAACAAAACAGCAAATGTTGACAAACTTTGTATAAATATATGCCTTGCTAATAAAGTCTAAATTTCATATATTCTTAACTTTTTTTGTTTGTGAATGGTTAACATATATATGAATGGTCACATCAAGTGTATTACTTTGAAATAAATGCATTCTAATTTAGTGACTCAGCAGAAGCTAACTTGCTGCATGTTTTTTTCTCCAATGAAAATACTTTGCAGCTGCATTTGTTTGACAGTTAGGCATACAGTTTGTTTTGTCATATAACATTACAGTTTTATATAATTTAAGCACTTATCTAAATGTGTTATGCCAGATTACATTTTATTCAGTTAATCCAAATGACTGAGTCTCATAAACTTTCATTTTGGTAGTTGGTGGTGCTGCGGTAGCGTTGTCGCCACACAGTAAGACGTTGTCCTGTTCAATTCTCAGCTAAAGCGTCTTCTGTGTGGAGACATGCGTGAATGGGCGTACCTTCGTTGAAGGTTGTGCGTCAGAGCTGGCAACTAGGTACGTAAAAATCTACTGCCAATCATTAGCAGACCGGAGTTCCGCTGTGGCGACCCCTAACCGGGAAAAGCCGAAAGACACAACAACAACAACATATGTATATTTCCTATGTGTAAGAAGTTGCTTCTGAAATTGATACTTTGTCGAGTCAAAAATTTAATGAGTGAGCATTAGCTTCAGTAAACTGGTAATGTTTATTACAAACAATGAGACAATTCAGCATAAACAATGCACCATTTTAGAATCCACTCTAAATTAACTGCAGTTCAGAATCTGCAATGCATTATAGTTTAGCCAACTTCTTAAAAGGGCTAGACCACACACTAGTCTTAAAAGGGCAATGAGAACATTTACATATACACAGCATTTACAAGCATTTTAGCAGCTTTATACCAGTTATCATTGCAGCATGCCCCATGAGAAATATTCCATTTTCAAAATTCTGAAGTACAAAAATGCACAATATTTGTAGCATACATTTGACACGCTGGTCTAAATCTGCAGAAGCAAATAAATATCAGCTATAAACAATACAGCAACAGACCATGGGGAAGTTTATAAAGGCTATGTGGTATTTTTTTTACAATGTAGGCATCATGTCACGCTTTTTACATGAAAGTATGCAGGTTTTCTATTCACTAAACACTGCTGGGGATTACACATGCACACGCCAACAAGGGAAGTTCCGTGGCATGCAGATCACCTCATAAGCATGTGAATTCCATGCAAATGAGGCAGACTGAGTGATCCAGCAAGCAGATAGGCAGCTCTACAGACCCTGTGTCAGTGTCTGTAGTGTACATGGAAAAATTCTGGGTACAGAAATGAAGACAGGGGCTGTAAAAATGTAGATAGTTGGACAGAAATTGCATACCACACACAGATATGAGTGAAACTATCCTCTGTGTGTCTCAAACATTACAGAAAATATGTTAAAATATTTTTTTTAATAATCTGGGCATGTTTGCACGGTGCATCGCAATGCGCAAACATGCCTTATAAAAAATAACAAAACAAAAAAAAGCGGAAAAAACAAAATGAATATTATCAGAGAGAAGTGTATTACAGGACCCTGCATGGAGTATCTACAATGGTACATGGGTGCTGTTCTTAATGTGGCAGGGCTTGGAAGTGTGTAGTTTACAGGTTGTGAGCACAGATCCCTATGCAATGAGGTGAAGTTACTGAATTACATAATGGGGTAATCGTGTCCACATATCCCCACTGCGTAGGCAAAGAACTGTGTTGGTGTCCACACAGGAGGTAGGTGACATCAGGAGAGGGTGTGTCCAATAACTTCTAAGCTGATTTGAGCTTAGCTGCACCTGTTTCCACTGTGCACCGCCATGCTGAGGGTGGAAGTCTTGGGGGGGTGTGCACTGACTTGTAAGCTTTGTTTAACTACAGAGTGCATGTTAAAGTGTGCTTGTGCGGCATGCCACCTTGCTGAGCGTGGATGTCTGGGGGGTGTGTCCACTGACTGCCAAGCTTTGTTTACCTACAGGGCACATGTTTGCATGGTGCTCCGCATTACTGGGAGCATCTTAAAGGCAATGATGTATTAATTAGTTTTGACCCTTGTTTAACTTAAAGTAGGGCCATTAAATGATGTTAATGATAGACTAGGCAGGTGTAATGCATCAAAGGTAGCCAATCACACAGTCAGCCCCTACAGTAGAGCACTATGAAATATGCACATGCCCTACAATCTGATCCTTTTCCCCTATACTCTGCACCATTGAAGTACAGACTTGGGAATTTTAACTGAAAGAATGCTCGAGGCTGCTGCAGGTCTGCTACATATGTATGTGCTAAATGCTGAAGTCAATGCTGTTGCTGACAATAGGCCTAGGCACAGCAGGAGAAGAGTGTTCATTGCTTGGATAGCCTTCCAGGAGCTACATCAGCTGGAATTGTAGAGCACTACAGGGTGGACAGGGATATAGTACAAGAACTCACTGAGCTCTACCGCCCTCAACTCAGACTCAGCAGAAGAGAGCCCATCCCAGTGGAAACAAAGGTATCTGTAGCCCTTAGGATAATAGCCACGGGTACTTTCCAAAGACCAACTGGTGACATGATGGGGGTCTCACAGGCATCAGCATCCAAGGTACTCCACCAGTTCCTGGATGCCATGCTACCACATACCAGTGAGCACATTTATTTTCCTTTCTCCCCTCCAACAATATGCAATACTTCTATCATATAGCACACTACCCTGGGGTACTGGGTGCCATAGATTGCACTCATGTACACATCAAGGTACCACCTGGTGAGGAGGGTAGAATCTATGTCAACTGAAAGGGGTACCACTCCATCAAATGCCAGGTCATGTGCAATGCCCGAGGAATTATCATGAATGTGTGTGCTGGCAGCCCTGGCAGTTATCACGACTCACATATCTGGCACGTATCACAGCTGTACCAGATGTTTGCTAGGGGAGACATCCTATATGGCCATTTACTGGGGGATGCTGGCTATGTACTGGAACCAAAGATGATGACACCCATCAGAAATGCACACACAGCCATGGAGGAACACCATAATAAGGCACACACACAAACTAGGAACATCATGGAGCATGTGTTTGGGCTGCTGAAGTCACGGTTCCAGTGCCTCAATATAGCTGTTGGAGTCCTGCAGTACTCTACAGCCACTTGTGCACATATGTTCACAGTATGTGCTATGCTACACAATATGATCCTGTGGAAACAGCTGCAGCAGGATCAGCAAAGGGAAGGGATACACAGCCTCCCACACTCACACTCACAGGAGGACTCAGAGGAGCAGCTGCCTGATGATGTCCCTGTAGGCAGACGTAGGCATGCCCAGTATGCCCTGGCATTAGCCAAGAGACAGCAAATAGCACATTCACTGACAACTTAGGGCCCTAGGCACTAACTCCTTACTCTTACTCACATACACATATTAAAATAGCCGATGTCAGGCAACCCACACAACCTGTACCTATCCATGTATTAGGTGAGTACTGTTTGCATCACACAGAGTCAGCCATGAACTACAGTTCTGTCAACTGCTGCATTTGCAAGATAAGGCTTTAACCTACACACTAATTGTAAGAATTACTATAATATGGTATTGTATGTATGGATCTGCTGCTGTTATGCAAGGAAATATAGTGGGCTATTTGGACAGATGCAACATCCACATGGGACTACAGATACCCAGTCCAATAGTATGTGATCCTTAATATTCACTAGGCCTCATGGTTAGAATATTCACAACATCGGGCAAGGGAGATGTTAAACAGTGGGGTCAAATGATATGTGGACAACTGTCTACCCAAGCTGATCATGTGCTGTTGTTCCCACGTCCACAACACAGCAGTGCACCCATATAACCACTGTAACTGAAAACCAGCTATGGTATATCAATGGACCAGAGAATCACAAGGCTGTGACATAGATATCATTCATGCATTGTATGTCTCTTCATGGAAGATAACAATGTACATATTTATGCTGTTGATTGTGTGATGAATGGCTCCTCTCTGTCTGGTGACCTGTGTGGCTCAGTGGACTAGGGAGCTAGCATAGGTGATGGTGCTGATGGTTCTAATCTTGAATCACTCACATCTTTTGCATGTGAGGTAGTACTATGTTGGTATTTTCACAGATAGTCATATCTCTCAACCTCTTAGTGCAAGAAATCTGGACAAAGCCAGAAAGATTGGGAGGACAAAGGCCCAAACATGGGGACAGACTTTAAATATTGTTCCTATAAACTTAAAAAGTTGCTGGAATAAAAGGTGTTGCATTATTACATATTTTCTGAAGGATATAAAGTCTGAAACACAAATATTTGTCTTTATTTAGCATAACTTAGTGACATCAATATTCAATAATTCACCAGAAACCCACACATGTATGAGGAACAGACCAAACATATGAAGCAAAACTCTAGACATTCTGTGAAAATCAGGACAGTTGAAAGGTATGCAGACTGTCAATCTGTATGTAGTATAACATTATCAACCTTAGTCACATATTAAGTACAGCAAACAGCTTGGGAATGTCGTGGACATTTTGAGTGCAGTGCAGTTAACTGCAGAAAAAGGGACAGATGTTAATATCTGCAACATATAAAATCCCAGACTGGAGTACAGGTAGGTGTGGCCTGGAGTCACTTTATAAGTCCTGACAGTCCCACTGGATATGCCCAGACACTTAGTTAAAATGAACGCAATTCTCTCACCCCTTCATCAAAATGACCTGTTATGTATAAATATGTCTATGCATACAAACATATACATATCCGTCTGCCACTATCTCACTCTCTCTCACATGCACAGTATAGCTATCACTATGTAGTGTCAAAAAGATATATACCAATACATATAGTTTTATATATATATATATATATATATATATATATATATATATATATGTTAAAGTTATACATAGACTCTCCCCATATATCTACATAACACATATACATATCATACACACACATAGTTGCATTTATATATACATCCCTGTTATATGCAGATTGTCCTACATACCCTAATAATGGTAAGTAAATCTGCATTATCACACATCCATAATATTGCTCAAAGGATCCAAACTAAGGGTGCAACAGTACATGATCCACTTACCTACACACCCCTGTGCCTGATGGATGTCACCACATGGACACAGGTGAGCAGGTGGTGTATGTATAATGTTGTCTACACACGCATGCACAGGTCACATTGTTTCTGCCCACAGGTTTGCTAATTTAACTGCAGGCAACCACATATGGCCATATCGGTAACTGTACACACATAGCTAGGATAAAAATTATGTCACCGCTAGGATATTAGATGCAGATAACAGTGAAAAGCAATATCATTTTGTAGGCCTCAGATGCTGTTCAACACAAGCCTATTTTATGTAGTGTACAAGTATTGTGCCTGCAATCACATATACAACAGACTAAACCTGTGGTGTGTGTTATAAGTACTGTGACCTATAGTGTATAAGCCTAGATAGGAAGGGGGTTCTAATCTCACTCCAGCCCATATAGTGCATGTGTGTGCATATATTCCCCTGCAAAACAATGGACATGCCCTCCTGGGCTATCCACCTGCAATGGTTATGCACTTTTTGGGCCTGTAACTTGCTGCTGCCTTCCAAACTGCCCTCTTCTACAAGGCCTGATGATGTCAGCCACCTTAAGATTACCAGCTGGCAGTGTAATATCAAACTTAAGCAAAAGTGTATGTAATAAGTACTGTGATCTATAGTGTATAAGCTTAGGTAAATAGGGGTTCTAATCTCACTCCAGCCCACTTGGACGTGTGTGTGTGTGTGTGTGTGTGTGTGTGTGTGTGTGTGTGTGTGTGTGTGTGTGTGTGTGTGTGTGTGTGTGTGTGTGTGTGTGTGTGTGTGTGTGTGTGTGTGTGTGTGTGTGTGTGTATATGTATACTCCCTAGCAAAACAATGGACATTCCCTCACTGGCTATCCACCTTCAAAGATTATGCACTTTTTGGACCTGTAACTTGCTGCTGGCTTCCAAACTGCCCTATTCTACAAGGCCTGATGATGTCAGCCACCTTAAAACTACCAGCTGATAGTGTAATATCAGACTTAAGCCGTGGCAAGTGCAATAAGTACTGTGATCTATGGTGTGTAAGCCTATATAGATAAGGGTTCTAATCTCACTCCAGCCCACTTTGTGTGTGTGTATATATATCCATATGGTGTAACTTAGACATAGGTAGGGTTTTTCAGTGTTTTATTTGTAGAGGGTGATGTGCCCTCCCCTAAAGGACTGACCACAACAAAGCCTGCTGATGTCATCAAGCATAATATGTCCTAAACTGATAGTACTAGCAGACATGAGGTGTGCTGCATGCAACGCATACTATGATCTGTAGTATGTACCATTACATAGGTAAGTGTTCACCTCTTCATGCAACCAACTTCACTAACTATGTACCTTGGCATGTCCTGTACACAGTGTTTGGAAGTGGTACTATCCTCAATGTAGCCATGTTTGTTTATGAGCCTGTTAGAGCATTGTACACCATGTTATGGAACCATAGGACATTTGAACTGAACTAGAATAATGACCAAACAGCCCTCATGATCATGGACATCATCATAACCATAGTTACAGGATCAGCACATATTGCCACACTAAAAGAGGGGTACAAGCCGATGTCCTGGGATGATGGTCACCCAGCCAATCAGACAGATGGCATGTGCTGAGGTGCACTGAGGTGCTCTGTGTGCAATTAGGCAGGGTTCTGTTCCAAAGGATGTGTTTCAGTCTGCTAGACAAAGCTCTCCTATAAGCATGTAGTACTAATGTCACATACTAGGTTAATGTCCTTACAGTGGGTCATCCATCTACTATGCATCCTATGGATAGGCAGCATATGCAATCAAGCAGGGCACACATTACCCTGTGCACAGATAACCTATGAGTAGTCTATATGCCACAGGTGACAATGAAACTCATTGCAGACAATTCCCATTTAACACATGCTGAAGATGTGAAATGTCCTTGTGAGGGACAATACTGTTGTGTGCAATTGCCAATAGTGCTTAGAAAGGTATGTCAACAACTGGCCATTGCACTCAGATATTGGCATGCTAAGGGAAGGGTAAGTGGAAGTTATGAGTATGTCACTTACTGGTGACTGTGGCATCAGCTATACCATATGATCCCTGCCATACCACTGTAGAGACATGGTGATCTGAGGCACATTAGGTGTACACCTGTGTTTCTGTGTTCATAGTTCTTTCACCCCTGAGTATGTACAGCACATATTACGACTGATGTGCTACTTAACAAGTACATAGATCTACCTGATGGAAATGTTACTACATATATATTTGCTTGGGGTTTATGGCCATTAGTATGTCAACAGGCATGTGTTTGCAATGCAGACTTCTACCGTCACCCAGAATGATGCCTCAATACAGAGAATGATTTACTTTAACAATTGTCTTAGTTTCTGGTGTCATTGCAGGGAGATCCAGTGCCTGACAGCCTGGGAAGATATGATCGACAGACCATGATGCCTTGCTAAAGATGGCCTGCATCTGTCTTACTTGTGCTTCAGGCTTCTGGCAAATGTCCTTGCCTCCCTCATAGTGCCTTTTTTAGGAAAAGTCATGAGGTCAATACTACCAACATAAAAATTTCAACAAAACACAAATTAAAGGTCATGCTGCTAAATGCTAGGAGTCTAAACATGAAACTGCACTCATTGCAAGCATTCTTAACCCTGGAAGATGCTGACATTTGTGCAGTCACAGAAACCTGGTTCAAAGCTGCAGAGAGCACCCCAGCCTTACCTGGTTACTCATCCTATCATACATTTAGACCCCAAAATGTGGGCAGCAAAGCCAAAGAGGTAGAGTTTCAATATATATTAAATACAGTAAGAAAACAAACAAGTCCCAGCAGCTGTATAGTCTACACCCTTGATTTAATAAAATTCAGCAATAAAATAACGAATCGCTTTTTGTCTGCCAAGTAGCAAACTTCATCAGAAATAACAATTCCACAACTAAAAATCATTTAAATAGTCACTTGAACCAAATAAATGTGGGACAATTAGCTAATTAATTATTTTAAAAGACCATTACCAAAAAGCTAAGTTAGTAAGCAATACATGAATAAAAATAAAATCAAATTACTTTTAAATATAATATGAAGCATACAAACAAGTTTATATATTACTAATCAGTTGTGCAGAATACAACCTCAATATGCATTTATACATTGTAACAAAATCAAAGTAAGCTTGTTACCTAGGATGCTGCTTATAGAACATGACTCATTGAGACCAGGAGCATTGCATGCATCCAATTTTATTTGCCACTTTAATTCTAGTTCCTCAAGTTTGAGAGTGAAAGGGCCACCTCTAATGTCATGCTTGACACTATCAATGGCTAAAAATTGAAAGTTGTGGTTCATGTTCAAATGAATATGTTTAGCTAGTGCATTGTCAAGCTTGTTACACCTTATAGCATACAAGTGCTCATACATTCTATCTCGGAGTCTAAGCTCCATTTTCCCTACATAGAATGCAGGACAATGTGTACATCTAGCTAAATAGACAATAGTACTTGAATTACAATTAAACCTTGCTTGCAATCTGTATTTGTAGCCATTAACTGTGAATGAATTGACATCTACATGCTTACAAAAATTACAATTCTCGCATTTATTCATACCCACAACTTTAAATAAATTTTTAGCCGTTGATAGTGTCAAGCATGACATTAGAAGTGGCCCTTTCACTCTCAAACTGATGTGCAGCCAAGGGTGTCAGTAGGATTGCAAGGGTTTCCCAATGACGTTAGTAATCCTTGTGAGATCACATGTGGGATGCAGCATGGAATGTTAGCATGTGCAGTAGATGCTGTGTATGGTCCATTTATTGGCCAGTTACAAACTGCTTTGTAAATATGGGAACTATGGGACAGGTTGTAGGACTGTCATGTGTCACATATGGTGGTGACAAGGGAGTGTAATTGACACAGACAGTGTCAGAGTACAGGTAAAGTATGAGTATAGACCCATAATATGTGCCATCATGATGTCTGAGGTCAGTGACATTCTGGGCCTGTCCTTTGAGTTTACACATGTAACTACATTGTGGTTCTGCTTTGTGTGGGGTGCTAATGTTGTCGCTTACCATGGCCACACAACATCACAACAACACCATGTTCTTCATTTAGCTGAGGAGGTTGTGCCTGCATGTTAGGGGCATCCTCACCCCAACTGTCACACAGCAATGTGCACCTGTTATTGCACAGCCTGCTAATGGCAGTTGTACACCAGTCAGGTTTGGTAAGCCATGATGAGCCTTCTTCCCACTTGTCCTGTACAGCTGAGTTCATGCAGTTGTAATGCTGCTGACATAATGCATGGGTGTGCAACTCTGCATACCTGCCTGTCCCATCTGCAGGGGGGTTGGGGGCAGTCATACTATGTTAACCATCGCACAGGAGGTTACACGTGGATTTCTTGACATATATGCCTGTATTGTCTGCAAGGAGGGTTACATGCTGGTAGTTCCAAAGAACATGATTTGTGGCCAGATCCCATCAGGTAAGTCCTTACACTGGACGGGGGGGGGGGGCTGCAGTGGTCACCCATATTGGTAAACAAATGATGCAATATGTTGGTTCCCTGTGTGGGGATGTGATGGCAGTGCTCCTTGGCATTGTAGGTAAGGACTTGGACCATCCTTTGAGCAAGTGAGCCGCAGTACAACTAAGCAAAACACTGTGTACATATTACACTTCCCTAACATGTTTGTATGTGCTCTGTACACACACATTGCACATGTCTCTTCTTGCAGCATGCTGGCAGTACCTGCAATACTTACTTTCACAGAGTACAATTAGCATGTAGTGCAAAGCAGTGTCTCCAGATCTCTGAGTCCTGTCACCTGAAATGCCATGATAAGGGTTAGCATGGATACAAGCACTGAAACTGTCGTACACCTACTGACACTGGACCAAATACTGTTACTTTTGCATATGGCCAGGGCATGCCTACTGACTGTAACTGGCAGAGCCCATTGACTGTTACACTGTGCAATGGATGTCAGACATAAGTCTCACTCCACCAACCATGGCCTGACAAGGTATATGACAATATTAGGCCAGCAGGCCACGCTGGAAACTGTGTATGTCATACGGAGTGGTGGATAGGCAAGTGTATGACAGTCATTCTCTGGGAACACAGCATTGGGAGACCTATGCCGCAATGACACCAGTCACCAGTGGAGTTCATTATTGGCGTACCACTTCTACCTATTCCCTCTCTGCAGTCATAGCCACTGTCACTGACCTCTGCTGGAGTACATTAGCATGTGAGTGCATATCAGGAGCTGTCACACAATCCCATACAGAACCACTAGTTATCCAGGATGGTCTAAGACACAGTCAGTTGTTGTCTGAGTCACTGACAATGATTAAATGCCATCGACTGCACAATACTATCCTGTGGGGAGTCATTCACTCCAGCAAAATAATGTAGTGTCTGTACACCACACCACATACAGTCGAGCCATTACATATGGAGTTATGGACACAGAGAGTAATGTACCCTTCGACTGTCACTGGTCAGAAAGATGTGGATGCATTCACTGTTGTACAACCAATGCCAACAGGTTTAGGATATAAATCCCACAGTGTCACTGGTATACTGAATATGGCAGTCATCACACCTATCATTGTGTGCAATGGCACCCTTGTCATGTCACTACATAGGCATACCGTACAACCGTAGCAGCCACACAGGTTCTATGGTACACCAGTACACAGTGTAGATAACATATCCTATAGAGTCCATGTCACAACTGTACATTTGTAGTTTGTCTACTAAATGCTTTGGAGGAGATGTGTATGGCTTCATACAGGAAGGTAAAAACAATGATTAAACTTCAAAAACGTGAAAACAATTCATTAATTTATTCAGTTTTCTGAGTGCCGCTGTGTCTGCTTCAGTTTTATTGTGTTCATACAGGAAGGTGTCTGGTGTTTTCCCTAGGAAAAAAATCGCTGTTCCGAATGCTCAATGTTTTGTATTTTCAATTGCTAGGGTTCGATATTAGAACACTCGACATTTCAAATGTTCGGTGTTCTAATATAGACTCATATGGAAGACATTCTATGACTGAAAAAAAAGTTCTTATAGCTAGGACAAATTATAGAGTGTTTATACAAAGTTTTATTGTTGTCCTTAGTTTTTATACTATAAAAGTGTTTTTTAGTACATTTCTCTAAACTACATTTAATCTTACCAATATAATAACTAGGGCACCCTAAACATAAGTCTATATAAACTAAACCAATAGATTTACAAGACTATCTTTCTTTCAAATAGATAGCAAAATTTACATTCCCTATATAAATATATTTAATGACATAAATAAATCTACAAATATTGCACAATCCACAGGTATACATACCTGCCTCCCTATCTGTCTGAGGAACTTTTTGTATGGTGTCAGATTTTTCTAACATTGTCTTAAAACACTTATATGTTCTTAGGTTGGTACTACGCTATCAGCCCTAGGACCTATACAAGCCTCGCGATAACAATTCCCTGGCTATTACTTTCCTGGTCCTCTGTCTAACAAGGTGAATGACGTGATCCCTGGGGTGAATTTCCTATCTCCCATCCAATCGTCAAGGTTCTTTTTGAAGAGGGGCAAAGAGGCACTCAGCTTGATAGGTATGGACAGTCTATTCCAGAGTATGGGGAGTCTCTGGGTCAGGAACCTATCCTTCCAGCATGTTTGGTTCATTGTGATGACCAGGTTTAGATCCCTGGAGCGTGTGGCTCTGAGGGATAAGGATTTTTTTAAGTGTAGCATGTCCAACAGCTCTGGGTTTGACATGGCCTTGTATGTTAAGCAGAGATCGCCTCTGAGCAGGCTATATGCGACAGAGTATAGCTGGAGTTTTTTTATGCAGTCAGCATAGGGCATCTACTTTAGGCTTGTGATTCTTTTAGTGAGGTATTTCTGTGGCCTTTCCAGTTGCTGCAGATGTCTTGTGAGGTACACACCAAATGGGGCATTATACTCTATAATGGGTCTAATGAGGGATGAGTACAATGGAACAATGACCTCCTTTTTTCTGGATGAAAAGCCCTTAGTGATGAGGTGTGCCACATAGAAGGATTTCCTGACTGTTGTGGTGATGTGGTTATTGAAGGTGAGACCACTGTCCACTTGTATCCCTAAGTCTCTTAACACACTTTCGGTATTTAGTGTACTGCCACCTATGTGGTAATTCATGGATACATGCTTTTTCCCAAAGGGGATAACTATACATTTCTTGGCATTGAGCTTGAGCCCATGGCTCTGGTACCAAGCATCTGTTTCTGTAAGGCCCATTTGTAGAGTATCCACATCATTTGGGGATTCAATAATGGCTCCTAGTTTGCAGTCATCTGCAAACTTTGTTAGCCAGAGTCCCTTAGTGCTGGTCTGTAGTTCAGAGAAGTAGATGCGAAACAAGAGGGGTCTGAGGACTGAACCCTGAGGTACACCACTTGTCACTTGTCTGGAGATGGATTTTGAGTCAGCTACTTTTACAGTGTGGGTTCTGTCAGTAAGCCAGTTGGCAACCCATCGAGTGACGTAGGGATGATGCCCAGCTTAGTAAGTTTATCTATGATTCCAGAGTGGGGGATGGTGTCAAAGGCCCTGGCGAGGTCTAGATAGGCTGTGTGGACCGCCTTGCCCTCCTCCACGGCTCTAGATGCTGATTCGAAGAAGTCAATCAGGTTGAGGAGACAAGATCGGCCCTTTACAAAACCAAACTGGGTGGGTTCCAGTGATTGAAGGTTGCCACTGTCTTTGTTTATCAGTTCCATGATAATGTGTTCCATGGCTTTGCAGATCAGGCTCATCAGACTGATGGGACAATAGTTCCCGGGATCCAAGGTGGATCCCCCTTGTGGAGTGGGATAACTGTAGCTGTGCACCACTCATTGGGCATGAAGCCTGAGGCGAGGCTATGATTAAACATGACACTTAGGTGAGGTGTCAGTTCATTTTGTAGTTCATGTAGTACGCAGCCCGGGATGTCATCTGGTCCCATGGATGGTGTATTCTTAGCTTTGAAGAGTGCATTTTTTACCTGTCTGGCCGTGATTACTGGAATTTGGCAATCTTTTGGTGTTGAGCTGGGCCCTTTAGGGGGTGAGAGGGGGATGAAGTTGGCACTGAATCAATCTGCCAGGATATTGGCAATATCCTTGGGATCAGTATATTTAATGCCATTCTGTTGTAGCTCAGAAGAGATCTGAGCATTGCCATTTAGATTCTTGACATAACTATATGATAAACAGAAGTAGGTTTCTGATCTAAAACATCCCACATATCATGATTCCCCTGCAGTATCTTCCAATTATATTTAATAACCTCCTTTAGAGCAAAGGAATCAACAGACATATCTAACATAAAGGCTGGATTTTGATCTAAATTTCCTGTTTTTCTTGTTTTTCTTAAGGCTGCAGGATCTCCTCCCTTTAAAATTGGTTTAAATAAACTCCCTCTTTTGTCAAATACCTCTAGGGCTACCCCATATAATATTCATTATTATACCCCCTCTCTTTAAACATTTCAATAACGGTAGTTGTTTCACTTAAAAAAAAATCACACTCTTTGGTGGTCATCTGAGATGCACTTATCATCTGCCCCACTTGGTATGTTCCTCTTTGGTGAGTTTATCTATAATTCCAGAGTGGCCACTTTTAAAGTGCAAATAATTATTCAGAACCATCTCCTTCCTGTAAATCTTACTGTTCTTCTCTTTATTGTTTAGATCCCATGCCAAGTTACCATCTGAAAAGTGTATATTACTACCAATGCCACTAACTTTGAATTTAAAAATCAGAGATGTTGTTAAGTTCACCCAAAAAATTATCCACCTCTCCTACTTCTAAATCTATAATAAAAAGCAGATTGTCCATAAAACGTTTATATAGCACTATTTTGTCAAACATGAATACTTAGATAATATTTCTTGTTTCCATCAGCCTAATCCTAAGTTCACAAAGGAAGGGGCTACACTGGACCCCATTGCAACACCCCAAACTTGCTTAAAATACTTTTTCTCAAACAAAAAATAATTATTTTTTAAATTACCTTCATTAAAGAACAACATATAAACATTTTATCAATTGAGAAATTATAATTGTTAGTTAAAATGCTCTCAATGCCTCAACACCTTTGTTGTGTGGAATACTAATAAATAAGGAGTTGACATCTACAGTAATCAAAGGAATATGTTCGTGTTTGTACTAATACATAGCATTCACATTTTCCAACGTTTCAAGGAGATCCCAAGAATCTTTTAAATAGCAATCCAGATTTTGCACCAAGCAGTTGAGCAAACTGTCCAAATACAAGGCAATACCATCACACACACTGTTTGGCGCAGACACAATGGGACGAAATGGAGGGTTAACAAGATTTTTGTGTAATTTAGGTATCCTAAATAGGACACCTAACTTAGGAGACTCAATGTTCATCAGATCATATAAACCATAATTAATGTAACCATTCATTAAAAGCTTGTACAAAAAGCTTCTTGTAAAACTGTCCCCCGGATTCATGAAGCTCGGCGCAAGTCCGGCGTAAGGCTTGCACCGGCCGTGCGGCGTAGATGTGGAGTAGACGCACCATATGCATATTAATGAAGGAGCACAGCTGCCACAGCCACGTGCATAGGAAACGTGCGCGAGTGCAAGGGGCATATCGAAGTTGCGCAGGGAGGCGTGTCAATGTCGGCTTTCGAGGAGCAACCTAAACTGCTGAATATTATATTCCGCCAGCTATAGTAATCGTACCTATCAGTGGAGACTGAAACGTATGCAAAGAAGAGTCCCTGCGAACAGAAAATGAAGAGTCAAACACAAATGCACGGTAGGGAATAACGGGTCCCTACCCATGAACAAATGACAGGAAAACCGTGTGCCTGTAGTCCAACGTAGTGTTGATAGCTATACCATGTGAAAGTGAAACGTATCAGATGTTAGTGCGTCGCCAGTAGGTATGTCCAGTCCAACGGAGAGGGTCACCATCTGACCCATAATTTGAGGAAGGGAACATAGCTGTGCAGATGTGTCCATAACAAAATACACGAGGAGAAATGTAGATATAGGTAGTGACCGTATGTCTGAATCATATCCCACAAGCCATGTAATAGTCACATACAAAAGGTATGTCCGTATTTCACATACCAAATGTGATAGGAAATAGCATACGCATGTAAACAAAACAGAAGGAGCATATAAACAAGCCATAACAACACGGACACATGTAGGCTGAAGGGAACAGTATGATCCGTACCGTCGACCAAGATTACCACCTGTCCCACTTTGCGAGTGACAGTCCCTCTGTGGGCAGATGTGTCCTGACACAAACATGTAAAACTGGCAAATGTCCAGAGAATATAGGACATAATTCCTCCATAGATGGCATGCAATAGTTGCATTAAACATATTTCATTGGACGTATAATACATAAATGTCATAACAGACAGAATAAGATACTGAAATGCTACAAGAATAAGCTTAGATATAGGCAAGAATTGTAAGTTCTATCTGCCGAACTGACCTTGGGTATGTGTCGGCCTGTAAAATATGCTGTGTTCACTGCAACTGTCACAGTAGGGTTGCCACCCTTACAAATGGCCAAAGTGGGACATGTTTGGTACAGACATCAGACTGTACAGGCCGACACATACCCACAGCCAGTAAAAAGGACTGAACATAACTGTTTTGCCTACAGAAAAGCGTATTCCTGTAGCATTTTAGTTGCTTATTCTGTGTCTCATAACAGTCAGGTATTTCAGATACAGAATTAACTGCTTAATGCAACTATCACATAAAATATAAGAAATATGTTTGTCCTAAAATCTTAGGACATTTGCCATGTTGACAATTACATGTCAGGATACAACTGCCCAAAGAGGGACTGTCCCTCGCAAAGTGGGACAGGTGGTAACCCTATGTCACACTGTGGACAATTGAAAAGGTGGAAACACAATCGTTGACTGTGGGGAGACAATGTCCACAATGGTCGGACATGTGTAAGGAATAGCTTGGACATAGGAAAAGGTGCCATCCTACCAATGTGTAGAACAGGCTGGCAAAATCCGGAAGTCAGCTGTATAATCTGAACGTGTATGTGACACAGTCGAACGGGTAGTACCCGGATACACCAACCAAGTAATAAAAGTGAAGTAAGGGCGTGTACCTATGTGCGTAAGGTATAGCATATGGAAAGCAAACATGGCAGGGTAGTCAACACAACCATAAAGGTACCCGACACATGTAGGATAGTCAGTGTGTAACTCTGGCCATGTCAAGGGCCAACAACCAAAGTAGTGCTCTATGGGGTGTGAGTAATTCGCGTGTGAGGGGTGTGTGTTTAATGGTAAATTCCTCAAAGGTGATACTTGTGTCATATGCAGAAAAGGTGAACCGGAAGTGTATGAGGGGGCAGCGGGTGAAGTGGAAAGAAACACAACCTCATGTAGAAACAGATGCAAGACAAGCAGACAGGCCATAGTGTAGAACACAATCTCACAAACATATGAATATGGAAATATGCGAGACAAATGTATAGATACGGCACCGTCACATACCCACAGATGGGTCCTGATGGAACTGGCCATAACAAACGCAACACACCTGGATGCATAATAGCCTACCCAGCATACCCTCCACAACACACAACCTGCCACCATACCAGAACGTCCAACAAATCCAGCCATACTTGGTCCACTGGTTTGTTGCAGAAACAGCTACACACAGTGACCCCTATGGATATGTAGTAGGTATTGTCACCCTAGGCAGTGTCAGGATTGCAAACCATGTATCCCCTGCAGGTAAAACCCCCTGCACATTTTCGTGCAGCCACAAAAATCTTCATTATCCAACTTGTTTTCGTCTTGACCAATTTTTGGGATATCCCTCATGGGATGACCAACTTGTGTAAATAGTAGAATGGGTATGACGACATGATGTCCAATCCAGTAGATATCTGGACACAAGTCAGAACGTGCAGTGGAGGTCCATGACACTGTCCAGCCCTAAGTGGGCATGTATAACCTACCACCCAGGATAAAATACCTTCCCATGATGCACAGGTCCAGACACGAATAGGAGGGAGAATATAATGCACACATTTGCAAAGTGGAAAGCGGCATGAGGGCGAGGAAGACACTACATAAACAGGTCAACCCTGATCAAGTGTGAGGGACACTGACTGTGTGCAGTCATGACTGACCATACCTGTCAACCTGTATGAGCAAGATATCTGGACAGAGCCATGAATATAAGTGAGACAAAGGTCCAAAATCAGGGACAATCTGTAAACATATCTCTTAGAAACAGAATTTGATAGAATAACAGTTTGCACATTGGCATTAATGTCTGGAGTATGAAGTCTGAAACAAAACTGTCTGTCAGCACGTTCCAACTGCAGTCTTTAATGCTGAGCTACTGCCATGCCAGAACACAACAGTGTATTACAGAGGTCCGTGCCATACCACTCAACTGGCCGGATAAATGCAGAATGACTAGGGTCACCACCTGTCCCACTTTGCGAGTAACAATCCCTCTGTAGGCAGTTGTGTCCTGTGAAAAAATCAAGACATAGCAAATGTCCTGAGAGTTTATTTCCTAATTTACTTTAATAGTCGATAATGGTAATTTTATATGTGAATCCTCAATATGTTATGTGAAGTAGCATAAGCAATTCAAATGTTACTAGAATAAGCTATTATATGTACAAATAAGGTTAAAGTTCTGTACTATGCATGGCTGTAGGTATGTTTTGTCCTGGAAAATCTGACATCTCTACAGAACATGTCCCACTTTGGGCAGTTGAAAAGGTGGCAACCCTAAGAATGACCACAGGTTCACCCCATAGTGTTGGTGTGCCTCCGACAATCTGCACCAGTGTGGTAAATAGCTGGGGATTGACGTCACTAAATAATGAGAAATATCCTGAGTATAAGACTCCACAACCTGCACAACAGTCATGCTAATGCAAAACCTAACATTCTATCAACGTTCTAAGCTTGTAAGAGCAATCGTTAAAATGTATCCCTAATTGTCCCCCCATCGTGTAGCTTTTGCACAGGTTCGGTGCTCTAAGAGGTTGAGAGGTATGCTCTGTACATATTTACAGGAACAGCCCTTCACACTTGTGTAATGTACAACTGCATACCTGTAGTCACTTCATGTCCAAAAATAATAACCCCCATATGACTGTATACAGGTAATAGTAAAATGTGAATGGGAACACCCCTCACCGTGGAGTATGGACTATAACAACCCCATCCATAATATGTAATGCCAACAGAATAAGCTGCTGACAGGTGCCCAAACACCTGCGTCTATAAACACAGGTAAAACTTCAAAATAGGGAGATAATCCCTCTCCATATGCTTCATAGTTTCATAGTTTCATAGTTTAGTACTAGGCTATCTGCCCTGGGGCATTTGTAAGCCTAGCCATAGTGATGTGGCTTTCGCCACCCCATGAAATGGTACAAAAATGCACAAAAATGCACAGAATAGATTTAGAATACTGTGCCTCTGTCTTGTAGTGGTACAATGAAGGCCCCCCTTATATAATAGAATTAGTTTACTGTGCCCCTGTCTAGCAGTGACACAGATGTGACTCCTGGGGTAAACTTACGATCTCCCATCCACTCATCAAAATTTCTCTTGAAGAGAGTCAGTGAGGGGCTCTGCCTAATATGAACTGGGATCTTGTTCCAAAGCATGGGAAGCCTCTGAGTTATGAATCTATCCCTCCAGCATGTCCTATTCATACTTGTGCCGAGGTTTAAGTCTTTAGCTCTCGTGGTCCTGATGGATTTGGATTTTTTGAGGTGGAGCATGTCCATCAGATCCTGATTGGACATGGCCTTGTACGTCAGGCAGAGATCACCTCTGAGCAGGCGGTATGCTACTGAATAGAGCTGGAGTTTCTTTAGTCTGGCAGAATAAGACATATGTTGGAGACCCTTGATTCTCTTGGTGAGGTACTTTTGTGGTCTCTCCAGCTGTTGCAAATGCCGGGTGAGGTACATACCAAATGGGGCATTGTACTCAATCATGGGTCTGATGAGGGAGGAGTATAGGGTACAATGACATCCTTGGATCTGGATGTGAATCCCTTCATGATGAGGTGTGCAAGGTAGAATGTTTTTCTAACCACTTTGGCAACGTGGATGTCAAATGAGAGGTCTCTGTCGACTTGGGTCCCTAGGTCTCTGATTACTTTTTCCGTACTCAGTGGGTTGCTGTCTATGTGATAATTTGTGGGTACTTTGTTTTTCCCAAAGGGGATGACTATACATTTTTTGGCATTTAGTTTAAGGCCGTGACTCCGGCACCAGTTGTCAGTTTCTGTGAGGCCTTTTTGTAGGATGTATGTGTCCACTGCTGTATCGACTATGGCGCCTAGTTTGCAGTCATATGCGAACTTTGTCAGCCACAACCCTCCCATGTTTGCTTTAACATCTGAGAAATAAATGCAGAATAAGAGGGGGTCCCAGGACAGATCCCTGTGGGACACCACTTGTAACTGGCTTTGAGTCTGACATTGCTCCAGCGATTTTAACTTTATGGGTTCTGTCCTTTAGCCAGATTGCAACCCATCTAGTGACATAAGGGTTTACGTTTAAGCTGGTGAGCTTATCTATGATGCCTGAGTGGGGTATTGTGTCGAAGGCCTTAGCCAAGTCCAGGTAGGCTGTATGGACTGCTTTGCCCTCATCAATGGCTCTAGTGACTGTTTCGAAAAAGTCAACCAGGTTCAAAAGGCAGGATCTGCCCTTTACAAAGCTGAACTGGGTGGGGTCAAGTGTCTGTAGGTCCCCTATGTCTCTGTTTATGAGTTCCATAATGATTCTTTCCATAGCTTTGCAGACCAGGCTGGTTAAGCTTATGAGGTGGTAGTTCCCAGGGTCTGTAGAGGTACCCCCTTTGTGGAGTGGGACCACTGTTGCTGTACGCCAGTGTTCAGGTACATATCCTGTAGTAAGGCTAAGGTTAAATAGCATTTTTATGTGTGGGTTTAGCTCCTCTTGGAGTTCACGTAGCACACAACCCGGGATACCATCAGGTCCCATTGATGCTGTGTTTTTAGCTTTGTTGAAGGCGGTTCTCACTTGGACATCTGAGATGACAGGGAGATTACATTCAGCTCGGATAAGTATTTCTTCTTTTGGGGGTGAGGGAGGGGAGAAATTTGCACTGAACCTGTCAGCCAGAATGTTGGCAATATCTGTGGGTTCAGTGTATTTTTTGTTGTTGTGAACTAACTCTGAGCATATCTGAGGGTTTCCACCCAGGTTTCTAACATAGCTGAAGAAGGCTTTGTGGTTATCTTTAGTGTCCTTAGCGATTTTTCTCTCAAAGTTGGCCTTAGATGTTTTTATGAGAGAACATAGTTTTCTGCTAATGTTGATCAGAGATGTCTTCCCTTTATGGGATTTTGCTCTGTCGTGCAGTAGCTTCATTCTTTTGTTATACAATTTGTTAATGGCTGAGGTCCACCAGACAGGATGCTTGCCTTTGGTGGAGAGGGACTTGGATTTATTTGGGATTGCATGATCCATGCATTCTTGGAAATGTCCATAGAAAGCATTTGTGAAGAATTCGGCATTGTGGGATGTGGTATCCACTGGCTCAGTGGGCTTAAAGGATACCATCTCAGTCTTAGGAAGAGTAAAGTCTGCTTTTGAGAAGTTTTTCACTGTGGTCTTTTGTGCTGGGGGTGGAGGTGGGATATGTATATCCAGGGTGATTAGTTTGTGGTCAGATCTCACTAGTGAGTGGTATACCTCCGGTGTGGAGCATTTTGTCCCCATGTTTGTGATGATCAGGTCTAGTATATTATCTCCCCTAATGGGAGAGGTGACTAGTTGTTCCAGTGCATTTGAATTTATGAATTCCAGGAACCCTTGGGCTAGGATGTTAGGGCAAGAATAATGTACCCAATCTATGTTTGGGTGGTTGAAGTCTCCCAGTATGATGGTATTTTGTGATACATTCATATCCTCCAATGTCTTCAGGAAGGCTGAGTGGGGTTCCTGAGATTGGGAGGGTGGTCTGTAACATGCTACCAGTTGTATAGCAGTTTTGCCTATGGTTAGTTGCACCTGTATGGTCTCCGATGCTTCATGTGTTGCTACTAACCTGGAGGTGTGGGTGTCCTTGATGAATATGGACACTCCCCCTCCCTTTGTGGTTTGGCCTGGGTTTTGGGGCCGAAAAGCATGATACGAGGTATAGCCTGGTAGTGCTGGGGTACTCTCAGGAGCCTTGAACCAGGTTTCAGTTACTGCACAGACGTCGATGTTCTCAATACTGAGGAGTGCATCGAGTGCCTGCATCTTGAGAGTTAGACTTCTGGCGTTGAGGAGCATTACCCTTAGTTTTTTTTTCATTTTTGTTTTCTAAGGAGGTGGGTTTGTCTTTTGAGCCTTGCCTAAAAAAGGCACTATGGGGGTGGCAAGAGCCTTGGCTAATATCCGAAGCCCAGTGGTGACAGGTGCAAGCTGTCCCTTTTGAAGCAGCGTGGCTTGTCCAACATGTCATCCCAAGCAGACAGACACTGGATCCCCTTAGAATGACACCAGTATTTGAGCCAATTATTAAAGCTGATCATCTTGTCTTTGTATTGTGGCATCATTCTTGGTGAGGGCAAGATTCTGCTCAGGGTCAGGGTCATACCAGCCTGGGCTACATAATCAGAGAGCTCCTCTATGTCTCTTTTCATGTAGTCCAGGGAGGTACGTCTCAGGTCATTCACACCAGCATGGACAATGACGGACTCATATTTGTACTTGCTTTGGAGTGACCTGAGTGCATGTGTTATGTGACGGATCCTAGCTCCCGATAGGCAGCTCACAGTCACCCTCTCCTTGTTCAACCTGGTAAGCGGGACATCAGTGTGTCTGACTATAGAGTCACCTATTACTAGTGTATCAGGCATGGTGTTTGGCCTTAAGGGCTGTGATTGGTTGACACACTGATTTATTGAAGTATGTGTTGCATGTGTTTTGTTTTGAGGTGGTGGATTTTTGGATGTCTGCTTTGGGAGCCTCTGTTGTTTTGGTAAGTTTCTTATTAGAGCCTCCGAGTATGTCTTTGTGTTTTATGTGTTTGGTTTGCAGTTGTGGTAGGTCTATGTGGGACTGGGTTTGTTGTGTGTGGTTACCATCTCCTCCTGTCTGGTCATGCCAGCCCTGAGTTGAGAGAGTTCAGCCTCCAGTTTGGCTATATAGTTGCATCTCTCACATGTATTTGTGTTTGTTGGGAGGAGGAGAGGGTTGTCTGTGTACATGAGACAATTGTAGCATTGTCTCAAGATACCCAGATTAACCAGTTGAACTGGAGAGGATGCCAGCAATCTACCACTCGACATGCCAGAACAGTATAAGGGAGTGTTGTGCCTTTTAGGGAAGTGGATATTCACAGGGGTGGTAGGTGGATGTAGTGCTTACTTAGTACGAGAGTGCTTACTTAGTAGAGAAGTTTTGAGAACAAGTGCTAGGCTTATAATATAGCGAGTAGTCTGATTATACTAAGAGTGGAGCTTCCTTAAGGGAAAATTTGAAGAGCAGACTTGGCAGAGCAAGAAGAAGTTTAACCTTGTTTAACCGGCGCTGCGCTATGCGCACAATCGTGCAAAGCCGTGCAAACGCGGATTTTAAACAAGGAACTACAAAAGAGCTAGAAATGGTCCAAAACAACCAATTACTACAGCTCTTGTGCTGAGGTCACTTCCTACAGGGACTAGTAGGCTGCTCAATGCTCCCCACTCCCACTGGTGAGCAAAGAAACTTCCTTCTATCCAAGTAAGGTAATGGACAACACAGGAACTACACCACAGCCCAGAATACAGCAATGCCTGTAAACTGGTCTAAACTAGTCGAGGAGAGGCGGGAAAACAAGGATTTTTTTTTTGTTTTTTTGATAGAAACACACATGAAATGCTGAAACAGTGATAAATCAGTTACACAGGCTAGCACACTTTAGTGGGCAGCCTCAACAGTTAAATTAAACAAACAAACAAACAAACTTTCCATCAAATTCGACTAAAAAGTAACTTTAAGTGCAGATTTTAAAATAATGCAGCAAACAGCTAAAAAACAGTTTGAGCTTGTTAAAGGTAAGCTAGAGAAGCTATTCCAAGCAAAAAAAACAGCAAAGATAATTAAATCCAGAAAGTAGTAGCTTTTCTGAGTTCTCTGTAGCTAGGACCACTCTGCAGGACCACGACATTTGACCTCGGCCAGGGAATTTCCATTCACCAGGTGGACAAGCCTAAACCCAGATCATTACATGAACACCCTGACAATCAAAGACCTGTATCTGGCTGGACTATATTACTTGGTGTTCTGCATATCCTCGGAATGATTAACAATACAGCCGGAGTCCACAGCAGTAGGCAATAGGGAATGTGTAATATGTAGTACCACCTTTTTCCCAGCAGGAGAATGGATGCCTGTGTCATAGGTGAAGTGGTGAGGCATATGTTGATGTAGGTAAGTACTATGGGTATGCATATCAATGAGGGAGAACACCAATAGAATAGTGGTTCTGGTATCCGGCCAACGTGAATGAAGTCCCAGTTGACCTACGACCACTGCACATATAACCTGAAAGTGTAATGAAAGCGTTCGTGCAGTACACACATTTAAATATGTAAAGGTGAATATGTGTTTCGCAGTAGTCCGTAATCTGGAATACAGATATGTAACTGTTATGGTCAGAATTATGAAAGTTCATGGAAGCACAATTATCTATGAAACACATGTAACCCACAATAAGGATATGCAAGTGTGCCTGCACGTGTGTAATCCGCTCACAGAATAGAAAATGAATGGTGTTTCCCCCACGTTCTATGTACATGGCTCATACCTGTTAAACCCGTAAAGTACGAAACCGGACAAAGCCATGACAACAACTGGTACAAATAGGGACAATCCCCAGATATTGCCCTAACAAACATAGAAAGTGGATAGAATAACAGGTGTGTCACTAGCATGGAATCTCTGAAGGGTATGAAGTCATAACCTGAAATGTTTGTCATTATTTACCAACGTCAATCTTTAATGATATACCACTAACTTGCCAGATAGACACAAGGTTATGAAAAACGGACCAAAGATAAGAGGCAAACAGCTGTACATGCAGTGGAAATCTGTACAGTTGAAAGGTATGATATGGAGATATATATATACACATATATCCACAGACATAATCCAAAGCAAATTACGAGATGAGGAATGTACAGACATATGTATATATGTACATATATAAATCTATACACACACACGATACATGAATAGATATATACACAACAAGCATATGTCCCTGGACATATAACACATGTATATAAATAGGTCACGGTATAGCTAATATGGATAGACAGACAGACATGCATGAAAGGAGAATACACCGATGGTTTCCAAACCATTGCCTGGAAAGTACCAGTGTGACAGGGCCTGCAAGTTTTACACGTTAAACATGAATATAGGTGTCCTTTGCAGGACACCAAAAATTGATCCGTACGAAGTGCCAACCGTCATTGATGCAAAAGAAGTCACACCTGCAACTACGATATAGGTGTACATGCAACAGTAGCAGGTGCAAGGGTAATAACACATGGGTCAATTGAATGTATGACGTACGAGCTGATATCCGCAGAGTGGGGAGTGCTCAGATGTGTCCTCACACTTTATTATCGCTCACATTAAACATGTTTAATGGGTACTGTGGAGTTGTGTCAGGTATGGGAATCATGGGAATGCAGAATTGGGCCAAGGTGTTGGTTGGCACAGATCTATTAGGTACGCCCCATGGGAGTGATCAATATACCTATGTGGGTATAGCACACGCCTACATTCTCCAAAAAGGTGCAACCCATCTACTGGATATTGTGTAAACCATTGAGAGAAAACGTAGGGACCTATACCAGTGTCATGTAGGCAATTAACATGAATGGACACGCGTACAACCAAGATGGTAACCATACCTACCAGAATGCCAGAATACGACAGCTGGACTAAGGCATAGTACACGACAGACAAATAGGGACTATATTAAATATACCTCAGACAAAGTCAGACCGTTGATAGAATAATTGCATAGTCAGGAATATGAATTTTATGAGAGTTAGTAATCATGAAATAGAAATGTCAGTCATGATTACCTAACCACACAGTCCGTCATGGCTTGCCAGCAATCTACCAGAAAGGCACATTAGCATGACAAATGTAACAGAATCATAGCTCAAACCCCAGGGCATATACCTATAATGTGTACAGGTGAGAGGTATGAAGGTAACCCGTCCTAATGAAATGTACAGAACTAGTGATACTAGGTGGACAGGTGAGAAGAAATACGTCAGGACAAATGACAAAACATGTACAAGTCATAAGCATGTTTGTCCACAAATGTGAATTACAGTGTATGGCCTGTGAAAGTCAATGTGCAAGGTTAATAGACTCAAAAGACATGTGTCCCTCAGGGTGTCATGCAGTGTCACCGATACAGTGTCCAGTCCCCCATACTCGTACGTGATCTCTGCCACTGACGGAAAGCGCAAATACCGGCGTACACATTTATTTTTATTTATTTATTTTATTTATTTAACATTTGTTAACCGGGCTAGTCTGACTGGAGACATCTCCATTTTCAGCAGAGGCCCAGGGAGAAAAGCTCCACATGGTACAAACAGTTTATAACATAAAAATGATAAGAACAAAGTTTGATTGGATGAGCAAGTATAGTGCCACAAATGGGAATTAAATCCTGGTTTAGTAATACATATATTTAGCAGTTACGGACATATATGAAAGAAAAAAAAACATGATAAATAAGAATAGAGAAAGGAAATAAAAATATAAGAACCACATAATAGTGAGCAGGTAAAGAGTAGAGGAAGATAGAAGGAGAGAGATTGCTGTGGTCAAGGTTAGTCAGGATTGAGACAAGGGCACAACCAGTGTTTTTTTAGGTGTGTTTTTAGTTTTTGTTTAAAGAGAATAGGAGATGTGCTGGAAGTGAGTTCAGTAGGAAGCTGATTCCAAGACTTACCAATGGTGTTGGAGAAAAGGGAGTCACCGGCTGAGTTATTAGATTTACATATAGTTACTAGAAGTTTGTTAGAGGACCAAAGGGAATTGGGGTTTGTATAAGGGGTAAAGAGATTAGAGAGGATAGGTGTATTGTTAGGTTGGTAGAATATCCTGTGGACAAAGGTAAGTTGAGAGAGTAATAGCATGTTGTGTAATTCAAGCCAGTGAAGTTGCTGTAGGTTCAGACAGTGGTGAGTTCTATATTTATTTCCGGTAACAAATCTAGCAATGTTATTAAGAGTGTTAGCCAATTTAGAGAGATTGTTTTTCTTTAGGTTAGTGTAAATAGGCGAGGCATAGAGGAGAGTAGAAATAAGATGAGAGTGGGCGAGTGTAGATTTAGCATTGGGAGTTAAGAATGTTTTAATTCTGTAGAGGGAGCCCAATTTTCTATTGACAGTTTTAATGGTATTGTTAATATGAGTATCAAAAGTAAGGCTGTTGTCTATTGTCACACCTAGCAGCTTAGTGGTAGAATCAGGGGATATAAGGGTACCATTGCTAGATGAGATGGAGAATTCTAGTGGGGGGACCTAGAAGTGGGCTTAAATAGGAGGAGTTTGGTTTTTTTAGCATTCAAGAGTAAACAGCGTTTTAAGAACCATGCCTCAACTGTGTTGAAGACATTTTGAGTAAGGGTTTGTAACTCAGAGGTAGTTTTAGCGGAGCAGATAAGTGTGGAGTCATCAGTATATTGAATGCATGTGGCTTGGGGTAAAGCCAATTGAAGGTCATTTATGAATAGAGAGAAAAGAAGAGGACCTAGAATAGAGCCCTGGGGAACACCAAGTGTGATTGATAGCAGAGATGAGAGTTTGTTACCCCAGAGGACAGCCTGCTTTCTATTGCTGAGGTAAGAGGCAAACCAGTGTATAGCATTGGGTTCAAGAGAGATAGATTCCAGGATTTGTAAGAGCAGGGGATGGTTGACCATATCAAAGGCTTTGGAAAGGTCTATAAAGAGTGCTGAAGATAGGTTGTTATTATTGTGATTTTTATTGATAAAATCAGTGAAGGAAAGGAGGGCAGTGGTAGTACTGTGAAAAGGCCTAAAACCATGTTGGCAATTGGACAGAATATTATGTTTAGTCAGGTGACCCATTAGTTGATAGTGTATGCATTTTTCCATAATCTTTGCTATTGGTGACAAGTGAGCTATGGGCCTATAATTAGAGTAGTCATTGGAGTTGCCACCTTTATGTAAGGGGATGATATATGAGATCTTCCAGATATCAGGAATGGTTTCTTCGCTAATAGTTCTGTTTATAAGGATGGATAGCGGGTAGGCTATTTTGGATGCTGCCTTTTGAAGGTATTCGGCAGGAAGTTGGTCGGCAGAGGGGGTACATGGTTTGAGTTTTTGGATACATTTTTGGATAAAGGAGGTGGAGATAGGTTGTAGTTTAAAGGTAGGGAGATTAGTAGAAGTGGGATCAGGGATGGATGATTTATCTAAGGAAAGATGAGAGGCCAGAGAGTTAATGGTTTCAGTAAAGAAGGAGTTAAAGGTGTTGGCAGTTTCTAGGGTTGTATGTTTTTCTGACTCAGAGGGGGAGGGAGTAGTAGTCAGTCCAGGGTGAATAAGTTTATTTAAGGTTGCCCAAAATCGTTGTGGTTTATTAGTATTAATTTGTTGGAGATTACTATAGTAGTTTCTTTTGTCAGAGATTATGGCTTTTTTGGTACAATTTCTTAATTGTCTAAAGATCAGTTGATCAGAAGGAGATTTGCTCGATCTCCATTTTGTCCAAGATTTGTTTCTGAGTAACATTTTTTGTCTTGTTTCTTTAGTTAGCCAGGGGGCAGGTTTAGTTTTAACTCTGATGGTTCGTTCTGGTGCATGATTGTCAAGGATTGATAAGAATTTGGAATTGAAATATTCAACAGCATCTGCAAGTGGGAGAGTTTTTAGAGGGTTCCAGTTGCAGACATTTAGTTCAGATAAGAAGAGGATAAGGTTAAAGTGTTTATTATATCGTGAGGTCTTAAAGGCTGGGGTGTTAGTGGTAATAGTTTTTTGTCTTATGATATAGGTTAGGTAGTGGTTACAAATGTCATCTGGTAAGGTACCTGCAAGGTAGGATTGTTGTTGTCTGTTAATTAGAATCCAGTCTAGTATACTTTCTTTGTTGTTAGGGTTATTGATCCTAGTAGTGGTGTTAATTATTTGAGAGTAGCCATGCAGATTAATATGGGTGGTGGGGTTATTTGAGTTAATTAAGGACCAATCGAGGTTTAGGTCTCCTAGTATGATAGTTTCTTGAGGGTAATTTGATGACGTCCAACTAAGGATGTTTTCGAATATAGTAGTGTTATTTCCGGGGGGGTAGGTAGATACAAATTATAAAGATTGATTTATTTGGGTTAATTTGCAATTTAGCAAAAAGAAGTTCAGCCTTGGTATCTTCTTGTGGTTCATAGGGAACTAAGGATAAGTGTAGTTTAGTCTTAAATAGCAGGGCTACACCCCCACCCTTGTGGGTATTTTGATCCTGTCTCACAATATTGTAACCTGGGGGAATGATTTCATTGTCCTTAGTACAGGGTTTTAGCCAGGTTTCTGTCAGACAGAGAATATCGAAGGAGTGAAGATCAAGAAGAGAATGGAGATGTGTGACTTTGTTGTTAACACTTTGTATGTTCAGGTGTCCTATAAGTAAAGCATTAGATTGAGAGGTAAGGGATGGGAGGGAGGGGCTAGAAATAGTAGGTCTAGCATCAAGAGAGGTAGCTCTGGGCCCAGGGTTGGGATGTATGTCACCATCTATTAAGGTAGAAGGGTTAAACTGGAAATGTGGTAAGAAGGTGGAGTTAGCAAGGTATTTTATTCTTTTTGAAGAGAGGGTATTCAGTTTAATATGGGAGAGTCGATGATATTTGGCAGGGAGATAGGAAGGGGTGGATGTAATATTTGAATGAGATAATTTTAATGTAGAAAGATTTGAGGCTGTTTGCCTATGAGGGTAATAAACATGGTAAATAAATTCATCTTCATAAGACATAAGAAGATAAGGTAGTGAAAGAGCTAGGGAAGAATTAAGTAGGAGTGATAGTTTACCTAGGATATTTCTAGTTGTACTGATCATGTAATGGGGTTTGCTATTTTTGGATGGCATTCTGAGGTGAGGAGCAAGGAGCTTTGAGTAGAGGTAGGTATATAAGATTGGTAAAAGAGGAAAGGAAAGGAAAATGCTGGGAGGTAAAAGGCTATAGGATTTGGACGGGGCGGATATACAAGAGAGTAATAAGAGTGGGAGGGCAATGGTAAGGGGAGGTTATGTAAATGAGGGTAGGTAGGTGGGATAGGGTAGAGCAGTAGGGGGTGTGGTTAGTGAAGTATAAGTGTAGGGATACGTGGGGTGGGTGGGATAAGGGGGTAGGGAGGGGAGCGAAGCAGGGCAGAAACAACTACTGGAGAAAGCATAGCCAATCAGTCCAGGAGGAGAGCTGCAGCACCAAGAAGCTTGGTAAGGTAGGAAATACAGTCTGGGTGAGAAGATAGAGAATCTGGCGATACAAATGTAGCTGTAAAAGCCCTTTACAAGGCAAAAGCTTAAGATGGAGAGATAGATAAGGTGTGAATGTGAGTATTACCTAACTATCTAAGGTAAGGTGCAGGAGAGAGGAAAAAGAGGCAGGGAAGCTAGAAGTGGATATAGTCTAATGTAGGTGAAGGAGGAGAAGAGTAGGGGCTAGTAGGAGAAGCAGCAAGGTAATAGATGAGAAATAGAAGAAAAGAGAAATTATTGGGCTAAGGAATTATAAGGAGGGAGACAGCAAGGGCACAAAGCTGTGTTATACTGCCACCTAGTGGGCAGATGGAAGATACTGAAAGTAACCTAGGCAAGGAATGCGTAGGTGGGGAAAGAAAAGGTAGAAACAGGGGAAAGGACTATCAGGTGATACTGGGCCGGGAGAGGAGTCTGGCTGCTGGAATACCTGATTCAGAGGCAAAACAAAATTTACAAGCCAATGAACAAGTAATATCTTTCAAGATGTGCCAAAAGTTCAAACATACTTTGTTAACTATTGTAGTAGCAGGTGAAAATCAGTGGGGCAGTAGAAAAGACAGACGGTCCAACTTGGCCAAAGCCTGAGGTAGTTCAGGTGGTCCTTAGAGGCCAGGTATGTTCAGTAGTGGAAGGCCATGGGTAGATTGCTAGGAATGTGAAAGAGGTAAGAGAGAGAGGATATTAATATTGTATTAACCCAGCAAAGGACTTATAATACACAGTTGAGATTAGGTAGTACAGTACTTCTGCAAATAATTAAAAAGCTGTAATCATATTTTCTAAGAGAAGTTACACTAAAGGTCAGGAGAAAAAAAAACATTCAGTTTAGATGTAAAACGAGCAAACTGAAAAAGACTCATGTAACATACATCAGTTCTAGCAGCAGTTAAAACATCTTGTAACTCGTCAGAGGTATACAAAATAGAAAGATTGGTGTAACATTTTAAACTAGGCAGGAACTAAAACAGCTTAAATCATCAGTATAACACAGTTTCAAAGCACAGGTATATCTGGAAAACAGTGCTAGCGAGTCAATAAAGAAAATAAGGTAGTTTAACAAGATTTGGACAAAACTGCGTTGCACTTAACCTTTTCATGACAAAATGCAGAGGAAATGGTTGCTCAAACTACTCCAAAAAAATATATACATATGTCCCCGACTTAGAGTCATTGACTGGGATTAGGCATGCTGTTCAGCCCCCGTAATTACATTCAAAGGGGGAAAATTAAGCGTAGTGCTAATGTAGCAACATAAGGTACATGTACATGTACATAAGGTACATGATGGAATAATTAGTGTGGATAAGCACCTGTTGGCCTGTGTGAGGAATATAACCCAGTGGGTGGGTGTGTCCTGCAATAGGAATGTAATGGCAACTGGCCTGTGATGGCTCCATGTATTGTGTGTATTGGCGTAAGGAAACTGATGTCCAGTATCAGAAACATACCTCGCAACTGTACGAATGTGCAGATGTATGCCTCATATGTATGGTGTGTTCCTCTCACAATCTGTACCTGTCTGCCAAATACCTGAGAACTGACATCATTAAATAATGATAAACATATGTGTTTAAGACCCCAAATCCCTCAGAAAGGTCATACTAATGCAAAACCTATAATACTGTCAACTATCTACGTTTGTAAGAGCAATATGTAGAATCTGCCCCTATCTGTCCCCCATCATGTTAGGCTTTGTACAGATGTTTTGCACTAGGAGGGTGATAGGTATGATCTGAAACAGATATATGTCTGAGGAAACAGCATTATCGACTGCAAGATAACTCAGAAGATATGAAAAGCTCTGCAGTAGGATGTTCATCCGCAGGTATGTGCTGACATGTCAAATAACACAGCAGTCTACAGGAGTACCTATAGGGTGTCACCTTTACCAATGATGACAGTGGGACATACCCACAGCCATGCATACACCACAAATAGACAGAGCACACAGCAAAGCCTAGGCCATGATACATGAAGCCTCCACCGTGTATGGATTGAGTGAGAGTACAGCAAGGAAAGATGACTGCCAGGCTATTCAGCAAACACCCGCAGGGGCGTGCAAGACCGCCCGTAACACGAACATTGCACGGACAATGTTGGGATTTGCAACATACCCCATTTGTATGTGTAAGCTATGCAAATTATGTAATTATACAGTTGCCACCTTTCCAAATTCCCAAAGTGGGACATTTGTGCTACAAACATCAGATTTTGCAGGGCAAAACATACCCACGGCTAGTACAAAGGACAGAACTTCAGTGTTTTGCCTGAATAAAAGTCTATTCTTGTAGCATTTTAGTTCCTTATTCTGTTTCTTGTAACATTTAGGTGTTTCAGATACAGAATAACTGTTTTATGCAACCATGACATAAAATATAGAAAATAATTTTGTCCTAAAATCTCAGGACATTTGCCATTTTTTCACAACTGTCCCTTGCAAAGTGGGACAGGTGGTAACCCTACATAATTACGCAATACATGAAACAGTAAGCTGTCCATGCAAGAGCAGAGTTATGTGCAGAAATGTACCCAGATGTTATGCGACTAACGTTTTGCACGTTGCTAAACGGAGCAATGACAGCTGCAAATACAGTATGAATACAGTCAAAGAAGCATGCTAATGTCCAAGTCCAAGGCCAGTGGCGGCTTTGTCCATTGGATATCAATGAATCAGTAGTTGTCCTCCCTCGATCCCTGGTGTGGAAACGTAGCGCAGTGCCATGAGAATGTGCTGTGCTTCAAAACAAGACATATGGATAATATACATACAAAATGTAGGTTTAGTTAGATGTTAGTACACCATGCAGATGAATGGCAAGCTGGAGACAACATGACTACTGCGTACTGGTACTTATGTGTGGAAGCGTTCTGTCAGAGATGTAACGAAGCATTTGTAGGCAGTGTGAGGCAAGTGAGGCTGAGGATAGTGAATCACAACATGCCATGCCATATGGGCCAAGCCTCTACCATGTAGTGTAGGGTAAGGGGACTATTAGAGTAGAAGATAGGTGACAACATGAGTGTGTATGTACAAAACACTGTAACCTCACTGGAGCAGTGTCACATGTGTGCTGTCAGTACTCAGTGGAAGAGACGTGTCATGAGCTATCCTAGGGAATGTCAGGAGACTGACGGCATACGCCATGGATACCACCGATGTGACCTGCAAACCTGACCACAGTGTGTCTGCACCCATGCGTGCCAGTAAGCCCGAGTAAGTATGTGTGTGCGCGTGTTAGCCTGTGTGCGCGTGTGGAAGAACGAGTAAGCTAGTGTACGAATGGTGAAGCCCGTGTAATGTCGTGTATGCATGTGAAAGCATGTATACATGTGTACTACACACATCACACACGTACTGCACACACAGACACACATGCTACCAATACTACACACATCAGTGAAATGGCACATGGATGGAGACTACATCATCAGAAGTAACAGTGCTGTAAACTATGCTACAGTGATGGTCACAGCTGCAATGCATCATGCCTGCTGATGTACACCTGGAAGTAACACACTGTGTGTTAACAGCATGCTAACATCAATACAGTGGAATAAAGCCACCATGTGCAGCAACACCAGGTTAGTCAGATTCTGCATCAATGTTACACATCACAGGTGGTGGCACAGGTGACATCATATGCACAGGGTGTGGTGTTAACATGTCCAGAGCTGTCATACAGCCATCCAATGTACATGTAGGTGTGTGTGTGTCTGAGGGACAATGGTTATTGCATGGCCCAATGGTGGTGCAATGGGTGTGTGTATGTGATAGCTGTAGCTGTTTGTGGTAAGTGTGTGTGTCTGCATATACACAGGTACAGCATGTGTCAGCCATATACAGGAGGTTGTGGGACAGTCACAGACCATACCTGCCAGGCTGTAGAGATCCCCATTACTGGCCATGGACACCGCTCCATGCATCCAACACAACTCAGTCCTGCACCTGTCAATGTCTAAACATACAGTCCTGGGATCTGTACCACAACTTGTGGATAAACTTGCGTCTGTAATGTTAACCTGAGGTGCATAGAATTGACAGTTACTACAGATGGATATGAGCCATACTCACACTCCAATGTAATAACCACTGCTGACTGTTGCCGAGATCTGCATATGACCAGTCAAAGGTGCAGCACTAACATTGTTTCCAATGCCCGTGTAATACCCAGCAACACAATAACTGGTCTCTACACATATATAACCCACGATCACTAAAGCACACAGTATTTGCACTATCACAGAGCCATAGCAGATGTACATACATCCATGGTGATCACGTACAGACAATGCAGCAAAGTCAAGAGTGATAATCCCAACATACATATCTATATACAATATACATCATAAATATATAAGTATGTGTGTGTGTGTGTGTGTGTGTGTGTGTGTGTGTGTGTGTGCGTCTGGTGATACCAGCTGCTGCGCTCTGTCCTGCAGGTGCATGTCTACCAGAGGTCCTCCTATGAGCAGCACCGGCCACATGCCTGTGTGGCACATCTGAAGTCATTACACTGACACCATGGTATGTAGACACACCTTCTGTAGCCACCACACATTCCTGTTCCATGCTAACAGATGCTGACTGTCCTTCCTCTATGGCCACTGGTGATGCGGTATGTGTTGGCAGCAGAACTGTGTGTGGGGAAGAGGGGATATAGCTGGGATGGCAACCGTTTGCACAGATTCAGCCCCTGATAACCCTGCCTGTACCTCATGCATATGTTCATCACTGCTAGTATCTGTGGGGACACTAACATCAGATGGACCGCAGGAGGGTAATGCACCTACATCACCTGTGAATGCAAAGAAAGACTCTAAATTACAATAGACACAGACACACAGACACACACACACACACACACACACACACACACACACACACACACACACACACACACACACACACACACACACACACACACACACACACACACACACACACACACAGCCACACCATGCATGTGATTTGACAAATGGCATGCAGCATGCCTGTGGTGCAGCAGAGGGCATGCAGCTCTGACATTAATAGTGTTAGTAAGCATGCCTCCCTGAGGTGCACACTATAGCAAGCAGGTGTCATATCAGTAGCCATGCAGTTCACACAATCATGGTTGTATGCATGCATCCCCATGATACACCATGTGGACCAGAACAGGATCACAGTACACATGGCTGATGTGACTTTGACTTGTACTCTGCTGACGTGTGCATTAACATGCATACATGTCTGACACAATGGTGACCTGACACATGTACAGCATCGTAATGGGCATCACATTGTGGTGTTGTCTGTATGCCCTACAGATAGAATGCATGTTTAGCAAATGTGCATGAGCATGGAAGGGTAGTGTGAGCCGTCTACATTGCTATACAGTGTGAAGTACAGACACTGTGCCATTGCATGGCATCTTGAGGCATCTATAGTGCTCTAGAATGCATAATATGTACACATTGCATAGCCATAACTGCATGCATACCCATGACATAACTGTGGATTGTGACCCACAACGCTGAGGTGTATACACATCAAACCATGCTGTGTCAAGTGACAGGTCACTGGAGGCCTACAGCTGACACCCCTGCACAACAACTACAGGGTCTTAGCTGCCTGGCAACCATGTCCACACATAGCGGACATGTCAATTCACCATTTCCCACATGACATTGATGTACCACACACATATGAAGTGCACAGCTAATGGTGATGTCCCACAGCAGCAAGGAAATTGTACAGTATCTGTGGCCTGATGTGGTGTCAATGTCTCTGGAAGCTGTACAGGTGACTACTGTCATGCTATGACACAGTTGTGATGTGCAACTGATCTTCTATGGTAGACTTCAGTGACACCTCCACTAGCTGTGCACAGGCTGTTAGGATGTCCACTGTACCACATCAACTGTATAATCAGTCAACTAAGGCTATAAGTGGACCATGTGTGGACAATGTGCAACAGGGTGTATACACATCACATCTACTGTGTGGCTATGTGTCTCTGGCCATCCCCCATGGCCGTGTGTGCACATGTGTTGGCCAAATGTGTGTGATGGCCATCTATCTCACATGTCTGTGTTGCCCCATATGGCATACACCCATAGATGTCAGATATGTCACCATCCACAGGACTATGCAGACAATGGGTTGTATGTTTGGTATGTGGGGTATGGGTTATGGGATAGTGTGACAATATTGAAGCCAGAACACTACATGTCTGGGACATGTCAGATGGCACATCACAATGTGTGCACCCAATGCAGGGGCATACAACACAATGGTGACACCTGTGGGCTGCCCATATCACAGCTCACTGTGTGGTACTGTTTGCGTACCACACATGTTGTTCCAATGCATACTACATATGCCTCCATTGTAGAACACCTCCACTGTTGTATGCATAGCTGACCACACATGTAACAATGACAAATACTGTGGTTTCATGTTGGTGTATCATTTCGTTTGTATATATTGCACATGGGTGGCCTGTGTGAATGATGGGTGCTGCGACCTGTATATCATGACTGGAATGAACATCAAGTGTGCAAGTGTTAACTGGCCACATGGCAAATAGATATATGCTTTAACATGCCTGATACTGATGACAGTATTACCTGCAATGGACTCATGTCTGTGCGGCACGCCAGAGGTACCTGTATAGGGGTGACACAGCAGTATGAACATTATCCATGATTGTATGACAGCCACAGGGTGCACTGTGCATGTTAACACATTTGCCTGTATAATAGCATATAGTATGCACATGTGTGCATACACAGGGTAGCATACTGTAGTATGCAGCTTGTGTGTCCAAATACCTTGCATATGTTGTTACTTTACATAATGTACAGTGACACATACAACTAAATGGGATATAATAGCCATATGTGCAGTACTGACTTACCAGGCAACTCCAGGGTCATTGGTTGGGAGACACCAACCTCCACGATGGCAGCTAGAGTTTCTGGTTGCTGTTCTGAGGGTGTCCCCAGACTGGCCAGTAGCTCCTCGGTGTGTGTGAGTGGGGGCTGGGTTCATGGCCCACCACTTGTTCCACCTTGTTCCCTGGCAATTGCAGTGGCATGCTGTTTTGCATGTCGTATCAAGTCCGTGCAGTGTCTGCGCACCTGCTGGTAGGTGCGGTTATGGCCACCCACATTGTTCACCTTCCTGTGAAGATCCTGCCACAGGTCGTCCTGCTGCTGGGTATGCTGTGGCACATGGCTGAACACCTCGTAGTTCTCATGGAGGTACGGGATGAGGACATCATCCTCCTGGCGGCTGTATGCCAGAAGGCGTGTACGAGGCATTATCTGTAAGACATAATGATGGTGATAAGTCACAGTTTCAGAGATGTACAGAGATACTGCTGCACATACATTTCTATGACATTTAGTACATCTGCACAGTTATCTTTGCAAATCATCATGACATGGACACGACTGACGTATTTGTGTCACACACATGTAACACCCGTTGTGCATTGGATATCATCACCATATTTGTGTGTCACCTCATTACAGTGTTCATACTCCATGTGAATGCTGTCTTGATGTGGGCATGTCTATTTGCCTGCACTGGTGTTCTTACCTATCTGCACATGCCTGGATGTGTCCACGATAATGCTGTTAACCTTGATGCTGTGTATATGTCACATATCAACACAGACACAGCCTTAATGGACTTGAGCAGTGACAATGCACACATATGCATGGAAACCTGTACATGCATGTGTTTTGCCATATACATCTACACAGCACTGTACAGCTGTTCAACATCCTGCCACGGATCGCCTGTGTTGCACATGTGGTAGACATGGGACAATGGTTAGTCGGACGTCATTTGCAGGGATGCTTATGAACCATAGCATGTATGGGCAAGGTTTCCTAGCCATTATGTCACCGCGAGGTGCATCAGTGCCACATTACTGATCCAGACAGTTGATATACATCTACCATGCGGCCATCACACCATGTATGACTGGGATGACATGTGCAGCTTTGATGGACAGGGTTACATTGTTTGGCAGGAGTATGTCACATGTATGGCACAGGGATCTGTCCAGCATGTGGCGATCCTTGTATTCAGACGGTGGATGTCCATGACATATATCTTACAGATCAGGATATGGACATGTAGCATGTCCATCATCATGGTGTAGCAGATGTCTTTATGCAAGTTAGACAGCATGCTGCATAGTGGAGGTGAGGGCTGTGAAGGCTGGTATCGCCCATACACGCATGGCCATTACCCCTTAAAGGTGATATGTGATCCAATATCTGTTGCCCCAGTGCTGTATATGCCTGTCCAATGATCTCCGTGCTCATGGATGGCACCCTGTCATGACATGGGTACCTCGTATGACTATCTAAGGGGCCTGGAGATGTCACCAAGTCAGGGAGGTGTACAGCACAGCACCATCCCTTACACAGTGTCCATAATGATGACCACAGCCTAGGTGGTAGTTAATGGGTACATGGATGTTCACCTACCAGTGACAATGCTGATATCATCCATCAGAATGTGCACATATGTCGCACACCTCACCCACACAGCCCATTCCATATGTTGTTCACACCATGAGTCAGCTATTCCTCATAGGTCATGGCCATTCACATCCTTACATACACAGATGCCTAACATTTGTCTGTGTGGTATGGGCTACAATGAGGGTGGAGTACAACACATTAACCCTGTTCTACTGTAGCTGGCACTGGTGTGATATGCACATGTCACTCTGGCATCATTTGTAGTTGTGAGTCTGTCAACAGGCCACTGGTAGAACACTCCTGTGACATACAAAGGTATTTGTAATCAAACATCCGTACTGTCTTGTACATCTGTACTGCTAACATCTATAGTGATAATGGTTCATGGACATGCACACCATACTCAGCAGGGTTATAGTGTGGTGCCACACATTATGACTGTCGTCACCACTTGTGGGTTGATATTATCCAACACCCTATCTGTATTTATTGTCATGCTAGGCACTTGTACAGAACTTGTGAGCATGTCATGAGCTACTGATTAATATAGCACCCATTCCACACCATTTCCCACGGGTACACTGGCTGTGCTAAGATTTCCAGCTTGCTTATGGTACAACAACTGTTGTACACATGTAACTCACATATCCTGTGAGACATGGTTGTATATACAGGCATATCCAACTGTCACGTACCAGTGCTATTGCCTGTCTATAAGATGGATATGTTGTACATGTGGCAATAGAGCAATTGTCACATGTACACATTCAATGCTCACCTCCTGACATACGACACTACAGCCTGTGGGGGATGCACTTATGCAGCCCTGCTGGGGGTAATGCTGTCACCAACCCTGACTGCACCTGTCAGTCATGTGGGGATGTGTAACATTCGCAACGCACCCCACTCATCACATAGTCTCACATGATCTCCACCACAGGGCACACATACAAGGACAACGTGTGCAGTACCTCTTCATACTCTGTGTAGGCACCAGAGGAAGCCCCCATACGGAACACAACATCACCAAATTATAGCCCACAGACTCATGTGTGCCCATCACATACAGCCAATAGTGTGTTATATCATACACAACACACCAGTCATAGGTGACTATGTAGGCAGTCACACTGCAGTTCCACACAGCAGGCTACACAAGGCGATAGTCGCTTACATCTTGCTGTCGGGTAACTGGTTCTGCAAAATAACCTATGCACCCATGCCACACCTCACCAGGTACGCTGTGACTTGCCATTCTCCATGTTAGTGTGACTGCCCTGAGATGCCCCTTCACAGACTACATGTGCAGGGACATGCAATAGCTCGCCAGTCTTGTAGCCCTGAAGGTGTGGGCCAAGCCCTGGGGAGCATTATGCATTCGTCCAGACCCGATACCACTGTACAATGCCTGACTGTGTCACTTCAGCAGTTGCCTATGCTTCTGATGTCATTCCACAGGCATTTGGTATCTGTCCGCTTTGACTGGCCTGGTCAAACACAATACTTTGGCACAGATGACCTGCACCTGTCAGCCCTGGGAGTACAGCTCACATGTATGGCTCTTGCTGCTTCTATACTGCCTGACTTGCACAGTTTCCAATAACAGTCACCAGCAGAATGGGAACTGGCAAGCAAGACATGGGGTCATGTGACACAATGCTTGCATCTTCCTCTGTGATGCACGCAGGCAAGGCACACCATAGAATGCACCACTCCAATATCTCTGCAGTGACTAGGACCTGCCTCTTGGCTCTGCAGAGCACACCTGCAATGACAGGTTATAGACAGACCATACCTTTCAGGCACATACCTGGACTGGCACACCCACAGCTGAGGTGTTCCCACATCCCACTATGTTGTACACACATCCTGGCTAGTTACTTAGCACAATGCATCAGAGGTGCTCCACATGCAACTAACTGTGTCCGAAACCACTATACACATTGTAACAAGCTACAGATTCCACTACATAACCCACGGTTACCAGACCTCATTTGTTGGAGTACTGGACAGTAGGGCTCAGACAGCTACTACTGATGTGTGACTGAGACTAACCCACACTTAACTGGGATAGCCACTCATGTACTGACACATCCATGAGTCATAACCTCCACTCGGCTGGATAAACCCATACAAACCACCTCCAAGACCAACATTAACCTTGACATGAACACTACCAACATGTGACTGGTGTTCCACAACTGTGGTCATCCCCTCATTGGTGGACTCTGAACATATGCTAATCAACCTTGTTAGCCACATCCTGGCACCACACCCTTCACGGCATACACAGTACATGAGTACTACAACACCTACTACAGACGTCTTATGACTGTGGTTGTTAATGTCATGACACCCATGCAGATGGACAGTGCACATACAAATGCTGCAACACACCCCAGTGCACTTCAGTAGCATGTGCATGACTGCATGGATCATGCTATGCCACACAAAGCCATGATGGTACACAACAGATAACAGACACCACTCTGGTGGTCAAGTTCCATGGACATAATGTACAACAACAGGTGGAGGCTGTTGCACAGTGGTGTACAATCCCATGGGTGGGGTAGCTCACTTGTCAGCCTTGGTAGGGCCACGGGATCCCTCAGCACATACTCCATGACTAGCTACGTAAACATTACTGCGACACATTCCGGGGTGTACCACAAGGCATTATGGTGGTATGTCAGGAGTCACTGGCAATACCCACATCTGCTGTCACATACAACAGTCACGCAGGAACATTACAGACCCAGGTGATGTCGGCAACATGCTGGTGAATGGATTCAATGCTAACATTACACCCTCTCACTCACTACAGGGCCACAATCCATGCAGGAACATTGCGGTGTCCCTGCGGTCACACCTACACAGTACTAACCTGCACTCTATATGTCCTGGGACACTGGCCCCATGTGACCTTCCAAAGTCCCAGGCCGTGATGTCCACAAACCTCTGAACGACATGTCTCCCCACTAGGTCACCATATTCAGTAATAGTCTTGTATCAGACATTGTGGCCCCTAAATGGCACACAGCAACATTCATCACACTCCACACAGGTGGCACCACAATGCACGAGTGGGACTATAGTCCTATACACATGACTGGACTGTTCTGCATGGCTATGGGGCACATCATCAAAGACGTCATTCACAGAGACATTGTTGGGCTCCGGTCCTTTGATGCCACCCGGGTTAGACTTGTTAGGGCCAGAGCATGGCCCCTACACCTGGTGGACTCCTTTCATACACTTACCAGGGTAGTTGATGATGGTACGGGAGTCCACACATCCTACATTGTCCTCTCATTGCCTCTCAGCACCGTTCTCCATTCTGGTATTGACAACATGCACATCTACCTGCACATCGTACCCTATGTCTCAGGATGTTATGCAACGTGGCTCATGGACAGGACACACAATGAGGGTAGCATACCATAGTGCCTACTGCATTTCAGTTACATTTGGCATACCACAGTCCTCAGTCATAGGGCCCCTCATGTTCAATATATGCTTCCCTGAGGTACAGACTAGCACAGAGGGACTTTCCCTGCCTAGCTTTACAAACCCCTGCATACAAAGCACCATGATTGATCCACCAGCTGATACTGACTCCATCCATACGGGTGTAACTGTGACAGATACCTGATATGAATATCATGGCCTCAAACTGCATGACACAAGGTCCATGGACATCACCTTTGCATTACACCATTCATGCACTATCACATAGGTGGAAGTCCCCTACATACGTGTCACATTGTATATGTTTGTAGTACACATGTATGTCACACCCACTCCTGTGATTACCATATTGCCACTGTGGCGTGGATATCCTTCTACATGGCCACACTTATCTGTACTGGGTGTGTAGCTGCTACATAGGCACCCATTGTACCTCTGAACTCAAGACTTTTACACACATTCAAGGGTACACCACCCCATTTAGGGTGTACCTTACACAACAGCTACAGCTTTACATACCACAACATTAACACGCCATTACGTTTATTGAGCTCTGACAGCTAAGGTATGTGGCTGAACTACGGACGCCACGTCTGTACACATTTGCATACTACATACTCAGGGGTGACCTCTGCTGAACAGACAGGGCCCATGTCCACAACAATATTAATGGATATACTCCACATACGCGACATACACAGATGCCACTGTGAGCAACATGCTCATGGATATGTGCACACACGCAACAATGAGTGGGATGTGCTTGAGGGTTACATTCCCAAACCGGACACTCACCATGCTTTGGAACATGACTCCTATGTACATCACGCAGGGACACTCAGTAGCACTGTTCATGTGATACCTCCCTTGGTGTTTGGGACACATGTGTATTCCAGGGATCACTGCAGTGGCTGTACTGTGCAGAGGTACAGGTAACACATGGCTCTGCTGATCACAGGACACTACCCTAGAGAGGTGCCACTGGTGTGAGCACTGTGGTTGTGTTTACACATAGACTTGCCAGACTGCATAGTACCCCACTATGAACCTGTGAAGCTATTACATGTCCTTTGTGCATGGTTACTTGGTAGCCCTTCCATTTAGATTAGCTATCATGCTATTACAATGTCACATGCCTACAAGCCATATGTATCCTGTTATTGTACATGCCAATAGACAATACCTATGGTATGCATGATACGCCTGTTATGCTGTGTAGAATATCTGACATATCTACCTACAATACTATACATTACACATATTTTACATAGTATCCCATAATGCAAAGCATACTTGCACAGTGGGACCACCTTAGACATGTCATTGTCGTTATATGCCCATACACATGCCTACTGTGACAATATATCAACATATACTATCCCCGGCTATAGCACCTACTTGTTGGACATACCCTACCACTGACGGCGGGTTGTATGTAATTGTTCTGTTTAAAGCCCTCATGTAGCATCCCTTGTGGTGTCTGTGATGTGTACCTTGTGGCCTACAGCTGGATGCACAGTTTCTACAAGCTTAAGTATGCTCAGCAAGACATCACTACATAAATACCTTTTCCCACTTTATGCATTGCGGACACATTTAATTACTGCAAACCAAGCTATACATACAGTAAATAATTAATACAAAATATGCTATACATAAACTTACATACCGAGTGTTCTACATACCTTGTTATCGTTACGGACTTTCATCTCTATCTCTCTCACACTGCTTACATGGGTATTTTGTATGAGCATACGGTTTGAATGTCTGGCAAGTCATCCTTATATACGTCGATACCTGTAACATGTGGTTTCCTGCCACCTATTGGTGTTTCTGAGTGACTAATTACTTGCATATCAGCTTTGCAGCTACTCCATTTGCCAATTACACAGCAACAGTGGGGTATAATTGACTTCTCCACTTGAGCATTGGCCATTTGCCCTACCTTTGGGGAGATGGCCTGTATTGCGTTTTGTTATGTGTAATTGCAACTGCTATGCATAGAGACAAGTATAATTTGGATTCATGTCCCCTGTGGATTGTGTGTGACAGCTAGAGTATGTGGTTCAACATGTGGGTGTACCTGTCATCCCAATGTCTGTTAATGGACTATTGCAAACAAAACCTGTAACATCGCCGTTTGTTCCATTATACAATGCCTGCAATTTTGCATGGCGCCTTTAATTGTGTCTCTCACAAGGTATGTCGAAGGTTCTGCAGTTGTAATTGACTGACTGGATGTTTGTGCTATTATTACAGTCTGTATTGCTATAGTTTCTAGTGTGGGAGATGTCGGTGGGTGTACGTACCATATACAGGTTTGTGGGGCTTGCATTTCTACATATTCCATATATATGTGTGTGGGCTCCGTCCCTTATTAAAGAGCTATCAGTTAGTAGACTTATGTTACGGGATTGTACATTGGGCCATTGTTAATTAGTTTCTATATGGTATGCAGGTGAAGTTGATACTTCCATACCTCCGGAATTGCAGCGATATGTAAAGGGATATGTCTACATGACAGCTATCCCGTGTATTTCTGTCCCAGATTTTTGCAGTCATTGCGGTTGTGTTGGTAACAGAACCTCTTTGCCATGGGCTGACACCTTTTCATATGGCCATTGTTGGACACTTCCGGGACACACAGCGGTGTTTACAGGCCAACACATAACCACGGTCAGTACACAGGATAGTACATACTTTTATCCTCAATACATACATATTGTTGTTGGACTTCGGCTACTTATCATATTGCATGTAACATTCACGTTTCTTACATACAGGCATAACTATTTAATGCAACTATTACATTATGTATGGGACATATTAATGTCCTACGATCTCAGACATTTGCCCTTTGTAATGTTTTATGTCAGGACACACCTGCCCAGGGAGGGGCTGCCCTCCTAATGTGGGACAGGTGGTGACCATATGCCTACGGCTAGCTATACCCACACCTACCATAATCATCTACCTCCGAGTTGGCACTAGCAGACAAATGATGCGAACACACACACACATTACAGTCACACGGGGATGCACACGGCACCCTCACCACACACATACACAGACTACGGCACTCACACACACAGTTGAACACAGTACCTACATGGACCGCAACACCGGCAGCGGTACCGAATTATCCATTCATATTATCATACCATTACTCGCGGTTGTACTGTCCTCTTTCGGTCTTTCAGCCTCGTGGTTACGCATGTCGGTATGTTACACATTCCATAGTTGGTGGTATCATAAGTATTTGTACCTCCAAGGTATTATGCATGTCGTTGACCTATCTATATATATTTGCAGATATCGCTGAATCCGTATATATCAACATATATCACTCTATCGCCCTTTCTATCTGTATTATATATATGTATATATGTGTACATATATATCTATATATATATATCTGATGGGGAAAGTGACAGATAAGCTACACCTTTCATTGTGTACTTGTTGGTGTATACTGTTTCCTGGACTCCGCACGTTTGTGTCTGTACCTGTCACATTACACACCTGCCATAGGTTAGGGTTGCCAGCTGTCCAACTCTGTGAGGGACAGTCCCTCTTTGGTCAGTTGTGTCCTGCAAAATATTTGTAAACATGGCAAATGTCCTGTGATTTTAGAACATACTTATTTCCTATAGTTTATGTAATAATCGCATAAAACAGTTATTCTGTATCTGAACCAACATACAGAATAAGTAAGTAAACATTGCAAGAATGAGCTTTTATCTAGGCAAAACAGTGCAGTTCTGCTTTCCATACTGGCCGAGTGTATATGTCGGCCTGCAGACATCTGATGTATGTCCCACATTAGTACTTTGAAGAGGTGGCAACCCTACCATAGGTACATCTTGCCTAGCAATAGTGTTAGGTGATTCTATACATGATTGCATGTTCTACACCTGGCAGTGGTTGTTTTACCCTTCAGAGCAGGCGCTATTAGTACAGAGGTAAATAATGCTGGTTTCACCTATTCTGGACATCATTCACCGTGATCTGCGCGATATTCGGAGTAGCTTATCCCTGTTTTGCACACATCCATATAGTCATATTTAAACGTCGCTTACCAGCAGTGGGCAATGCATATTCCCGGTAACATGTGCTACACATATGATCTGATGACCTGCATCTGACATGCATTACTCGTGCCTTTGGGATTACGTTACATCCCTTGCAGGACGTGGGACCGGGAACATGCACGATGGTCACTGCATTTAACATATGGCCATCTGGGATTTGTACACGTGTTATGTCGTTTTGTACGTGGAGTACACTACAGCTGTTACTCCATACTGCAGTCACATGGGTAACTCAGCTAGTTTACATATTGATGAGTCCAGTTAATGGTATGTCCATGTGATGTTTACTGTATGTGCTCCGGCATTGGGTATGTATATCACAGTGAGTCACACACAATACTGTGCTACACCTTCAAACGACCATGGGTGGAGCATGCTGGTTTGACGAATACCTGTCATGGGTACACCCCATGCCTTAACACAACATCCATGATTATATTATGTGGAGCCCCTCATTAATGCAGCAGGGACTCCGTGCTGAGTGTCTGCAGAACAGTGCTTAAACACATGTGCTCCCATGATTGCCTCTGCTCCTCTACGCAACAGTTGGTTACTTAATGTTGTGGCGACAGTGGACACTGTTTGCCCCGTTGGTGTATGGCCTCTGACAATCGGTCATGTACCCACCGATGTACCTGGGAACCTATACACACAGCACCAACATATGCTGATAGGCGCATGTACTGTTCAGGTGTTGACATTCTGTGTTCCAATAGCTGTTGTGTGTACAGTGTTTGTGGGCTGCCTATGTAGGATTCACACAGTGGGTCACCTATACATTACAACTTACAGGTGGTCGTGCTTGTGTGCCATCCATTTTACTGTGTGTGCAGGTGGAGAGGTGTGTCAGTCCGTAGGGGCCTACATTGTCAGCATATGTGCTATACGTTCCCTCTTTGCTAAGACATAGGCATATTGGGCACTCTTCCACCTGCCTACTGGGGCTGGCACAGTGTGTTCATGGTCTGAATCCCTCTGTGCCTTTGATGACCTTGGCAAATGCGCTGGGCTATGAGGGCCTTCACCATTTTGTCCCTGCTGCAGCTGTTTCCACAGGATCATATTATGTAGCATGGCACATACTATGACGATGTGGGCACACGTGCCTGGAGAGTACTGCAAGGCTCCACCAGATGTGTCCAAGCACCGGAACCGTGATTTCAGCATCCCAAACACACGCTCTATGATGATTCTGGTTTGTGCATGTGCCTCATTATGGCGTTCTTGCAGTGCATAGCCAGCATCCCCCACAAGGTGGTCATGTGGGATGTCCCCCCTGACAAATACCTGATACAGCTGTGAGGCATGCCAGATATGGGAGTCATAGTAGCTTCCAGAGCTGCCAGCACACACATCCATGATTATGCCCTGGGCATTGCACACGACCTGGCAGTTGATGGAGTGGAATCCCTTGCGGTTTATGTAGCGCCTACCATGCTCACTGGGTGGTGACTTGATTTGTATGTGCGTGCAGTCTATCTTACCCAGTACCTCCGGGTAGTGTGCCACATGGTGGAAGTGATGCATATTGCTGGCCAACTACTCCTGAGTTCGGGGGAAGTATATATGCTCATTGGCATGTGGTAACATGGCATCCAGGAACTGGTGTAGTACCCTGGATGCTGATGCCTGTGAGATCCCCATTATATCTCCAGTTGGCCTTTGAAAGGTACCTGTGGCTAGTATTCACATGCTTACACATACCTTCGTGTCCACTGGGATGCGTTCCCCTCTATTTCTGGTTCTCAGGCGTGGCCGGCACAGCTCCACTATTTGCTGTAAGATGTCCCTGTCCACCCTGTAATGCTCTACTATCTCCAGATCATGTTGACCCTGGTAGGTTAGCCTTGGTCTGAACACTCTTCTCCTCCTCCGGGGCCTGCGGTGGTTGTCGGCATCATCCTCCACAACACCGTCAGTCTCTAACACATGCTGATGAATCACAGCTATGGCAGCTCCCAACATGTACATTTTAAAAGTTCCCCGTGTGTTTACACCTATGGTGCAGTGTTTGGGAATTCACAGGTGTGTGTAGGGTGCTTTCACACTTTATACTATTGTGCTGTGAACACCGATGATGTCATAGGGTGTGTATGTACGATCATAGCTACAGGAAATCTTATGTGTTTTACTACCGGAACTACTATTGTGGTGCCTTTGGTGTTGAATTACATTTTGCTGCCGTGGATTACCTCTTGACCTTCCCTTTACATTTCTGCATGTTCCACCTACCATTCTCTGGCATGCATACAGCAGCCTGCTTTAATTTGTACTTTCCTAGACCTGGCGTATCTTGCGTAATGTGTGCTATTGCCGTTCTACTGTCGGTTTGCTTTGCTCTGCTATGACAGATCTCCTATCTTTGCAATCCAATGCCTCCCCTCCTTTCTTTACATTCCAATGCCTCCCCTATCCTGTTTTGCAGGTTTCTGCGAGCAGACTTGACAGCTGCCGTCGATTGGCCACCGTGAGTTGATTGGTGTTGATTGTTCATTAATATGCCAATTACCCTATTTCGGCATTTCCTTCTTTTCTCCCCCCGACCTTCCTGTTTTTGCTATTGTTCATGCCACGTGCATCTGCTTACTGGGTTTCGGGCACGTTTTCATCCCCATACACATGTGCTTTTGGGCACCATGTGTGCTCTCAACTAAACGATTCTATACCTTCCTCCCCACCCCTGTCCTGCAGTTTTGCTTAGCAACGGACAGGCCAGATTTGCATTGCTTCAATGTGCTTACTGCTACAGTGGCACACCCCTCTGCTGATGTCATGTATCTCCTCTGAGCCACTCCTTGGTGTTATAGCGCTGCGCCGTATAGTTCAACCTTCATCCGGTGGGACATTTGCGATTCAGTATTATCTGCCTCATTTGCATGGCATTGACTACTAATTCATAGTTACCATGCCAAACACTGTCTCAGACCCTTAGCAACCCTTGCACCTTGGTTGTGGTGTTCCATGCCTACCATTGTGTATAATGGTGTACACCTGCTTTGTATTACATTGCGATTTTATGACATTTTTATATATTTTCTTTATGTTCCAGTTTGCGCACACATGCCCTGCGGTTGTACTTTGCATTACTGTGGACATGACATTTAAGTTGTTTTTTAGGTTTTGTGCATCCTTTCTTATGCCATTGGCTGTATATTTAGCCATTGGCATATGTTAACTTTGTAATACATGAGTCTGGTCTGCTTCCATAGCTCAGATGTTCTATTTGGGAAAATGTAAACCGTGTTTTTTGGTTTACATTTCCGTGGCCTTACGCTACACCTGCACCACATCATGAATCACTATATGCCTTCATTTGCATGGTGCGACACTGCGCATGGGGTGATTAGCATACCTATGCCGAGGGCTGCACAGTTCTGGTGTATGCCGGTAGTGCACGTGGTATTGGATCGTACCTGAATTGCTTAACGGCCATATTTGGCATTATTCCGCCTACGCTACACCTGCGCCTTGCGCAAGCTTCATGAATCCCAGGGTGTAACTTTTGCAAGTTAATCCAATATTCACCTCCAAATATGTGTGCTTGTTGTTTAACCTATTGTACATAATCTCTTTGTATTTGACCTGATTCATCACAAGTAGCCCGCCCCCTTTGTTGGCTTTCATAAACTGTAAGTCACTTTTTTACTGTAGTTCATGAAATGTCCTTAACTTATTCACTCCAATAGAGCAAAAGAAGTTTGCACTGTAACTTCCAATAGGCGAAGTCTAAGCCTATTGACAGAATCAAATTATGTCTTCATATTTCAAACAAATGTTCATATCTCTAAAACTATAGGGGCTATGAAAGAAGTAGTATTATTTAGGTTCTAGGTCATGAACAGAATGTTATAAGTCACAGTAAACACAGTAATAATTACATTTGTAATATTTTGAAAATAACTTGAAATATCTCAGCAAACACTCAAGTTACACACATACAGTCGGCATTGTTTTATTTATCTAGCTAAGAGCTTTCATATAAGGCTAAGGAGTGCTGTCTGTGTTGCCTGGTTGTTGAGATATTTAGAACAATGAGAAAATTATATCTATATAAATTAATATAATAAAACAACAGTTAATATCTATTTACCTGCACTAGACAGAGACCAAATATTAATACAGTTCAGTTTACCATTGTGCAAGTCTTAAGATGAAATCTTTTAAAACCTTGTACATAGCATGGTTAAGGAATTATTGATGCAAATATGAACAAGCAATATTTGACACGTAGAGACGTTGGTAGGAGTTAACTGCAGATGCACCTAGAGGACTCACTCAGATGCAGTGAGTTAATTCAGTTTGAGTCATAGTATAATATTTACATTTACTCTTATACTTCAGAACTTTTCTAATTTCTGTCTCACATACCTTTTCAAACAACTTAATAGTGTGATTCAAATTAGGGTTATAAACAGAAGGTTTTCTAAACACATTTATAGTAGTAATGTCTTTCAATAAATAGTTGAAGATCAACTTTCAGTTAAACAGTCTTAATTGCAAAAATGTCCCCATTAGGTCAGCTCTATGGCTTGGTACAAAATCAATACCTAGCCTAAGTACTTTATAATGCTCTACAGTTAAATCAAAGTCCAATAAATTAACAGTTCTAACTCCGTATCTTGTTGGCTGAAAAGATGTCAATAGTTCTTTAAATTTCATTGCCCTCTCATTTTTCATAGGTTCATAGGTAGGTACTAGACTATCGGCCCTGGGGCCTATATAAGCCTATCCAAAAACATTCCCTGGCTTTCCCCACCCAACAAAATTATTTTCCTGTGCCCCTGTCAAGCAATGCTGCAGAAGTGATCCCTGGGGTGAATTTTCTATATCCCATCCAGTCATCAAGATTTTTCTTAAAGAGGGCCAATGAGGAGCTTTGCTTGACATGAATGGGTAGTTTGTTCCAGAGTATGGGAAGTCTCTGGGACAGGAATCTATCCCTCCAGCATGTTCTGTTTATTGTGGTGACAAGGTTTAGGTCCCTGGAGCATGTGGTTCAGAGAGATTGGGATTTCTTTAAGTGTAGCATGTCCAACAGCTCTGGGTTTGACATAGCTTTGTACATTAGGTAGAGATCACCTCTGAGTAGGTGATATGCGATGGAGTAGAGCTGGAGATTTTTGAGATGATCTGTGTATGACATTTGTTTGAGGCCAGTAATCCTCTTAGGGAGGTATTTCTATAGCCTTTCCAATTGTTGTAGGTGTCTTGTGAGATACATGCCAAACGGGACATTGTACTCTATAATGGGTCTGATGAGGGATGAGAAGAGAGGAACAATGACCTCCCTTTTTCTAGAAGAAAACCCTTTTGTGATGAGGTGTGCCACATAGAAGGATTTCCTGACTACTGTGGCGATGTGGTTCTCAAAGGAGTGACTACTGTCCACCTGTGTCCCGAGGTCTCTTATCACACTTTCAGTGTTTAGTGAGCTATCACCTTATGTGGTAGTTCATGGGTACCGAGTTTTTCCCAAAGGGGATGACAATGCACTTCTTGGAATTGAACTTGAGGCCATGACTTTGACACCAAGCATCTGTCTCTGTGAGGCCCTTTTGTAGAATGTCTACATCATTAGTTGATTCTATTATGGCTCCTAGTGTGCAGTCCTCTGCAAACTTTGTTAGCCAAAGACCTTCTGTGTTGGCCTGCACTTCAGAGAAGTAGATGCTGAACAGGAGTGGACCCAGGACAGAACCCTGTGGTACTCCACTCATCACTGGTCTGAAGTCGGACTTTGAGTCGGCTACTTTTACTGTGTGGGTTCCATCAGTGAGCCAGTTGGCCACCCATCTTGTGACATAGGGATTTATGGCCAGTTTAGTGAATTTATCTATAATTCCAGAGTGGAGGATGGTATCAAAAGTATTGGAGAGGTCAAGATAGAATGTGTGCATGACCTTGTCCTCATCTACGGCTCTAGTGACTGCTTCAAAAAAGAAAATCAGGTTTAGTAGACATGATCTACCTTTTACAAACCCAAACTAAGTGGGGGTCCAGGGTTTGGAGGTTACCTATGTCTTTTTTTATAGGCTCTAAGATAATACATTCCATGGTTTTGCAGACCAGGCTCATCAGGCTAATGTAGTAGTTTCCAGGGTCCATGGTGGCACCCCCTTTCTGGAGTGGGATAACCATCGCTGTGTGCCATTCAATAGGCACATAGCCTGAGGTGAGGCTAAATTGAACATGGTACTTAGGTGGGGTGCCAGTTCATTCTGTAGTTCATGCAGTATGCAGCCTGGGATGTTGTCTGGTCCCAAGGATGCTGTGTTCTTGGCTTTGGAGAGTGTGGTCTTTGCTTGTTCCTCCATGATCACAGGGGCTTTGCATTCTTCCAGTATTAAGATGGGCCCTTTGGAGGCTGAGAGTGGGGTAAAGTTAGCACTGGACCTATCTGTCAGGATGTTGGCAATATCAGTTAGTTCTGTATATTTAGTGCCATTGTGCTGTAGCTCAGAGCAGATCTGAGTGTTGCCATTGAGATGATTGACATAGCTGTAGAATGCTTTGTGGTTGTCTTTGGAATCCATGGCAATTTTATTTTCATAACTGGCTTTGTAGGGTTTTATGAGGGATCTCAGCTTCTTGCTGAGGTTGACCAGGCAGTGCCTCCAATCTTGGGATTTTACTCTATTTTGCAACAGCTTCTTCCTTCTGTTGTAGAGTTTGTTTATGGCAGGGGACCACCAGATTGTTTTCCTTTTTTTGGAGGATAGCATCTTGGTTCTGTTGGGGATGGCACGATCCATGCACTCGTGTATGTGCTTATACAGTACATTTGTGTAAGATTCAGCAGGCGTACTTCTATTGTCTGTCTGCATGGGTGTTGTGAAGTTTGCCACTTCTGTCTTAAGAAGCATGAAGTTGGCTTTGGAGTAGTTTTTGACGGTGGTTTTCTTAATGGGTGGTGGGGGTGGGATATGGATGTCTAGGATGATTAACTTGTGTTCAGATCTGACCAGAGAGGAGTTGACCTCTGGTGTGGAACACTGGTTACCCATATTGGTAATGACCAGGTCCAGGATATTGCTGCCTCTGGTGGGGTGTGGACAAGGTGATTCAAGGCACTGGAATTTATGAATTCCAGAAAACGTTGAGCGAATGAGTTGGTATGTGAGTAGTTTTCCCAGTTGATGGTGGGGTAGTTGAAATCACCCATAATTAAGCTATTGGGTTGTACCTTAATATTTTCCAGTATCTTAAGAAATGATAAATGGGAATCCTGGGGCATGGTGTAGGATCTGTAACAAGCTACAACCTGGACTGCAGTCTTGCCCAGTGTTAGTTGCACTTGGATAATTTCGGATGCATTATGTTGAGCAACTAGCCTGGAGGTGTAGATATCCCTAATGAATATGGACACACCTCCACCTTTAGTGTTTCGGTCCAGATTAGATGTCCAAAAGGTGTGGTATGAATTATAGCCTGGTAATGCAGGGGTGCTCTCTGGAGCCTTGAACCAGGTCTCTGTCACTGCACAGATGTTGATGTTCTCCATTTTAAGGAGTGCCTTGAGTGAGTGCATTTTGAGGTTTAGACTTCTAGCATTGAGTAGCATTACCCTCAGAGTTTAATTGCTTGTACCTGTTATGATGGTGAATTTAGCATTTGAACCTTGCCTAAAAAAGACACTATAGGGGTGGCAAGAGCCACCTGATCATTTTTTGAGTGGACCTTCTCTGTTGTAGATTTCAAATTAAGTTCTAAATGCTCATTTATCTAGTAAGGTAGTTCAATTGTTTCATGCTGACACTCTTCGTGACTTGTAGACTCCATAGTCTCCTCGGGGACCACCTCTTTGAAGATGTCATCATGCCCAAATGTGTTGCCTTCATCGTCTTGGTTGGATAAAATGGAATAACTTGCTTTTCATCTTAAAGAGACCTGTTTCCTTTTTGCAAAACCCACAGAACTGTTTGTTAGGGTAACTTTGAAACCAGAATAAGCAGTTTTGTTAGCATACGCTAATTTATCATGCTGTAATTTCTTATTTTTCCTTATAATAATCAACTTTTCAAATTTCTCAACACTTTGGATAATTTCTTTGTATTCATTTTGTAGATGTGTCACCTGAGTTATTATATTTGTAATAACTTTATACAAAGAATATATTTTGGCTTTGATTTGACCCATTATAATAGTGTTGCTCATAATTAGAAGATTCATTAATTGCAAGCCAGACCCATTAAAAAATTAACTAGAGACATTTGAGGTAAGATGGCAAATGAGATTATGTGAACATAAAGTTCCTAGATTGAATGAGAATATAAATATAAAGTGTTTTTTAAAAGGAAAAATGTTGACTGTTCAATACTGAGCGTCTTGTTTAAATGTATATTCATTTTTAGATTTGTGTTAGGTTTTAATTGATTGTCTTAATTGTTTAATTACTGATTATTAAGGCATGTCTAAAAAGGTTAGTGAGTGTTCTGATTCTGTTGTTGTATTCTGAGGAGGTCTGCTGATGAAAGCGTGGTTTATCTATTTATTATTTTCTCCCATAGCCATTGTGGTTTAGTTGTTTTTAAGCTGTGGGAGTAACTTTGTGAGCTGTGTCAGCCTTGTGGTAGAGTCAGGCCCAGATTGAAAGTACACTCTACACTGCAATGAAGGCATGTGTTTAAGGTAAGTATATTAAGCAATGAGATCAATAACAGAGTATTAGGTAACATGTTTACTGTGTCCTTGAGCAGGATAGGGGTATATATCTTCTTCTTTCGGCTTTTCCCAGGTAGGGGTTGCCACAGCGGATCACCTGTCCACTCATGATTGGCAGTGAAGTTTTTTTTACAGTGTCGAGTTGCCAGCCTGACACCCAACATTCCACGGAAGGCAAACACACACATGCACTCACACCTAGGGCCAATTTAGAGTATCAAATTCACCTACAGTATGTCTTTGGGATATGGGAGGAAACCAAAGCACCCAGAGGAAACCCACGTGACCACAGGGAGGACATGCAGACTCCACACAGAAGGCACCCCAGCCGAGGATTGAACCAGTGAACCTCTTGCTGTGAGGTGGCAACACTAACTGCTGCATCACCGTGGCTACCCTTGGGATGGGAACACTAACTGCTGCACCACCGTGGCTGCCCTTGGGATGGCCATGTGTTAAAGTCTGGTAGTAATTTGCAGCATGTATGAGGGCAGTCCTTGTTACAAGCAGGGACTTCAAATGTGTATGTTCGTTGTTCAGCTGTGGTAATCTTCAGTGTGATTCTGAAAGGATTGTGTGATGCACTCTGTTATTAGTGGCCCTCATTTGCAGTACCTGTTTTGACATTCTCTGTGAATGCATATTACTGCATGATGTGACAGTTTATGCACATATTCATTTGCTATAGGGCTATATGAATTGTGTTCCTACCTGCAGGCCTGTGGCATCCATCAGTTAAAAGCAGTTAATTCATTCGACATGCATTGTGTGGATCAAGAGTACAGGACTCTGTTATTAATTGCTGGCTTCACAATACTGAAAATTATGTGCTACACACCACTGGATTGGAACCCAGGACTGTGTGTGGCAAAGCATTTGCTGTTTATGACACATGTAACAGACTGAGCTACTGAGCCACTGCTGCATGAAGGTTTATTTTCAAGATACATGTGTACAACTACAGGCTGTGACAATCATTTTCTACTCCATCAGTATGTGCAAGGCTTTATATGGATATATTTCTGCACCAGGGTCCCAGGTGCACATGCATGTTGCCATATTAATGCCTTAGCATGTGTCTTTCTATATGCTGCTGTTAAAAGGGCACATTTTCCTGATATCAGAGATCTCACTTACATCCATTATTATGTCTCTGGCTTTGTAGTGGTGTACTATTGCACCAGAGTCCCAGGAACACTCCCATGTTTTCCATTAGGTTTTATTCAAGGTTGCATGGTGCAGCACTGCATGCAGCTCTGCTGAAACACTCTTAATGACTGTAACTGGCAACTATTATTTTAAAGCATCTGCCCTAAGTAAGAGTTGTGTCAGGTGGCAGGTTAATGCAGTGCTCTGCAAATGCAATGGTCTTGGGTTCAAAATGTGGGAGAGGTGTTTATTTTGTAAATGTGTAATACAATTTTTAGGGCACATATAATCACTATATCTCTGTTTAGCTGAGCTTAGAGAAGCTGCGCAGCATTATGCTAAAAAAATAAAGAAAAGAAAAATGGAGAGATGGGAAAGTGGTGAAACGGGGTGCAAGCAGGGGGAAAACATAGTGGAAGGCAGGTAGGGATGTGCAGGAATTGTGTATGGAAGAACCATAGCTATACATTTCTTGTACAGCAACACATTTGCACTTTGACAGATATTTGTACATGGATTTGAACTTTCGCCTCCAGGGAGAGGGGTGATGACAACATAACTGTTGTCAAGCCAATTGGACCCAATTACGTGTGTCCAGTGGACACATGGGCAAAATGGAGAGCTATGTATGTGGACACATGGGCAAAATGGAGAGCTATCTATGGGGCAATATTTTTTTGGGGGGAAAGGTGCCCTTTTTTTTTTTTTTTATTAGTAAGGTGAGAGCGGAATGTTGGGGAAGAGACATAGGTACATGTGGGGGAGGTAAGTTGTGAAGGAGAGGATGCATTTGCACACAGGCAAGACAGACACGACAGCAGACAGGAGTGGTGTGTAACACATGACAATGTAAACACCTTGGATAGGGAGTGTGTTGTGGAATCCAAGTCCCATGTGCCACCACAATGCAGCAGTGTGACTCACATCCCCACCCATGGGACTGTCAGCACTGTTCCTTCACTGCCTTGAAGGTGGCAGTGGTGGAGACTGAGCATTGGGGCAAGGCTGTCCCACCAGATTGGCCAGCATGCCTTCAATCCGGTGCAGGCAGCGGATAAACCCATGGTAGACTATCCTGCATACCAAGACCAGCAGATCAGCCCGGGTGACAAACCCCCACTGCCATCACTCCCAGAGGGGGGGGGCAATCCCTGTTCTCTGGGGTGGTATTTTCCAATACCACAGGTAGTCCAGGAGCAGCAGAGAGGGGACCACCAGTCTGGGATCTGGTGCCATGGGTAGTTGAGGCAAGGTAGGGGGATCAGCCAGAACCAGCCTACCTTGACATGCTGTGGTAAATAAGGTATAGCAATAAGTTACAGTTAGTAATAACCAAACCATTATTAGTATTAACAGAATTCAAAATCATGTTAATTAATCCAAATACATATTCATGTATATTATGTGTAACCCAACATTAAGTAACATAACAGTCAGTATGTTCACAGCATGCCAGTAAGAATTAAACCATAAGGCCAACAAAACAGTAACTTTACAAAATATGTCAATATTGCATCAGAATAACACATAACAATAATCAACCACATTTTGCAAAATATAGTATGTTTAACAAATTATGTTAATATTAAATCATAATAATACATAACAATAATAAATAAATGAAGATAAACGGTGTGGAGAGAGAGAAAAACATTCCATTAGTGACATTGCAGGAGTGTAGTGTCAGTTTTTGTTACAGTGACTACAATTCTCCTATAGATGATTGGCCCATACTGACTAATGCTAACAGCTTGAGAGGCATGCCCATACTCAAACAATGACAAATGCAGGTACACAGTTACACAGAACAGTTTCACATAATGTGGACTTCTATAACTACCCAGGTGTTCTGTAAATGGATTTGGTAATACATTGCATTCCAGGTAATACTTTATCTGCTAATCATGTGATAGATGGATTAGGCAGTTTTAAGTATATTACGAGAAACTGTGACACTTAAGAGGCATGTTTAAGTACAGTAAGTAAACTAGACAGCTGGCATGCCTTAGTTGGCAAGCATGGGAGTAGGACCCAATAGCTGTGACTGCAGGGGACATCTTCAAATAATGTAATAACTGACTGCAGCAACTTAGTACAGACATGCAAGGAATACAGCCATCCTGGAAGTAGACAGATTTATTTATGAATCAACAATGCTGGTGTGCACTTTATTGCTATTGATTTTAAAATTCTGTGAAATTTAAACAGAATAACTGCTCATAACATGGGCTGCCTCACCCGTATACCTTTTGTTCCTGGGGAGAGAGAAAATGTGAGTATGACGTAACTGGTAGTGGGCTGGAGATAACCTTGAACCATACTATGCGTTGAGCAGTACAAGTTACAGGACATTCTTCTTGCATTCTAGAACTATTACAGTGATATAATTCACTGCAGTGTCTGTAGAACACACATGCATGGAATACAACCACTGCATATATTAAAACAGCTTTATTTTACAATCAGCAATGCTAGTGAACACTTTTTATTGGTATTGCTTTGAAATATCTGTGAAGTCCACACACAATATCTGCCAATGGATTGGGCTACCTCACCCATATACCTTTATTACCTCGAGTAAGAAGAACAGAGAGCATTATGTAACTGATATTGGCCTGGAGACAGCCTTGGACAATAATATGAGTTAAGCAATACAGTTTGCAGACCATTAGTTTTGCATTCTGCATCTGTTATAGTGTTACACTTGACTGCAGCAACCTTACCATAGACAATCAATGCATACAGCTCTACCTCAAAGATTATGACAACACAATCCTGCTGAACACGTGATGCCCCATCACTGGACCAGTAATCAAGGACCCTCAATCCTCACAACTAGCACCAGTAAGGGATGTACATTGGGAGGATGACAAGTTAAACACACAGTATTTCCAGATGCAGCTCTCTGCATCAAGTGCATTTTCACTTAAGAGCACACAGAGATCACAGCCAATCTAGGGCTGGTTTCTCCCTCTTTCTTCAGATCCTCAGTAAGACTCCCCACTGGCACAGCTATATAATTTAGATAGCTGAGTGACCAAGCCAAAACCTCCAGCACCCTCTCTGTCCAACTAGTGCTTCATGTCCCTGGCCAAGTAGCTGACACACACACACTCTTTGAGGTTTGATTTATACACACACACACATACCTGGGAAAGGCTGGCATAGGTTTGCTAGATGTGCCCTCTTCTGCCCAAACAAAAAGGTAGTTTCCCTGGGTCTATATTATAAGAATGAATTGACTTAAGAGCGAACGCTTTTTCATCGACACTTAAAGCCCGAAGTCTAAAAACAGCAAAGTTACAGAACAGCGATTTTTTTCCCAGGGGAAAAAATCTCTGGGACATTCTTGGGACTTTGCTGTTTTCTCCCCTGTGGTGCAATCTTGGAGTTGGCATATTTAAGTGTGTGTGGGGGGGTGGAGGTGAAGCCCCCCGCTTTATTTTGTCTTTCTAATTTTTTTTTTTGGAACAGCGATTTTTTTCCATGGGAAAAAATTTGCTGTTCCATAACGTTGCTCTTTTCAGACTTTGGATTTTACATGTGATGAAAGAGCATTCACTCTTATGAGACGTTGCTCTTCTAATATAGATCAAGTTTCCCCTGCCACCAGTCACTCCTTACCAGCTACTTTAAGGCCCTTAACAAAGGGTGCCCAATCTAACTGTGTAATGTTACTGTTAATAAAAATGGTAGTTTGACCAAGAGCAATGCTATTAGGAGTGGCCTACACAGTGTCAACAAATAAATATGCAAGTACTCCCAGAACATAAATATGTCCCACAAGTATCAGCCACAATGAAAGGTTTAAATATATTTAATAATTAATAATAAAAGAATAAGAAAACACTCAGTATACAATCACAGTAACATCACAGTTCAAAATCACAGCAAATATTTAAATCAACATTGCAGGACAGTCTCAAATAAATAAATAAAATATCTAAATTAAGCTTTGCTATATTCCAGACAGTATATAAGAGAATTGCTGTACCCTAATAACTTACTTCAGAACAAGGCAAATGTGATGAGTGTTGTCATTGCAAAGACAAAATTTAGAATACTCAGTCGCTTTCAGAGAGTTCTTAAATTAATATCTCAAATATTACTGCTGGGATAGCTTGCAAAATGACATCATTTCATGGCATCTAACTCTATCCCAGGTGAAAAACAACCACTGATGCAGCTGGTAGCATTTAGCATCTACCTGTGAAAACACATAGACCTCAGATCTTTGGCAAATGATGGAAGTCATAAAACAATAAAACACTTCCAATACAATACAGAAAACCTTTAGGTCTAGACATTTTGTCTTTTACTGTACTGAAACTGAAAGATAACATCCTTTTATTACATGGCCAGAAAGTAATTTAATTCCAGCTATTTTTCTGAAATTAACCTCTTGTGTTCTAGTTTCCATCATTAATATATATATATATATATATATATATATATATATATATATATATATATATATATATATGTATATATATATATATATATATATATATATATATATATATCTAAACAGTTAGAGTAGTGCAGGTAATACAAATGGTAGTTTGACCAAGAGCAATGTTATTAGGAGTGGCCTACACAGTGTCAACACATAAATATGCAAGCACTCTCAGAACGTAAATATGTCTCACAAGTATCAGCCACAATGAAAGGTTTGGCCAAGAGCAATGCTATTAGGAATGGCCTACACAATGTCACCAAGTAAATATGCAAGTACTCCCAGAACGTAAATATGTCTCACAAGTATTAGCCACAATGAAAGGTTTAAATATATTTAATAATAAATGATAAAATAATAAGAAAACACTCAGTATATAATCACAGTAACTTCAGAGTTCAAAATCACAGGAAATATTTAAAACAGCATTGCAGGACAGTCTCAAATAAATAAAAAAAGCATCTAAATTAAGTTTTGCTATATTCCTGACAGTATGTAAGAGAATTACTGTACCCTAATAACTTACTTCAGAAGAAGGCAGATGTGATGAGTGGATCTTGATGTTGTCAGATCAAAGACAAAATACAGAATACTCAGTCTCTTTCAGAGAGTTCTTAAATTAATATATCAAATATTACTGCTGGGATAGCTTGCAGAATGACGTCATTTCTTGGCATCTAACTCTATCCCAGGTGAAAAACAACAATTGATGCAGCTGGTAGCATTTAGCATCTACCTGTGAAAACACATAGACCTCAGATCATTGGCAAATGATGGAAGTCATGAAACAATAAAACACTTCCAATACAATACAGAAGACCTTTAGTGCTAAACATTGTGTCTATCACTGCACTGAAACTGAAATATAACATCCTTTTATTACATGGCCAGAAAGTAATTTAATTTCAGCTATTTTTCCAAAATTAACCTCTTATGTTCTAGTTTCCATTGTTAGAATATATTTAGCTAAACAGTTACAATAGTGCAAGTACATTTCTGTTCTAATCCAGTAGGGTACACTGTAGTTACATCTTTAAACAGCACTTTGTAAAATACCTCTTCAGCACACGTCTGTACAAACCATCTTATATGACATACAGTTCTAATACATTTGTAATGCACGCATCTTACATGAAGCATGTTAATATTCACGAATGACATATAATTATTTACAAAATTCCAGATAGCTGGGCTGGCAGTATCTCTTTTCATGGCAACACTATTTTGCTTACTGTTATTGGTATTGTTTATTGAACTACAGTTGTTATTGCTCATTTATTGCACTACAGCTCTAACTGCCTATTTATTGCACTATAGTTTTATGTTCCCATTTATTGCACTACAGTTTTTCTTGTGTATACTTTATTTCAGTAAATGCATTGTTCTTTATTGCTTATTGCACTACAGTTAGCATAATAAATCTGTACTTATCACACTCACGCTGCAACCTGGTCAGGCGCAAAGCATGAGATGCAACATTGTGAGATCTCTCAGCTGCAGCTGTTGAGAGAGAAGCACACCATTATGCATACCAGTTTTGCAGGCATTCGGCCTGCATTTTGGTAAGACAGTGGAAAACATACTTACATACTTGTGGGGCATTCCCATCTCTGACTTCTTGGACCCAGGTGTCCAAGGTCCCTCTCTGTCTCCTTTTCACGTCATCATAATGGTGATGACACTGCTCACTTGTGCGGAGGATACCAGTAACACTGGTGAATTTCCTGGCCAACCTGTATCAGGACTCTGTCTTACAATCTGAACCCTGGAAACTGCCCTGCATCATCCTGGGTTCATGGTTCTTTACCAGGAGCTCAAACATGACCCTGAACTCTTGAATACCCCACTTCTGTGCCTGAAAGCTTGCGCCATCACCAGCACTGCCTGCCATATCAACAGTCAATTGAGCTCAAATGAATAGTGCAGAATTCCCACCAATTGAACTTCATGTAGGCTGTTTTACTGCCCTTACATGTCATTGAGCAACATTCAAAAAAAGTGCTGCATCACTCAGCAGCTCACAAACCAGCTAAGCAGAGCTGAGTAGTGCAAAAACTCGAACAACTGTGGTTTTAGCAAAGCTTAGCACCGCACAAACATTGGTAGGCATTAGTATGTTTATGCAGTGCTTAGCATGGATGAGCATAACTTAGCAGAGCACAGTGATGCCATATTTCACAATTTTGTTATTAAATTGAACAAAAATGTACATTAAGTAAGAGACATTTTCTGCCTGCTACAGGATTGAACCCAGGACCTACTACACATAAAGTCCTAACCCTACCCATTTAACTATTTGAATATTATGAAAACTAGTATATATTCACATATACTACTAGGCTACCTGTTAGTGTTGCTGAGCACCATGCCACACCATGCAAACATGCATAAACAAAGCTATAAATAAATAATTAATTACTAGGTGTTGGCTATGTATGTATAAGAGTTGCTCGACTCTCACACTATGTGCTTTGCCACACAAATGGCAATTACATGAATAAGACATAAATTAATTATGATAATTCATTACATCCGGTTTCTGTTTTTAGATGTGCAGCAGGTGTTGCTGTCTATATGTAAGTGCAGCTTGGCATTGCTGCACTCCACACCATGCTGCACAAACATGCAGAAAAAAAAACATATAACCTATATATTACACATTTAACACAATTCACAGCATTTTAACAGTGGTAGGGTGCATTACAGGGGATCTGCACCCTGTACATAGGTTCATAGGTTCATAGGCTGGTACTAGGCTATCAGCCCTAGGGCCTATACAAGCCTAGCAATAATGATTCCCTGGCTGTCTAGCAGGGCTTAATGACATGATCCCTGGGGTGAATTTCTCCCATCCAATCTTGTGATGACAAGGTTAGATCCCCGGAGCTGGCTACATAACATCTGACCAGGCATCCACAACCACGGGTAGCCTCCACACATCTCCCTACACTGATTCAATATCCCTGTTTCTATGCTCTCCCCTGGCAGCGCACCATCATTAATATGCATGGTGTGCTGCCTTGGGGGGGGGGTCTGTGGTCCTGTGGTACTGTGTGGAAGTAGCATTCACTGTGAATGGACTTACTCCTGTGGTACTGTGCGGAGTAGCATTCATTGTGAAGGACTTACTCCTGTAGCACTGAAGGACTTACTCCTGTGGTACTCTGTGGAAGTAGCATTCATTGTGAAGGACTTACTCCTGTGGTACTGTGTGGAAGTAGCATTCACTGTGAAGGACTTACTCCTATGGTATTGTGTGGAGTAGCTCAGTGTGCTGCAACAGCTTTATGAGGATTTACTCGTCTAAGTATATTTTAGCTGTTTGTACTGCTCTCTCAGCTTCATTGGTCAATTGTTGAGAATAAAAAACTGACACAGTCTGAGCAAAATACCAATCAGCCCTCATAGCAGTTGTCATTAACATTTTCTTTTACATAATTTACTTCATTTGCATGTTCATATTAGCATTTCCACCTCCCTTTTGATTTGTACCACCTTTTCTAGAGTTATATTAACTTCAAGCTGCATCTTTTCAGCCACTTGTATTTCAGACTGTCCAATCACAGTTTGGACCCCTATTTTTTCTTCTTTTGTATTGTTTGTGATGCCCCTGCACTGGTGCAGTAATCAAGGAGCTTCAATTCTCACCACTGGCAACAGTGAGGGACGTAGACATTGGGAGGATGACAAGTATACACACAGTAAAGTACAATTTCCCTTAAGAGCAGACAGAGATCACAGTCAATCTGGGTCTGGTTTTTCCCTCTCTCTCCAGATCCCTAATAAGACTCCCCATTGGCACAGCTATAGGGTTAAGGTCTCAACTGAGTGTTCAAGGCAAAACCTCCAGCACCCTCTATGTCCAAACAGTGCTTTGTGTCCCTGCCCAAGTAGGTGACACACAGATGCTTTGTGATTTAATTTATAAATAAACACACATGCACACACACACACACACACACACACACACACACACACACACACACACACACACACACACACACACATGCGCACACACACCTGGGAAAGGCTGTCGCAGGTTTACTCGCTATGGCCCCTTCTGCCCAGACTATAAGGTAGTTATAACTGCCACCAGCCACTCTTTATCAGCTACTATAGGCCCTTACAAAGGGTGTCCAATCCTACTGTGTAATGATACTATTATACAAATGGTAGTGTTGACCAAGACTTGCAAGGCTATTTAGGAGTGGCCTGTACAATGTCACCAAATACATATGCAAGTACTGTAAGAGCTTAAATATGTTTCCCAAATATCAGCCACAAAATAGGTTTAAATATATTTAATAATAAATAATAAAAGAACAAGACAATACTCAGAAAATAAACACAGTTACTTCAGAGTTCAGAATCACAGAAAATATTTTAAAATAACATTGCAGGACAGTCTGAAATAAATACAGAAAAAATCTAAACTAATCTTTCCTATATTTCTGTGTATATCTGAAAGATATACTGTGCCTAAATCTTACTTACAGAGCAAATGCAGATGATGCTGATGATGAGTGGATGTTTTCAGGTCAAAGACAAAATAGAAAATACACAGTCTCCCTCTGAGGGAATTCCCAAATTAATGTCAAACACCACTGATGGGTTAGCTCGGATGATATCACTCTCTGTCATCTGACTTCAGTTCCCAGGCTAAACTGGAAACTAATAGAATTTCACATCCCTGTGTGAGAAATACATATCTCCCATATGTTTGCCCAGAACTGTGTAGCTGCTAGGAAGTCATAAAGCAATAAAACCCTTTACATTTCAAACCTAGTAATTACTTCTCTCCAAGACAAAAAACAAATTCTAGTTCTAGACATTGTGTCTGCCTGCTACATTGATATGAACTTTTATAGCACATTGTAAAGCACTTAATTTAAACTTATTTTCTTGGAGTTTTGTATGTTAATCTTCTATGTTCCAGCAGGGTATGCTGTGGGTACATTCTGAAGCTCAGTACATAACATATAGTTCTGTATAAATCATACCAATATTCACAAATGACATAGAATTACTTACAAAATTCCAGATATCTGGGCTGGCAGTGTCACATAGTTAAGCAACAGTTTTTTTTGCCAGTATACTTGGTCACCTTAGAAATGCTTCAGCACATTCACCCTTTGTTTGTATATCTTTACCAAAACACTTATTCAACAAAAAGCCCAACTAGCCTTCACTGAAATTGAGAACTGTTTCAATAACTCACAACTCATACTTAACCCCCCCCAAAAACCCAACTCATTTTGTTCCACCCAACCAAACCCACTAACCTCTCATTTTCCATATTCTCCACCAACAACACCCAAATCACTCCAGTCTCTGAGGTAAAACTCTTTGGAGTTACCATTGACCAACAACTCAAATTTAGCAAGCACATTTCAACAATCATCTCTAAAGGCCACAAAAATCTTGGCTCCCTCTACAGATGCAAAAGGTACCTTACCTCAGAAACCAGTGTGGCTGTAGCTAGAACTCACCTTCTATCCACACTGTTATATGCTTCCACCTCACTAACAAACCTAAATAAAACTGACTCAATGAAACTCACCACCTGCTACAACAAAATTGCCAGATTCGCTGCTAATGCCAAGTCACATTCCCACCACTGCCATGCCCTACAAACCCTACAATGGCTACAATTCCCCAACCTATTAAAATATCACCAACTCACCTTAGCCCACCAAATATTGTACTACCCTGAAAAAACCCTGCCCTGAACAACCTCACCTTCCACCATCCTAACAGTGTACTACACTCCAGCAACAAAGCCCTAATTGAAACTATCTCTTGCAAAAGCAACTCAGGGGAATCTCTTTTTGTCCATGGAATTGCCAAGACCTGGAACAACCTTCCTCTTGACGTTAGACTTCTAAAATCTACACTCTCCTTTAAGACTCTTCTAAAATCATATCTTTACTCAAACCACATATGCAACTGTAACAAACCACCATAAACCCACATTTTACTACAGGGACACCTCTTAACTACTCAGGTACATGCTCTAACAAGGTGCTATACAAATGTATTATATTGCTATTCAGAATGCACTACACTCATTTGAATGCATCTCAGTGTTCACTGTAAATTATTGTAAATACTTGTACAAATAGTCATCTCTTCATCCATCCATCAGCATGAATTCTACAATCTGCTGTTCGTTCTGTATAACACTTGACTTTTTTTCTTTATATCCTGAAAAATATCTGTAAACATTAATACTCTGACATATTCTAAGCAATTTGTAACTTTTTACTATGTGCAAATTGTTTATCTCATGTTAATATAAATTGCACGCTTTTTATTTTTCTTTCTCTATTTGTATTGGATCTTTTCTCCCCAGGACTCCACTGAAAACAGACACTTGCTGTCCAGTCGGACTATCCTGGAAAACAAATGTGAAAATAAATAAATTAATGTACTTTATTTTCTCTCTGTCATGCATTATATTTCTTCTGGCACAAAATGTCCATTGAGTTTATTAATTACTGACTCATGAGTAATACTCCGTTTGAATGCAAAGAAACTGCATATATGGGCTTACATTTCAGCCCAGATTTCTTCTGATTATTATTCTAGTTTTCTTGTGACATGAAACTCTGCAAACTTTGGTTTCTAGACAAACTAGCTAAAGGATTTTGTGAAATAAACTCCATCATGCCAGATGAAATTGGTATTTCTGGGCTAAATGGTTTTAATTCAGTTAAAATAGGGTTTCTCAGTTAAATAATTTAACTGTTGACTATTTGGGATCATCTGCAGTGGTTTGACATGGTTTAAGAACTATAAAGGCATTTTTATGGTTTTAATTTATTAAGAAAATCCTGATTTTGACTCCATCCCAGAATTTGTTTTTAAAGACGTATTTCTGCTTCATTGGTCAAGCGAAAAAGGAATTCAACATTAGTTTTAAGAAACAGGTAACATTTATTAAAAACAACATGGCAAAAAATGTTAGATCAGTGCATTACATTCAACTGATCCCAATTTAGAAATTGCAATGCATTATAGTTCAGTCAGTTTCTTAAAAGGGCTACATGACAGCATAGTCTTAAAAGGGCCATGTTAGTATATACATCTGCAAAGAATATCAAATATTTTAGCATGTTTATAGAACTTACAATCACTATCACAATGTACCTAATTTGAGACTAATTACTTCTAAGTGAGACAACTGTAATGTCAGTGAAATAAAGAAATGTTTCAGATGACTTAAATAAAAATATGTGATGTAATAGTTCATAAAGGTTAAAGGGAAGGGGCATTAAAACAAGTATTAATTGGTCAGTAGGACAAATGGATATCTTTTTGTTTCAGAAGTATCATTCATAGAAAAGAATGAAACTTAAAAGCAAAGATCCAGACTCATTTTAATTCTAGCATGTAGTCTTAAATCAGCATCAAGTCTTACATATAATATTTTCAGTAATGACAGAAATTAGAAGTTAAAGAAGTCTGATGTGTGCTGGACAATGAAAAGCAGAAAAAAGAGAGCATGAAACAGCTTGGAAAAGAGTAACGGGGAATAACGTGAAGGAGAGACAGAATATTAAAGCACTTAAAAGGGTATACTTGACAGACTTATTGTCTTCTTCTGTCACTGAACAAATGTAATGTAATTGAAAAAAAAAACTGCAAGTACTTTAGCGCATAAGGAAGACTAATTAAATATATATGCAGGTATTTGCCTTTCCTCAGAATTATGGACAAATGGGTTTGAAATGACAATCTGTGTTGATATAAAACCATATAAACATTCCCACTATTAATCATAGACTTATATTATGAATAAGGTTTTGCTATATACTGCTGCCTAGTGAGTATCTGTTTAAGAATGGGAAAGTTATATTAACAATCTTATAATATATTAGCTATATTAACAATCATATAACATCTGACGAGTCATTTCATATCTCTTCTAAGAAGGAGAAGCAGCTTTGTACTATTCCATGGTCAATATTTGTGACAATGCTGCTGACTTTAAAAAATTCAAATTTACTGGCCTTTGTATAATGTTTAGGGCCAGGCACCCCATGAGGATTAAACCAAAGACAGTTAAAGTATTATAAATGATAAGATAATTATATTTAGTGAATCAGTAGTCAATGAAACATGAGACTAAGAGGTGTCTTTTATCTATTTTGCAATTTGGAAGTATGGGACTATTGGTTACAAAATGTTAATGGATGGAGATGTCCCTTAAGATATCCATGAATTTATCCCTGGACATAGCTTCTTTTAGTCTCAAGACAGGATTAGGTCCTGGTGGAAATAGCTTACATCACATTACAAATTTAATATTCAACACTGTATGACTACTTGACACAAATTCAGGGGCCTGCTATGTTTACCAAAATCATCTTTGTTCAGTTAATTAATTTTTGTCATTTTAAATAATCTGTTTGAAACAAGCAAATGTGTTTTTTTTAATGCTGTCACATATTATTAATTTATTGTGCTTATTGATTTGGTAATTGTGTAACCCCATGGTTTATGAGTCTAAATGCACCAACGAGTTTCATTTCAACCAAATTAAATATGGACAATAAAATGTTTTATTAACCATCAATTATGTTGAATGCCTGGAACTATCATGACGAAAGAAAGAAAGAAAAATCAAAAGAAAGAGATTATAGAAGGATATTTATTAAATCATTGATCTGTAAAAATCCTACTTTGTAGTTACAGTAGTAATGTAATTTCATTTGTGTGTTCAGAACTGTGGTTTTCTGTGCTATATGGGAACAACTTAGTAAAGTGATTACGTTTTATTCACTTTATGTTGGAGTTTATTGAAGATTTTGATAAGGAGTCAGTAGGTAGATCATTTTTGTTTGTTTTTTTTTCTGACCATGGTGGTGCAACGGTAAGCATTGCTGCTTCACAGCAAGAGGTTCTCCGGTTCGATCCTCGGCTGGGATGCCTTCTGTGCGGAGTCTGCATGTCCTGCCTGTGGTCACATGGGTTTCCTCCAGGTGCTCCGCTTTCCTCCCACATCCCAAAGACATACTGTAGGTGGATTGGACACTCTAAATTGGCCCTAGGTGTGAGTGTGTGCATGTGTGTGTTTTCTGTGCAAGGTTGGGCACCAGGCTGGCAATTCGACACTGTAAAACTCCACTGACAATCATGAGCGGACAGGTGATCCACTGTGGTGACCCCTAACCGGGAAAAGCCGAAAGAAGAAGAAGAAGAAGAAGTCAATGTTGTTTTTCCTGAAGATGGTCTTCGGTAGTGGGAGTCACATTATAGTTTTTAACAAAAGAAGTTGCTTCTTCTATATTACCGGAAGTTCTAGTACCATTTGATAAATGCATTTTTTATCTTTGCTGGAAAGGCTATTTATCTTTCCAGCAGAGATAAAGCTCCTGCTCAGTTCCAAGCTGAATAAATGTTTTCTTCTTTTTTCCCTGCCCCTGCAAACACTTTTGCTTTCTCCTTTACTATCCTTCCTCACTCTCTCAGTCTCCCCTTAACTAAATACTGTATTACCAATATGTTTGGATGTTGTACTTACATACATCTACTGGAAGTCAAACTGCTGCCATGGTATCATATCTTCTGAGACAATCTCTGTCAACTATATGTAAATGTTATAAAAAGACCTAGTATGTATGTGACTTTTGTTCATAATAATTCAGTAAAATCAGTGTAGGATGGCTTTCCTAACAATAACAAATCAATCTATAGCAGATGAAAAACAATGAAATTGTGGTACCTACTGATCACTGTGTACCAGTCTGTCAACTGTATATAAATATGTGATATTTTTTCCTGATTAATTGGAAAATCAATGCAGAGGATGGCTGTGTTATTATCTTTCCTACCAATAACAAAAAAATGTATAGTAGATGAAAAACAATGAAATTGTTTTATAGATTACTTTGTGCACTTTGTATACTTTCATAAAAATCTACTTGTAAATAACCAAAGTAAACTGTATTAATGTATGTGGAGCTTTTCTCCCTTGGCCTCCACTGAAAATGAGTTAATAGCTCAGTCAGACCTCCCTGGTAAACAAATGTCAGATAAATTAATAAATAAAAAATATTATTTTGTTTACCCAATTTAACCATTGGCTAACATTCTTTTTTTCATTTCAACAGTTTTTGTTGAATAATCGTAACCAAATCTTATGTTATACTGGCCATAATTTAAGTGAGCCTTTGCGGAAGCTACTTTTAAAACAAGTTCTTTGTCTAGAAATGAGAGGAATTTTATTAATATGGATCTACCTTTTGAAAGAGAGAGTTAGTAGAGATTGGTTTACCATTAAACCCTGGCTTTTTCAATCCTTGTAAGTTTAGAAATTTGAGAATCTGGAATGACAGAAATGTTTTATGTCTTAGGTTCATAGGTTCATAGGTTCATACTAGGCTATCTGCCCTAGGGCATTTATAAGCCTAGCCAGAGTGTGTTTGGCTTTCGCCACCCATTTTAAATTAATTTTGCTATGCCTTTTTTTGAGGTTAGTATACTGTGCCTCTGTCTATCAGTGACACAGAAGTGATAGCCGGGGTAAACCTATGATCTCCCATCCACTCATCAAGATTCCTCTTGAAGAGAGTCAATGTGGGAATCTGCCTAACCTGGACTGGGATTTTATTCCAGAGTGAAGGGAGCCTCTGAGTTATGAATCTGTCCCTCCAGCATGTCCTATTTATTTCAGTGCTGAGGTTCAAGTCTCTTGAGTGCATAGCTCGATGGGATTTGGATTTTCTGAGGTGCAGCATGTCCATTAATTCCGGGTTGGACATGGCTTTATACATCAGGCACAGATCGCCTCTGAGCAGGCGGTATGCCACTGAGTAGAGCTGGAGTTTCTTTAACCTGGCAGCATATGGCATCTGTTTGAGCCCTTTGATCCTCTTGGTGAGGTACTTTTGGGTCTTTCCCGTTGCTGCAGGTGTCTGGTAAGGTACATCCCAAAAGGGGCATTGTACTCAATTATCGGCCTGATGAGGGATGAGTAAAGAGGCACGATGATCTCCCCTGATCTAGATGTGAATCCCTTCATGATTAGGTGGGCTATATAAAATGTTTTTCTAACCACTTTGGCCACGTGGTTGTCAAATGAGAGATTGCTATCAACTTGGGTCCCCAGGTCCCTAATGACTTCTTCTGTACTTAATGGATTACCACCTATGTGGTAATTTGTGGGCACTTTGTTTTTGCCAAAGGGGATGACTATACACTTTTTGGCATTTAGCTTGAGGCCATGGCTCTGGCACCAGTTGTCTGTTTCTATGAGGCCCTTTTGGAGGATGCTTGTGTCGGCTGGAGAGTTGATTATGGCACCCAGTTTGCAGTCATCTGCGAACTTGGTCAGCCACAGTCCTTCCGTGTTGGCCTGTACCGCCGAGAAATGTATACCGAACAAGAGAGGTCCCAGAACTGAGCCTTGTGGGACGCCACTTGTAACTGGTTTGGAGTCTGACATGGCTCCAGCAATTCTAACCATGTGGGTTCTGTCCTTGAGCCAGTTTGCAACCCATCTAGTGACATAGGGGTTTATATTTAAGCTGGTGAGCTTATCTATAATGCCCGAGTGAGGTATTGTATCGAAGGCTTTTGTGAGGTCCAGGTAGGCTGTGTGGACCATCTTCCCCTCGCCAATGGCCTTGGTGACTGTTTCAAAGAAATCGACCAGGTTTAAGAGGCAGGATCTGCCCTTAACAAAGCCAAACTGGGTAGGATCCAGTGTCTGTAGGTCCCCAATATCTTTATTTATGAGGTCCATGATGATCTTTTCCATAGCTTTGCAGACCAAGCTAGTCAGGCTTATGGGCGATAGTTTCCAGGATCCGTTGAGGCACCACCTTTGTGGAGAGGGACCACTGTTGCTGTATGCCACTCTTTGGGTACATATCCTGTAGTAAGGCTAAGATTGAACAGTAGTTTTATGTTTGGGTTTAGCTCTTCTTGGAGTTCATGTAGGACGCAGCCCGGGACACCATCTGGTCCCATTGATGCTGTGTTTTTTGCTTTGGAGAGGGCGGCTCTTACCTGAGCATCTGAGATGTCAGGGGGGCAGCAGTCTGTTGGGATAGATATTTGCCCTTTTGGTGGGGGGGGGGTTTGCACTTAACCTGTCAGTTAGGATGTTGGCAATGTCTGTGGGCTCGGTCTATTTTTTGTAATTTTGGACTAATTCTGAGCATATCTGGGAATTCCCACCCAGGTTCCTAACATAACTAAAGAAAGCCTTGTGATTATCCTTAGTGTCCTGTGCAATTTTTCTCTCAAAGCTGGCCTTAGACGATTTTATGAGTGCCCATAGTTTTTTGCTAATACTGATCAGAGATGCCTTCCCTTTTTGGGATTTTGCTCTATCATGTAGTAGCTTCCTCCTTCTATTGTATAGTTTTTTATGGCTGGGGTCCACCAGACAGGACGTCTGCCTTTGGAGGATTGGGTCTTGGTTTTATTTGGGATTGCATGATCCATGCATTCCTGAAGGTGTTCATAGAATGCGTTTATAAAGGATTCTGCAGTCTGGGCCATATTTTCCACAGACCCGGGGGCTTTGAAGGATTCCGCCTCGGTTTTGAGGTGTGTGAAATTTGCTTTAGAGAAGTTTTTCACTGTGGTTTTCTGGACAGGAGGTGGGGTCGGGATGTGAATATCCAGTGAGATTAGTTTATGGTCTGATCTTACCAGTGAGGCGGTCTGGAACATAGTGTCCCTATGTTGGTGATGATCAGGTCCAGTATGTTTTCCCCTCTTGTGGGAGTGGTAACAAGTTGTTCCATAGCATTTGAGTTTATAAATTCTAGGAACCTTTGGGCTAGGGTGTTGGAGCTAGAGTAATGCTCCCAATCTATGTTAGAGTAGTTGAAGTCACCCAATATCATGGTGTTTGGAGAGACCTTCATATTTTCCAGTATTCTCAGGAAGGCGGAGTGGGGTTCCTGTGTTTGGGAGGGTGGTCTGTAGCAGGCTATAAACTGGAAGGCTGTTTTACCCACTGTTAGTTGCACATGGATAGTCTCTGATGCTTCGTGCTGTGCCACCAACTGGAGATGTGGGTGTCTTTGACGAATATTGATACTCCCCCTCCTTTTGTGGTTCAGTCCAAGTTTTGGGGCCGAAAAGCATGGTATGAGGTATAACCTGGTAGTGCTGGGGTGCTCTCGGGAGCCATGAACCAGGTTTCTTTACTGCACAGATAGCGATGTTCTCCATGCTAAGGAGAGTCTTCTCCTTCATTTTTTCCAGTAGACAAAAATTCTATTATATATCCTGTTCCTGTTCTCAAGATCATCTAATTTGTTCTGCACCCAGGTATTTTGTTTCAAATGAAAACCTGTTTGTGTTTCTTCTTCTTTAAATCTTTCCCTGCAGATGTCCTGGTAGGGAATTATTTTGATAATGCAGTACCTTGTGTGCATGCAGTTATACACAGTCAGGCTTTGAGACAAGCAAGTGGGTCTGGTTGCTTGGGGGGACCCAGACAGACCACACACATGCAGCCAGGACTGGTGTGATGGTTAATTCAGCGAGAGAGCTACCCTGTAGCACTGAGACTGAAGGTGAGCCACAGCTGCTTGTGGGTACTGAGGTTCCCTTGGACAGAGTGACTGCAAGGGCAGAGGTGAGTTGCAGTACCCAGACTGACAGTGAGGCACTGCTGTCAGAAGATACCAGACTTCCTGTGGAAAGGGAGCTGGGAAGGGTTACAAAGAGACAGTTAAGACAGTGTCAGCTCTCAGACCATACATTACAAGGCCTGAGGTTGGTAGCTATATATACTAACTCGATGATTTCTGAAGCACAATGAAGTGGAGAATCTCATAAAAGAAGGGAATCACTGCCTGCACGAAGATGGAAAGTGCACCAGTAATGATTCCTTGCAAAAAATGTTTTTTGCTGCCTTTATTCCACTGCACTTCTAAGGGATTTGTGCAGCTGTATTTCTGTACCTTATTCTTCTATGTGCTGAGCATACAGTGAAGTATATAAGATATTGCAAATAGGAAAGCAGGAATAATACTTGACAAGTAATCACAGAGACCACATAATTTCTAGCCATATGCAAATTTAAATGGACACACCCTTTTCAACCACTTAATACAGCTCAACTCTCAAATCAAGAAGGACTGTAAATGATAATAAAGTTTTATCTACCTATCCAGTTATCAAGACTAGCCTTAACGGTAGCCAATGTAGTAGTTTGTTTTTCCTGTAGTGGTAAAGTATTCCATATGCTAGGCATATATTCAGGTAAAAACCTATCTGTCCTTTGAATTTTAGTTATGTAATTGTATACCCCTTGGTAATTATTCTGGTTGTTTGTAGATGTCATGAAAGGAGATACTGCCAGCCCAGCTATCTGGAATTTTGTAAATAATTATATACCATTTGTGAATATCAACATGATTCACATAAGACACTTGTGTACAAATGTATTAGAACTGTATGTCAGGTGTATATTAAACTAGTGGTACAGAAGTGTGTGTTGAAAAGGTTTTTGCAAAGTGCTTAAAATGTAACCACAGCATGCTCTACTGGAATAGATCAGAAATGTACATACACTATTGTCACTGTTTAAGTGTATATATTTTAACAGTGGAAATTGGAATACAGAAGGGTAACTTTAGAAAATAGCTGAAATTAAATGACATTATGGTAGCAAGGAGACACACTGTGCTGAGAAGTTTTTTGTATTGTCTTGGAAGTGTTTATTGTTTTATAACTTCCACTATTTGACAAAGATCTGAGGTCTATGTATTTTCACAGGTGGATGCTAAATGCTGCTAACTTTCAGCAGTGGGGTTTTCACATGGGATAGACTCAGATGACAAGAAATTATGTCATTTTGCAAGCTATCCCAGCAGTAATATTTGAGATATTAATTTAAGAGGTCTCTTGGTTACAACTGAATCACAGACCAGCAACCAGGAGGACAACCAGACTGGCCTTGGGGATGTACTACTCTCAGAAAATGGACAGCTCAGCCTTTCCACAGGGGACTTAAAAATCTATCTGGAGTAAAAGAGGCTTGAACTGGAAGCCGAACATTTGGAAATAGAATCGGCAGAGAGAGACTGCTGCATTTAGAGGCTGAAGAAAATGAGAGACTGCAACAGGAAAAGAAAATGGAATTAGAAGCAGCAGAGAGACTGAGATGTCTGGAATCTGAAGAAAATGAGAGGCAGAGGCAACATGAAAAGGAGATGGTGACTCTTCACCAGGGTCATGGCAGTAATGGGGAAGGGAATAACTGAACCCCAGATCAACAAAGGTCAGTAAATTTCTTCTACAATTTGCAGAGGTGATAATTTTGGTTGATTTAGTCATATGTTTGCAAGGGTATGTAAACAGTATAATGTTGAACAAGGGCTCTGGGTACGGTTCCTGACCCCCTTACTCCATGGTAAAGCTGTAACTGCTATTTTTAAATTGTCTGATAATGATTGTTTAAATTATAATACTGTTAAAAATGCTTATTAGAATATTTTAAGTTAACACCTGAAGCTTATAGAAAAAAAAGTTTTGTGAGCATAGACACAAGGCATATGAAAGTGTGTGTGAATATATTGCTGAGTTAAGCACTTATTTTCATAGATGGGTGAGTGGGTGTCAGGTCACCACTTATGAACAACTGGAACAAGCCCTTAACACTTTGCCTGAGGAGATGAGAATCTAGTTAGCAGACAGGGAATGTAATACTGTAGATGAGTTGGGGAAAAAGGGAGACCTATGCCTAGCAAGCAGGGCATCACTGCACTGGAAAGTGATACCCAGTGCTGCTCATGGGTATAAGGGAACCCATGCTGGGCAGCCTAAACTGCCCCAACAGAGTCTGTCAGTAGCAGGGGAAGCCACTAGTTCAGGTACACATCCAGGACCAAAGGTTAAATGCTTTAAACGTAACCAGTGGGCCATGTAGCATGTAGATGTTCATGGAGGCAAGGTGAGGAGAAAAAGGTGGGAGAACCAGTAAGTGGGAATGACAGAATGCCAGTAGTAAGTTTTCTGGAGACAACAAGGGTACCAAATTACCACAAGAGGTTATATTCTATCTTAGCAGATGGGAAAGAGGTCACTGCTAAGAGAGACATATCCTCTGACCTAACCATTCTGAAGCCTGCAATGGTTAGATAAGAGCTCCCCTTGCTTGGGCAGTCTATGCCAGTCAGAGCTTTAGGAGGGACCCCATTCCAAATACCTTTGGCTAGGGTTAACCTTGACTGGGTGGGTAGAAAAGGAAGCAAGCAAGTCTGTGTATTTGAGGATATCCCTGCAGATGTCCTGGTAGGGAATTATTTTGATAATGCAGTACCTTGTGTGCATGCAGTTATACACAGTCAGGCTTTGAGACAAGCAAGTGGGTCCGGTAGCTTGGGGGGGACCCAGACAGACCACACACATGCAGCCAGGACTGGTGTGATGGTTACTTCATTGAGAGAGCTACCCTGTAGCACTGAGACTGAAGGTGAGCCACAGCTGCTTGTGGGTACTGAGGTTCCCTTGGACAGAGTGACTGCAAGGGCAGAGGTGAGTTGCAGTACCCAGACTGACAGTGAGGCACTGCTGTCAGAAGATACCAGACTTCCTGTGGAAAGGGAGCTGGGAAGGGTTACAAAGAGACAGTTAAGACAGTGTCAGCTCTCAGACCATACATTACAAGGCCTGAGGTAGGTAGCTAGTGAGGCACTTGATTCTCAAGGAAAAGGGGAATATGTATACTGGGACAAAGGGTTACTGTATAGAGAGTGGACCCCTGAGGGAGGGCCAGAGGGTGATAGAATATAGCAGTTGGTAGTTCCCAGAGCCTACCATCTGGCGCTTCTAGACATAGCCCATGATATTCCCTTTACAGGTCATATTGGCATAAAGCATACAAAGAGATGTATTATGCAGAACTTTTATTGGCCTGGGATTTACATAGATGTAACAGAGCAGTGCCAAAAAGTAGGCAAGGCAGGAGACAAGGTGAAAGCTGCTTTGGTGCCTTTGCCTGTGATTGAGCAGCCATTCCAGAGGATAGCTATGAATATTGTGGGGCTTCTGAGTACCCCAAGTTCCACAGGAAAGATGTATATCCTAGTGGTAGTAGATTCTGCTACCAGATACTGTGAGGTGGTGGCCTTGTCCTCCACTGAGGCAGAAAATGTGTCAAATGTTTTGTTAGAGATTTTCAGCAGGGTAGGTTTCCCAAAAAAATGCTGACTGACAGAGGTGCCACTTTCATGTCAGACCTGCTGGCTTGTCTGTGAAAGTACTGTGGTGTGAAGCATCTAAAGACCACACCCTACCACCTCCAGACAAATGGTTTAATGGAGAGGTTAAACCCTACACTAAAGATCATGCTACAGGCATTTGCAGACTAGTTTAAGATGGAGTGGGTCAAATATTTGCCCCATCTGTTGTTTGCTTACAGGGGGGTGCCCCAGGAATCCACAGATTTTTCATCCTTTGAGTTAATGTATGAGCATAGCGTGAGGGGATCTCTAGATTTGAATTGAGATGAGTGGTTGGGTGAGTTAGAATCCCACAAGATGTCTGCTGTGGCCATATGTTCTAAACCTCAGGACAAGGCTTGGGGAACTCATGGGCTTGGTCCAGGTGAACCTGGCACAAGACCAACAGCAGAAAAAGGTCTGGTATGACAAGACTGCTCAAGTTAGAGAGTATGCTGTGGGGCAGCAGGTTATAGTTCTAATTCTTGTCACAAAAAGCTACAGGCAAATTGGGAGGGACCATTCAAAGAGGAAAGGAGGGTCAGTGATGTCAACTACATGGTAGAACTGCTCAGTAGGAGGCAGGGGCACAAACTGTATCACGTTAACATGATAAAACATTACCATAATAGAGAGGCCCTTGTGCTGAATATTTGCAGTGGATGGCAGGTGGAGTCTGAAGGGGATCTGGTAACTGATCTCCTCAGTGTGGCTTGGACTGAAACCACAGTGTTAGCGGTAGCAATGTTTCAGCAACTATCCCCTACCCAGGTTTGAGAAATCTGAGCAGTGTTACAGGAGTTTGGGGGCATGTTTACTGGGAAATCAGGGTGCACCCACCTGGTGCAGAACCATGTGGATACAGGTCCCAAAAGGCCTATTATGCAGGTCCCTTATAAGGTGCCTGAGAGAGTCAAACATACTCTGAGGGAGGAGATACAGAAAATGTTGGAACTTGGGGTAATCCAGAAGTCCAGCAGTCCCTGAACCTCCCCATTGGTGCTGGTAACAAAAATGGATGGTAGCACCAGGTTCTGTGTGGACTACAGGAAATTAAATAGTCACACAGAGTCAGATGCTTACCCCATGCCTAGGACAGATGAAGCCCTAGAACAGCTTCTTGGGGCCAAGTATCTTACCACTATTGATTTTACCAAGGGATACTGGCAGGTGCCCTTGAATCCCAACACTAGAGAGAGGTCAGCCTTCATGACTCCTTTGGCTTGTATGAGTTCACAAAGATACCCTTTGGGATGCAAAATGCACCAGCAACATTTCACAGGCTGGTAGATCATATCCTGGCTGGAGTAGGAGATTTTGCCCTTGCTTACCTGGATGATATTGCTGTCTACAGCCATTCCTTGCAAGAACATCTCCAGCATGTTAGAGAGGTGCTGAGAAGTCTACAAAGTGCAGAGTTGACCATTAAGTCCAGTAAGTGTCAGGTGGGTATGGTAACAGTCTCCTACCTGGCACATAGAGTGGGGACTGGTAAGATCAAACCAGAAACTGCCAAAATGGAAGCCATTCAAGCACGGCCTACTCCTGTTACCAAAAAGCAGGTGAGGGCATTCTTAGGGACAGCAGGGTTCTACAGAAAGTTTTTCCCCAATTATAGTACCACAGCTGCTCAACCTCACAGATCTGAAAAAGGTAAAACAAGCCAGCTAAGTTAGTGTGGATCCCAGCATGTGAGCAGGCATTCCATAAGCTTAAATGAGCTATGGGAGGACCCCTTGTGTTAGCCAGACCAGATTACAGCAATTAATTTGTTGTGCAGGTGAATGCTTCAAACCATATGGTGGGGGCTTTACTCAACCAGGTTTGCTCAGAGGGAGAAGAGCACCCAGTGGTATATCTCAGCCATAGATTCCAACTGAGGGATGAAAGCTATGTAGCTGTAGAAAAGGAATGTCTAGCCATAGTGTTGGCATTGCAGAATCTTCAACCTTATCTGTATGGAAGGAAATTCACTGTAGTTACAGAGCATAATCCCTTTACAAGGTTACATTGAGCCAACCAGCAAAATGCCAAGCTACTCTGGTAAAGCCTAGGGTTGCAGGCCTATGATAGGACAGTGCAGCACTGTACTGGGGTTAGCAATGTAAAGGAAGCTGGGATCTGAAAAGAAGGAATGGGTAATATATTCCCAAATAGGCTCATCCCTCTCAAGCAATGTTTTTCAAGGGTCACTTGAAAAACTAGCTAGAGTCTTCAAGGGGGAAAGAAATATCACAAAATGAAATACTACCAGCCCAGCTATCTAGAATTTTGTAAATAATGATATGCCATTTGTGAATATCAACATGATTCATATAAGATACTTGTGTTACAAATGTATTAGAACTGTATGTCAGGTGTATATCAAACTGCTGGTTTAAAAGTCTGTATTGAAAAGGTTTTTGCAAAGTGCTTTAAATGTAACCACAGCATGCCCTACTGGAATAGAACAGAAATGTACATTCACTATTGTGACTGTTTAAATGTATACATTTTAACAGCGGAAACTGGAATGCAGAAGGTTAATTTCAGAAAAATAGCTGAGATTAAATTACTTTATAACAGCAAGGAGGCACAATGTCTTTGCTGACACATTCTCTGTATTGTCTTGGAAGTGTTTTATTGTTTTTTATGACTTCTACCATTTTTCAAAGATCTGAGGTCTATGTATTTTCACAGGTAGATGCTAAATGCTGCTAGCTTTCAGCAGTGGGGGTTTCACCTGGGATAGAGTTAGATGACAAGAAATTATGTCACTCTGCAAGCTATTCCAGCAGTAATATTTGCAATATTAATTTAAGAGGTTTCTTAGAGAGAGGGACAGCATTATGTATTCTGTCTTGGACTTGACAAGAACAATTCACCACACTTGCCTTGCTCTGTAAGTAAGTTAACTAGGATATAATAATTATCTTAGATTCAGTCAGAAATATAGTGAAACATAGTTTAGATGTTTTCTTTATTTATTTGAGACTGTCATATAATGCTGTTGCAAATATTTCCTGTGGTTTTGAACTCTGAAGTCACTGCACATATATATTTAGTATCATCATGACCTTTTATTATTTATTATTAAATATATTTAAACCTTTCATTATGGTTGATCTGTCCAGAGATATTTAAGTCCTGACAGTACTTAGAGTACTTGCGTATATATTTGGTGACAATGTGGGCCTTGCTCTTGGCCAGACTACCATTTGTATTAATAGTGACATTATACAGTAAGATTGGACACCCTTTGTTAAGGGCCTTAAAGTAGCTGATAAGGAGTGACTGGTGGCAGGGGAGACTATAGTCTGGGCAGAAGAGGGCATAGCTAGTAAACCTGTGCCAGCCTTTCCCAGGTGTGTGTGTGTGTGTGTGTGTGTGTGTGTGTGTGTGTGTGTGTGTGTGTGTGTGTGTGTGTGTGTAAGTGTGTAAATCAAACCTCAATGAGCATGTGTGTCAGCTACTTGGGCAGGGAAACGAAGCATTGGTTGGACAGAGAGGGTACTGGAAGTGTTGGCTTGGTCACTCAGCTGACATCTCAACTCTCTAGCTGTGTCAGTGGGGAAATCTTATTGGGGATCTGGAGAAAAAGGGAGAAACCAGCCCCAGACTGACTGTGGTCTCTGTGTGCTCTTAAGGGAAATTGCACTTGATGCAGAGAGCTACATTTGGAAATAGTGTGTGTGTGTGTGTGTGTGTGTGTGTGTGTGTGTGTGTGTGTGTGTGTGTGTGTGTGTGTGTGTGTGTGTGTGTGTGTGTGTGTGTGTGTGTGTGTGTGTGTGTGTGTGTGTGTGTGTGTGTGTGTGTGTGTGTGTGTGTGTGTGTGTGTGTGTGTGTGTCCCTTGTCATCCTCCCAATGTACATCTCCCACTTGTGCCAGTGGTGAGGATTGAGGCTCCTTGATTACTAGTCCAGTGGTAAGGTGTCATAGTAGACCCTATGGTTTTGTAAAGAAATGGGAGATCAAATAGATCTGGGTCTTCCTTAGCTTGCGAAGCAAGATATAGGTCACTTTGGACTAGTCGTTATGCAACTAAATAGGAATAGAATCTTGCTAATTTATCAGGACAGTTGAAAGCTTTAAGCCTTCAATTGTCTTGATTAGAAATCTTTGAGCCTTTCTGGTAAAGCTGTATGTTTGGATTTCTACATATTAAAGTATTGTATTAGATGCTGGGTCTGATAACGGAAGACTACAGTGGTAGGACTATTTCTTTCGATCTTGGAGATATTCTCCTGGAAATTAACTGTGTCAAATAGAAGGATTTCCTGACTATAGTGGAAGAATAATGATGAATGAGATATAGTCCTCCATATGAGTTCCTGGGTTTCCTATGGCCATATCTGTCTAAAGAAGAGTACTATTTAAAATATGTCAGGTGGGAGCAGCATTTTATCCAATGCTACTATGCTGCACCTATTTTCCCTTGAACTTTAGATTGTTTTCAGTACACCATTATTGTGGTGCATACATACTTTGCATATTCCAGCCCTTGTTGGGGATGTTTACTATCCGTGGATAAGAGAATAACAGTGCACGTCTTGCAGTCATCAGTAAATGCGGACATATGCCCTTCTGGGGTACTGGCTTAGATGTCTATAAAATAAATACCAAGCAAGAAAAGGTGTACTACTGATCACTGTGGTACCCAATAATTACAATTTTATATTCAGACAGGGGACCAGAAATGTTCACTACTTTGGATCTTTCAAATTGCAATCCAGTGGACAACATAAGGGTTTACATTAAGTTTGTCTAATTATTCATGGATGGTAACATGGGGGATGGTATCAAAAGCCTTGATCTGATCGAGATACATAGAGTGCATGAAGGGAAGGTGGTTCAGAATCTATGTTTTGAAAGAGCTTAGGACATTTAGGAAACATGACCTGCCCTTCACAAAAATAAACTGATTGGGGTCTACACCAGTTCAGTTGCTTATCTCTGCAGAAATGACTTCTGGTATGAGAAGTTCCACATAAGGCTGGTGAGGCTGCTAGACCTATAATTGCCTAGGTTTGTAAAGGGGTCAACTTTATGCAGGAGCATCACAGAGGCTCTTCTCCAAGTATCAGGCACAAATCCTGTGGATAGGTCAACCTTATGTAGAAACATCTCAGAGGCTGTTCTAGAGGCATGAGGCACAAATCACATGGCTAGGTAGATGGTGAACAGATTAAATACAATCTTCAATACTGCATATTTGCCACTAATGAGGATATAGCCCAGTTAATCATCTGTCCACATACAAGTCTTTGACAGTGTTTCTAAGACTTGTTCCAAGGTAATTTCAAGGGAAACTAAATTTTCAGGGACCGTTAAGGGAATGATGTGGATAGGTGGAATGAAGTTAGCAATAAATTTGTCTGCTAAAATACTGGTTATTTTCTTCAGTCTGGAATGTTTAATATTATTTATACGTGTGCTGAGTGCATTGTTGGACACTGTTCCTTAATTTCATGACAAACTGAATATGAATAAAGATTTGACGTTCCTTTGTTGTCTGTAGAGTCCTTACGCTTTTATCTTGCTTTACTTGTTCTAATGTTGCTCTAAAGTTCCTTGCCGACATGTTGCATTTCAGATTCCTTACAGCTTTTCATTCTCTTCCTTCTATTGTTATACAGTTTATTAACGCTGGAGTTCCACTGGAGAAATTAATTCCTGAATTTACCATTAATATTTAGGGTAGACGGGTAGTGACTTTTCTATGCAGCTGTTTAGGTTCTGGTAAAAAATGGAGGTGAATATGTTAACTCTTTCATTTAGGTCTATTTGTGATAGAATTTTGGGAAATTTGCAAAACTCTTCTACAAACTGAAGTAAGTTTGGCCTGTTTCTAAAGACAGCCTCATTTAGTGGTTAGGTGGTTCCAATGGGCACCCCAGAGAAGACTGGTTGGTAGTCAGATTTAACTAGGGATGAAAAGTTCTGGGGTGAGATGCATGTAGTGTCTAGGTTGGTAAGGATGAGATCAAGGACATTAGATCCTCTAGTGGACAGTTTTACAGTTTACTCTGTCACATTGGCATTAACACTGTCTAAGAGATGCTAAACATATCCATTTTAGAGGTACGAAATGTGCCATTTAATGCTTAGGCAACTAAAGTCCCCTAGAAAAAGCATATTTAGTTTGATATTTAATGCCACAGAGTGGTGCTAAGATGACTTCCACAATCTTTTGTGGATAGTGATTGAGATCTGTGTCTAGCAATTATGTAAAAGTTGGATATGTTAACTGTGGCTTGGAGCACAAGGAACTCCAAGTCAGGGTCTTGGGAAATTTGAATTGAGGTGATGGTGTTTCTGACAAATAAGGATATCTCCTGACAGTAGCCCAATGACCTGAAGAATGATAGCCACTAAACCCTGGTACAGAGAGAGTGTAGTCATTGCATTGAAACCATGTCTAAGCAGTAACATAACAATGTAAATCTGTCTTTGTTGTAGGAAGGTCTTATGTTCAGGAAACTTTTTGAATTTATACTTCTAGCATGATGTCCGAAATTTAGTTTGAGTTTGTAATACTGGAATGTCCAGAGTGGGGAGTAGGGAGGGAATCTCTCTCTAAAAATGCACTATAAAAGCAAGAAAAGCTTTACCCATTATTTGAAAGCCATGGTATGAGTGGTGTAAGCCATCTCTGGCAAAAGACGATGTTTCATCTATCATCTCATCCCAGACCAACAGATACTGGATCCCTTTACAATGATACCAATGTCTTAGCCAATTGTCAAAAAACAATTGTCTTAGTATCTGGGTGTTATTCTTGGTGAAGGTAAGATACTACTGAAGACCAGTGTTTTCCTGCCTCTAACACATGCACAGTAAGTTCTGTCATGTACCCTTGCATGTCCCTCTGACTGGAGAATGTCAGATCTTTTTTCCACATAGGCAGCCACTAGCTCATAGTCATAATTGTCCATTTTAAGTGACCTTAGGGCCATTGTGACATCACAGATCCTGGCATCAGAGAAACAACTTGCAGACCCCCTGCTCTTGCCCATTCTGGTAAGTGTGTAGTCTGTGTGCCTGACTACAGAGTCACCCATGACTAAAACATTTCCCATGTATGGAATGGCTTAGTGAGTCTTATGGGTTTGGACCTGCTTTCCTGGTGACTTTTCAGTGAGATATGTCGATTCACATCGTGTGTGAATGATGAAGGAGTAGGCATTGCTTTGTATACCAGAGGCTGTGTTATTTCAGAGTATGTTGTAAGAAGCTTTGGTAAAACTTTCTTTACGACCTCAGCATATATTATGGGATGTGTGTTGTGACTGATGTTGATATTAAATAGTGGACTGATGCAACAGGTTTGCCTCTATGTCTCTTAAGTATTTATACCTCTCACAGGTTGTGCTATCAATTAGAAGATGCACTTAACAGTCAGTAAGAATAAAGCAATATCTACATTGTCTTAGAACACTTGGTACAGTCGGGTCTATGTTAAATGTTCGAACATCCAAAATGTCAAACATTACATGGTCGAGACCAAATGTTCGACATCTGGATGTTCGAACATAAAAAAAAAAAAAGGAAACAAAAAAACACTTTAACAGTGTAGGCAGGGGGGCAAGCTCCCCTGCACCCCCTACACCCCCCTACTTAAATATGCCAACTCTGAGACCGCACTTCAGTGCAGAAAAGGGAAATTCTCCCTATCTGCACTGTACGGTGCCATTGAAAGTCTATCTTCGAACACTCAAAATTTCGAACGTTTGGTGTCAACCATGTAACGTTCGAAATTTTGAGCATTCAAAGATTTGACAGGTACCCGTACAATCATACTCACCACAGATGGGGTAAGAGTGGACAGTTGATCAGTGTAGCCAGTGGATGGAGAAGTAGGGTTGGTCATAGTACTCAGAGACCAGAGAGAGACTACTATAGTAGACTTTGAAGATTTATGGAGAAATGTTTACAGTGATTCTCTAAAGTTATTTTAGATTTTAACCAATCTAGAGGTATTTAGAGAAAAATGAGAATGAGGCTTGCCAAAACTTAATAGTGGGTAATTCACCTATTGGCTACTATATGGTTGCTACTAGTGTTGGTCTCAGTTCAGATACATGCAGTTAAGATTCTATGTCCTCTTGTACCTTCACTCACAAGAAGCAAAGCAGCAACACCAATCTGAACATGGTTTCTAAGAAGTGGGTCACTGGCTCTTTGCTGATCAGCAGTCTCATCTCAAATTATATGGGGGTCTGTAGAATTCTTTTAGACTTCTCCAGGTAGATGACCAAGACAGCACATACAACAGCTCAGCGCAGCAGAGATCCAAGCTGCACAGTGGCCTAGAATTTAAAACTGAAGAGGTCTCCATCTAAATACCATGCAGACTAATCAGGGAAGTCCTATACATACAGTCCAGTCAGAGACAGTTATACTCTCACCAGAGCAAACAAAAAATATAGACCATATAAACTGGTCTATAACAGAACAAGGGTATAACATGGCTAAGTTTATAAAGGCCCTAGGGCCAATAACCTAGTATAAAGGCCCTAGGGCCAATAACCTAGTAACCTCCTATGAACCTATGAACCTAAGAAGCACTAATCCAAAACTGATTCCTGAGAAACAACTGATGGGCTGTCCAGTAATTGATAGTTGCAGATTTTAAAAGTAAGATGAAGAAAGGGGGACATTCTGAACAAAACCTCCTCACTATCTACAAACCTAAAAGCAAAACTGGGCCAAACTTCTATAGCTAATCTCCTGCCCAAGCATAGAAGAAACTACTACAATACATTAGAAATATTACTCACTCACAGAGATTCAAGACTGCTCTCAAAAACCTTCGAAACAGTACTTGGCCCTGTTACTGCACCCACCCACCATGACAGGCTCCTAGTCCCCTCCATCCCTCCTCTCATCTATCCACCTCTCTTCCTTTCACATCCACTTTTCACCTTGAAATTCAACCCCCTACTCCTACTAGACTTACAATAACTACATATTCTACTCTCTGGTCTCTACTCACCTAACCACTTATTCCTCCTTTCCTAATACTGAAAGAAAATTTCTCTTACTTGAGCTCTATCTACAAATTCTGGTACCATTAGGCACATATGTTTGCCACTGTGCCACTCAAAGTGCCATGGAATATGCTTGTGTATAACTACTGATGTACAAAGGGTTATACTTTGGATTTGTTTCATAGTCAGACTCTTGTATTTGTTATTGTACCATTCAAAATGCCATGGTATATGTTTGTTTATACCTACTGATGTACAAAGGATTCCACTCTGGATTTGTTTTACAGTCAGACTCTTGTATTTGCTACTGTACCACTCAAAGTGCTGCGGTATTTGCCTGCATATAACTTCTGATGTACAAATGTTTCCACTTAGTATTTGTTTATACTATTTGTGTATACACTTTGGATTTGTTATACTAGTTATCTGATTTGCTTATACACTTTGAATTTGTTATACTATTTGTTTGTGCTAACTGTGGAGCTTTTCTCCCAGGGCCTCCGCTGAAAAAGGGATTTTGCTTAGTTGGATTAACCCAGTCAACAAATGTCAAATAAATAAAACAAATCATAAATAAATACTCTAGTTGTTGCAGTGTGCATTATGTGGGTGGGAAATTATTTAATATTCTAAGGGGACAGCCTGTCCAGTTTGAACTTCCAGTGATCACTAGTGGATGTAAACAAGATGAGAATGGAAGGGGCTTCCAGAGTCAAATTTGCTAAAAGGGGCAGGCCACTCAAAAGCCAGTGAGTTTAAAAACACAACAGGGATAGGATAGGATGGACAACATTAAAAATAGTTACAAACACCAGCAGTCCCAGGGCAGTGGTATCTGCAAAAGATTATGTATCGTGCAAAGATAAACATTAATGAGGAGAAATGTATTAAGTTGACATATCCTTTTTTGTGGATACTATAAATTAGGCACTAAATGGGGGAGATGATTTATACAACGACCTTGGTGAGTGACTAATAATTTTGTGCCATTTAACACAGTTAAAATCAAGTTCATTTTTTGATAATCCTAAATGGATTTTTATTTATGCTAGTGATGACATTTTAGAGTAAAGTTAGGGTAAAACATCCACTTTAGTGGCTATTATGATTAGGGAATTTAATAAGGGATAAAAAAGGCTACAGCTGTTCTGGTGATGATGTTTGAGGGCACATGGGTATGTGATAACTGCTGGAATATTTTGGTGCTGACAATGAATGGCTCGCATTTAGGCTCTACTCTATCTGTATATGTATGTGTGTGGTAAAAATTATACAGCTCCTTATTTTCATGAGCAGGTACACTTATTTATGTGATAGTCAATTATTAGATATTATATCTAAGGTTAAGATGTGGCTCAGTTGATGAAATAGGTCCCCAACAAAGCTGTTATTATAGGTTCATAGGTAGGTTCATAAGTAGGTGCTAGGCTATCGGCCCAAGGGCCCACGTACGCCTAGCCAACAAGGTTCCCTGGCTTACGCCACCCAAGAAAGTTATTTTCCTGTGCCACTGTTGAGCAGAGACACAGAAGAGATCCCCGGGGTGTATTTCCTATTTCCCATCCACTCATCAAGATTTTTCTTGAAGAGTGCTAATGAAGAACTTTGCTTGACATAGGTGGGTAGCCTGTTTCAGAGTATGGGAAGTCTCTGGGACAGGAATCTATCCCTCCAGCATGTCCTGTCATTGGATAACAAGACAAGCATATCTGTTGTCAGTAATCTGGGGGTAAGAGATTTTATGTCTGATAGTGAAGTTAAGTATTGCTGTATTGGATATATCTCCTTACAGGTGTTTACTTGTTGAAGGTATACCCAAACTATAATGGAGTAGAAAGTTTTTGTTGCAACATTAAGCTTCTCAAAAGACAACTGAAGGAAAAACTCTTACTAGACTGAAGATGCATCTCAAACTGTTTTAGAGTAGAAAATTATTTCTGGAGCATAAAGTCTGAGCTACTTTAAAAGCAACTAAAGGAAGACCTGTAACATGTAGGATATAATACTGTTATTTTTGAGGGGATACTGATGTAATATACAGGTATATTGTGCACTGTTGATAAAAGGTTGAACGTTTTCCAGATCACGTTATAGGAAAATGCTTCCTTTAAACATGATGGCAGTGATGCTGATGAAGATTCACAATTGACAATGAGTTTCTGTGAAAAATTTTGTCTTTATTATTCTGTAAGCTTGTATTGTACTTATATGCATGCTTGTATGTTGATTTTTTATTTTGTTAAAAGATAAATTAAGGTGATGTTTATTAAAAAGGACATGAATACTTTGCAAAAATATTTTTAGAGATCGACCATTTACACTTATAAGTAGGAGGAGCTTTTCTTCTTCTGTCCCCATTTTTTGACCTGCACAAAAAGTTCTTCTTCCTTTTTGACGGTGTCTTGTGCTTTTTGTACAAAAAGCAGGAATAATTCTATTTCTACCTACTCTCCAGTCATAAGACCTCTTCTCACCTTATTAACTACTATTACAAAATCATGGTAAACTCAGATGCAAATTAAAATATGATGTAAATCAGTTTTTACTTCTACTCCCTTTCAGCATTCAGTTGACTCAATATATCATCATGCATGATTCTCGTGGGTGTATTGATAACTAATAAATACTTTCCAGTGAAACAATTTTCACAAGGTGAGATTAAACAAAAAAACAAAGAAGTATTTGAAAAGATTCCTTGTAAAAGCTATAACTCGTTGTAACTAGATTTCCAAATACTTTATCAAATTATCCTTGCCCTACTATGAAAATGATTGAACATGTCTCTGTACTTTACAAATCATAATAAACTTTGTAGGTTTCTCTAGTGTTCTAATAATTCAACCCAAAGAACTTTCATGTTATGTACATTGGAAACCTTCCCCCCTCAGTATTGTAATTTCATATTTCCCCTTATAGATCCAGTGCTGTTCTTCTTATAATGGCAGCTTGACTTTTACATTTTCTGACCTCAACAGTTGACCAGCTTTAAACATCTGAAATGTCCAGTATACATTAGCATTGGTCCACTGACATAGGAGCAGGACGTCTCTTTATATCACCAGTAACCTGGGATAGAACAGTATCCTGGGACGTCGAAGGGTCAAGCTTAGAGGTTAGATTTGAGCAACTGATGATGAGTTCACCTATTCTGGGGGGAAGAAATGGGACTTGAACAACATGGCATGTTGCAATTAGTGGATCCAGCAGATGCTCCATGTTGCATATGTTGAGAGGTCCACATGAAAGGTACATTCTCATCATTGCATACTGGATTACGTGACAAAAGGTCTTAACAGCAAAAAAGGCAGACTGAGCTACAGTGCGAGGGACTTGCAATAGCTAGCTCCTCTGTCATCTGACACAGTGACATCTCGATACTGATCTCCTGCAGTCCTCCTTCCCTGGAGAGGGGTGACCACCTGGTGGTGGGACATGACAGAGCAACACTGTGGGAAAGAATGGAGTTATAGTAGGGGCCTGAGGTCAGTGATGAACTATGAAGAAAATATAATGTGTCTCCATATGCTGGACGACTGCCATGACCAGTGGCTGTGTCCTGTTTATTACTTGTCGAAAACTACAAATTTAACAGCTTATAGGAAATGTTGATTCTTCACAGAGGAACTAATTCTCCCACATATTCACCAAGTAGTCTCCAGTAGTAATATAACCATTGGCATTGGATATATTTGAACTGCATCAACTTTATCAGTCAGTGAGGCTCATTCTAACCACATTACCCAATAACTAACCCATTTCTGGAACAAAACAGCTGTGATGTTCTGCAAACTACATTTTCATATCATTGTCAAGTTGTTCATTTGCAATATCCTTGCTTCATAGACAGATGCAAGTTTTCATTGTCACATGAAACAGATATTTCCTCCACAAAACAAACAGCTGTATTCCAACTCTTAACATACATATTCAACCCACCTCTACCATTAGCAGTGTTAACAGCCTAGGACATGATTGTTGCTATATTAAGCCTGCCTTATCCCAAAATAAAAGCATCTTCCTAGACTCATTCAGGTATATTGTCTCCTTTTCCTGCCTTGAAGTCCACGTTTATTTAAGCTATGATACTATACAAGGATATCAAGCTATGACCTTTCCTATTTACTCACTGATTTTACCACAAAACACTTTCTTGATGGTGGTGATTCAAGATTTACCTCCAAAAACCTAAGTACCTCTAATAATTTGGTTAAGTCTTTATTCATTACCTATTAAACCTCCATTTTACCAGAAAACTGCCTCTGTTTATTGGTGCCTCTTTCCTCTACAGCACTTATGGGGGTATATATATATATATATATATATATATATATATATATATATATATATATATATATATATATATAAGCTTTCTTGATTTTGAATAGTCAGATGAGGAAAAAGAACCATCCCAAACCCCTTCTAAGCCTTTTCAAGTCTGTCTATACACAACCTTTGATATGCTTATACTTGTCTGTTTCATCTCCCAGGTTACATAATCTCCCTCATCCAACCCTTTTCTACTTATTTGGGTTAATTCCCATTCATTCACGTTTGTTTCCCAAGCCAGTTCAAACAGTAGTGTGTCTACTAATGTACGTTTATTTGCATTGTGCCTGCTTATGATGCCTACTTCTTTCATTTGCTATTATAATATTTGTATATTACAATGTGGGGATAATTTTACAATACATACTCCAGCCTTATAAATTCTTTAAAGAACAACATCAAAACACCAGCTGTATGACTATTAACATTATCTACTCATAACATTGTTTTCCTGTACACTGACTTTTCCCAACATGCTGTGCTTGTGTTTACAATTATGTGCAGAGCAAACCAGATCTGCACTAATTCTGAATTCTCTCACTTGTGTTTTGTCACTCATTTGCATACATTACCTACTGCTTTGAATATGTTGTTTACCATGCAAAAGGTACCTGCCGAAACTTTGTCCTGAACCTTAAAGTTACTGCTCATGCCCACAACCTGCACGGCTAGAACTTACATGCTATGCAAATTGTTTCAGAATCACAATCTGATTATTTGTAATTGACAGTCCAGGGCTATATATTTTATAGAGCATGAATGCGTTCATTTGGTCTTTATTGCAGATTTTCTATACCTTCCTGCTGTCTTACTGTCTCTTCTCTTCCCCTCTCCATTCCCGTTTTTGTTGATAAAATTTTAATATTCAACTAAAAATAATGTCTGGCAATGTTTCACTGAGTACCTTGTACCGTAGTAGGGTTTTACCTGCCTTTTGATATTCAGTACTCTTTTGCAGCTTTCTAAACTGGTCAGATATATACAGTTTAGTGCTCTTTATCAAGGAAGTTCACTTACCTAGATGTACACGTTATGGCACCTAGAAGATGCCTTTGCCTACATTATCCTTTCTCTTATTATGGAGTTTGTTTCATGCACAGCTTAACTTTCACTCCTTTAGAAAGATGATTATAACATGAAACTGATTGTATGTGACTGACTCGGAGTAGTAGCAGTCTCACATTCATACCAACACATTGTTATTTTTGAGTTTAGTCAAATGCGCATGAAGTCCACAGAAGCAGAAATTAAAATTAAAATGTACGCTTTAGTCTGTTTTTTCCACATACCAGTCAATTGACTCACAAGCTTTCAGACAATACATACTAGTCCTTCTTCTGATGAAACAGACATACATAAAGATATAAATAGGTATCTCTTCTATACAGGCCTACAAACAGTTAATCTGATAGGTTACATAATAATTCCTACAGTGTTAATAGTCATAGGTTTCATACAATCAGAATGAACTCAACTAATTAATACCCGTTTGCTTTAAAACATATTTTAATCTTACTGGATCATTCAGTATAAAATACATGATGGCATCAGTTCTCAATTTCCATTTTATTTTTGTTCCCCTATTATGATCCCCTCTCCTAAAATTCTTATTTATGATGCCTAATATACCAGGTTTAAAACAGGCCACATTTTCATTTTCAGAAGCAAACAATAAATTAACGCAAATATACCAGCTTGTTGCTGAACACACACACACACACACACACACACACACACACACACACACACACACACACACACACACACACACACACACACACACACACACACAAACACACACACACACGTGCACAAACACACCTACATTAAAATTATTATAGGTTGTGAATGCCAACAACTTAAATTATATTAACTACTGAGTGCTTTCTAATGTGAATTAGAAGTATATGTTCATGTTTTGCTTTCTTACTAAATTACCATTTTTAAATTATTCTCTTGATCCATTTAGCCTTCAACAGGGTCTAACTCCTGAAAATAAGTGGTGATTGGACCGTGACTTCAAACTAAATGCCAGAAAATGCAACAATGTGTCATTTGGCAAAGCTGGACACTTCTGTTCCTACTACATAGGCAACAACTCCCTAAAAAGTGACTTATTAGGGACTCAGACACCTTCACTGACTATGAATTATTATTTCATCACCTTGTGGTCACTGTGGTTAGGAGAGCCTTTTGGATAGCCAGACTAATCACTAGGCATCTGTTCTGTATCCAAGAAAGTCATTGTCCCTTCTACTCCTTCCTTATCAGACCAATAATAGAATACAAATCCCCCTTTGGAATGTACTTGGCTAGGAATATCATACAGCTTGAAAACCCACAACATTTTCTTACAAAAATAAATCATGGTCGTCCTCCGTGCATTACTGTGACTACCTTTACATTCCTGCACTCATTTCTGTTCTCTAACCGACTGTTGAGTAGCTTTCTGCCTTCACTATGGAGACTCATAAGATCAGCTGCTATGTAACGTCATATACATCTACAAAACTGTTACCACCCTAAATGCCCACTCAAGAGACCTAAGTTACCACCAAAACATAAACAGGACCTGCTAGTAGGATGGATATCTTACACAGAGAATGGTTGTTTTATAGAATAGACTGCCTTACAGGTGAAGCGTAGTATCATTCCATGACCCTTTTTAAGGTGTAACCTAGGTGATCGGATGGGTAATAGTAAGTACACTGCTGGTCTGGCCCCCCTATCCTTGATGGAACTAAGTTGGGGCTTGGTATTAATTTATATCCTGTAAAGCGACGGGCTCACTGGCCTGGACTACTAATGGTCCGCTGAATCAAACGCCTAGTAGAGCCATGCACAATTCACATAAGAAGAGTAATATTTCTGTTTGCTTCAGAGTGATAAATACAGTGCATATGGATCCAGTTATAATAACTAGATTGACAATATGCAGTGAAATGTCAGAAATATATCTAGTTGTTTGTAGTTCACCAGTAGAATAAATAATGTTGTAAAGTGAGTAGGAAATACCAAGGAAAACATTACAGGGAACATTAGGTAACCCATTAAGTATGCATTTGTGTACATCATATATTATAGCAATATAATGGCTTATTTAATAATACTATGATAAAGCATATTTTCAGTTGTTCTCATTTTGTTCTTTCCAGATCCCCCAGAAAAGCCAATCATTATTGCAAACTCCCGCGTGTTTGATGGTGACACGGTGCATATTTATTGTAAAGTGCCTGACACTTTCACTGCAAAGAGACTCTTTTTCTATAAAGAAGATGAATTAATAAGCACTTATCTTGTACAGGAACACAGGAGCAGTTCATCTTATATCTTAACAATAGCCAATATTACCAGTTCAAGTGAAGGAAATTACACATGTCAGTATGAAGCAGACTTAATAAACCGAACCTGGAATTCAATGAAGAGTGATTCATTTCTTATCAGAGTACAAGGTAAACATGAAAACATTTTGCTACTTTTTCATAAGGCATACAGCTAAAAGTGTAAAAGTTTGGAATGCAAACAATGGGGTCAGACTGATTCTAAGTCATTTCACCTGTGATCCAGATACAACATAAATGATATGGTGATTTCCACTAGTCATCTTTAAGCATCTGAGATAAGTATTTTTAATATTGCAACCAAAAATGGGAAGCATGGCTTGAAATTTCACATAAGATGAAGCATCAGACCCGTACGAGTCTTGTTAAAACTACACAGAGTCATATTAGACAAGAGAGAGGAAAAGTGAGGCATGCAAGCTTTCCAAACATTATTCCTCAGTTCTTTGGCTTCTCTAGGCAGTTTATTTCAATACTGGTGTGCAGAGCATAAAAATTCTGGAAAAGCCTAACTATGGTTTTAGGAATAACAAGGAAATTGAAAGGCTGTAGAATTATGCACACACACTGTTCATACTCAATCTGTAATTTTTAATTTATGGTATAAATTACTGCTCCTGACAGAAGTGGATCTCCTTTCATCTGATTGTATCTAGTGCCAATGACCTGAAACTTCTGTGACTGCTCAGAAATACCACATTTACTTATTTATTTATTAGTATTTTTATTAATTTTATTTTGATTACTTGGAAAGTCCACGTGGGTAGAATTCATTTACATTGGGGGTCCACGGGATTAAGTAACAAAATAATCACATTTACATAATAATGCAGCTAAAAATATGCAAAGAATAGTACTGTACGTGTGAATGAACTATCATTAGCAATTATATTGATCTGAAGGTAACCAAACAGGCAGGCGCAAATAGAAGACCGAATGAGAAAAGTGCATGCTTGTGTATACCCAGGCCAAAATTGTTTATTCTTGGGCTACTTCCCTTTCCCTGTGGTATAGGGGAGTTGAAGGGGGCTTATCCACTGCATTATAGAGTGTGACAGTAAGAGTGATGTTCGACATTCACATTTCTCCTGCATTTTTTACTTTTTGTAATAATACCAGGGCTTGCGGTTACAAGTCTGAGAATTACAGTAGGGAACCACTGAATGCAGTCATGGAAACGATGGTGCTCTGAGTAAAATAAACACAGTGCAAGGACAAATGTGTTCATCATTAATAAAATCAGTGGTTAAAAATGAAAATAAGATATACTTGCTTTTATGTGTGTGCATGTGTGAGTATATCACCACTTTTGAAGGGCTGGCAGACCCTTTGGTGAGGGAACAAGCCCTTAGCACTTGGCCTGGTGACATGAGAATCCAGTTAACAGATAGACAATGCAATGCAGCAGATGAAATGGGGAAAAACGGAGACCTATAGCTAGCAAGCAGGGCATCACTGCACAAGAAAGAGATAACCAGTGTTACACATGGGTATAAGGTAACCCGTGGTGGGCAGCATAAACTGCCCCAACAGAGTTCACCAGTAGTAGGAGAAGCCACTAGTTCAGGTACATGGTCAGGACCAAGGGTTAAATGTTTTAAATGCAACCAATGGGGCCATGTAGCATATAGATGTCTATGGAGGCAAGGTGGGGAACAAAAGGTGGGACAGCCAGTAAGTGGGAATGACAGCATGCCAGCAGTAAGTTGTCTGGAGACAACAGGGGTAACAAACTATCACAAGAGGTGATGTCCAATCTTAGTAGATAGGAAACAGGCCACTGCTAAGAGAGACATGACCTCTGACCTAACCATTGTGAATTCTGCAATGGTTAAAGAGGAGCACTACTTGCGTGGGCAGTCTACTTCAGTCAGAGCTTTAGGAGGGACCCCATTCCAAATACCTTTGGCTAGGGTTGCTCTTGACTGGGAGGGTGGAAAAGGAAGCAAACAAGTAGGTATGTTTGAGGAGATCCCTGCAGATGTCCTGACAGGGAATGATTTTGATAATGCAGTACCTAGTGTGCATGCAGTTACACGCAGTCAAGCTTGGAGACAAGCATGTGGGTCTGGTAGCCTGGGGTGACCCAGATAGACTGCACACTTGAAGCCAAGACTGGTGAGGTGGTTACTTCATGGACAGAGCTACCTTGTAGCAATTAGACTGAAGGTGAACCACAGCTGCTTGTGGGTACTGATGTTCCCTTGGACAGAGTGACTGCAACGGCAGAGCTGAGTAGTAGTACCCAGGCTGACAGTCAGGCACCGCTGTCGTAAGATACCAGACTTCCAGTGGAAGGGCAGCTGGGAAGGGTTACAAAGAGAGAGTTGAAACAGGCTCATCTCTCAGACCCTACATTACAAGGCTTGATGGAGGTAGCCAGAGAGGCAGCTGATTGTCAAGGAAAAGGGGAATCTGTATACGGGGACAAAGGGTTACTGTATAGAGAATGAACCCCTGAGGGAGGGCTAGAGGGTGAGAGAATACAACAGTTGGTAGTGCCCATCCCCTACCATCAGGCACTTCTAGCCATAGCCCATGACATTCCCTTTGCAGGTCACATGGGCATAAAGTGTACCAAGAGACGCATCATGCAAGGCTTTTAGTGGCCTGGGATTTCCAGGGGTGTAACAGGACCTGTGAGCAGTGCCAAAAGGTAGGCAAGGAGGGAAACAAGGTCAGAGCTCCTTTGGTGCCTTTGTCTGTGATTGAGGAGCAATTTCAGAGGGTAGCTATGGATATTGTGGGCCTCTAAGTACCCCAAGATCCACAGGGAAGAAGAATATCCTAGTGGTAGTATATTAGCTACCAGATACCTAAGGTGGTGGCTCTGTCCTCCATTGAGGCAGAAAAGGTGGCAAATGATTTGTTAGAGATTTTCAGCAGGGTAGGTTTCCCAAAAAAAATTCTGACTGACAGAGGTGACAATTCCATGTCAGACCTCCTGGCTTGTCTGTGGGAGAACTGTGGGGTGAAGAACCTAAAGACCACCCCCTACCACTCCCAGACTAATGGTCTGGTAGAGAGGTTAAACTCTACACTAAGGACCATGCTACAGGCATTTGCAGACCAGTTTAAGAGGGAGTGGGACAGATATCTGCCTCATCTGTTGTTTGCTTACAGAGAGGTGATCCAGGAATCCACACGTTTTTCACCCTTTGAGTTGTTGTATGGGCATATGGTGAGGGGACCTCTAGATTTAATTCGTGATGAATGGTAAGGTGAGTGTGAATCTCACAAGGAGTCTGTTGTGGCATATTTTCTAAACCTCAGGACAAGGCTCAGGGAACTCATGGGCTTTGCCCAGGAGAACCTGGCAGAAGCCCAACAACAGAAAAAGGTGTGGTATGACAGGAATGCTCAAGCTAGAGAGTATGCTGTGGGACAGCAGGTAATGGTTGTCATTCCTGTCAGACACAACAAGCTGCAAGCAACTTGGGAGGGACCCTTCAAAGGGAAAGGAAGGTCAGTGATGTTAACTACATGGTAGAACTGCTAGGCAGGAGGCAGTGGCACAAATTGTACCATGTTAACATGATGAAAACTTACCATGACAGGGAGGCCCTTGTGCTGAGTATTTGCAGTGGATGGCAGCAGGAGTCTGAGAGGAATCTGGTGACTGATCTCCTCAGTGAGACTCGGACTGACACCTCAGTGGAAGGGGTAGCAATGTCCCAGCAGCTATCCTCTACCCAGGTTCAAGAAATCTGAACAGTGTTACAGGAGTTTGGGGGCATGTTCACTGGTAAACCCAGGGTTTACCCACCTTGTACAGCACCATGTGGACACAGGTCCCCAAAGGCCTATTAAGCATTCCCCTTTTAGGGTGCCTGAGAAAGTCAAACAGACTCTGAGGGAGGAGATACAGGAAACTGAGGGTTATCCAGGAGTCCAGCAGTCCCTAGGCCTCCCCAGTGGTGCTAGTACCAAAGAAGAATGGCAGCACCAGGTTCTGTGTGGACTACAGGAAATTAAATATCACAGAGTCAGATGCTTACCCCATGCCTAGGACAGATTAAACCATAGAGCAGCTGGGTGGGGTAAGTATCTTACCACTATTGATATTACCAAGGGCTACTGACAGGTGCCCTTGACTCCCAGAGCTAGACAGAGGTCAGCCTTTGCAACTCCTTTTTGGCTTGTATGAGCTCATGAAGATGTCCTTTGGGATGAAAAATGCCTCAATGACTTTCCAGAGGCTGGTAGATTATATCCTAGCAGGAGCAGGAGATCTTGCCCTTGCTTACCTGGGTGATTTTGCCATCTACAGCCATTCCTGACAAGAGCGCCTTCAGCATGTCAGGGGGGTGCTAGATAGACTACAGAGAACAGGGTTGACCATTAAGCACAGTAAGTGTCAGGTGGGTATGGCAGAGGTCTCCTGCCTGGGACATAGAGTGTGGAGTGTTAAGATCAGGCCAGAACCTGCCAAAGTAGAAGCAACTCAGGCATGGCCTGAACCTGTTACTAAAAAACAGGTTAGGGCGTTCTTAGTAACAGCAGGGTACTACAGAAAGTCTGCCCCCTATTACAGTACCATAGCTGCTCCCTCACAGACCTGACAGGGAAAAACAGGACAGATAAGGTAATATGTACCTGAGCATGTGAGCAGGCATTCCAGAAGCTTAGATGAGCTTTGGGAGGACCCCTTGTGTTAGCCATCCCAGATTACAGCAAATAATTTGTTGTACAGGTGGAATCATCAAACCATGGTGTGGGGGCTATACTCAGCAAGGTTTCTTCAGAGGGAGAATAGCACCCAGTGGTATATCTCAGCCATAGGCTTCAACCCAGGGAGGAATGCTATGCAGCTGTGGAAGAGGAATGTCTAGCCATAGTATGGACACTGCAGAAACTTCAGCTTTATCTGTACAGAAGGAAATTCACTGTAGTTACAGACCACAATCCCTTAACATGGCTACAGGAAGCCAGCCAGCAAAATCCCAAGTTACTGTGGTGATGCCTAGGGTTGCAGGCATATGATAGGGCAGTGCAGCATTGTACTGGGGTCAGCAATGCCAAGACAGCTGGAATCTCAAGACAGGGAATGCAGTAAGGTATTCACAGATAGGCTCATCACGCTCAAGCAACATTTCCTCAAGAGTCACTTGAAAAACGTGCTTGAGTCTTCAAGGGGAGAAGAAATGTGACAAAGGAGGTACTGTCAGCCCAGCTATTTGGAATTTTGTAAATAATTATATGCCATTTGTGACTATCAACATCATTCGTATCAGATACTTGTATTAGAACTGTATGTCAGGTATGTATCAAACTACTGGTACAGAAGTGTGTGTTGAAGAGGTATTTTACAAACTGCTGTTTGAAATGAATCAACAGTGTACCCTACTAGAATAGAACAGAAATGTACATATACTGCTGTAACTGTTCAAATGTATATATTTTAACATGGGAAACTGGAATGCAGAAGGTTAGCTTGCAAAACTTCAGAAAAATGCTGAAATTAAATTACTTTATGGCTAGGCCATAAAAAAGATGTTATATTTCAGTTTCAGTGCAGCAACATACACAATGTCTGTACTGAGAAGTTTTCTGCATTGCCTTGGGAGTGTTTTATTGTTTTATGACTTCCAGGATTTGCAAAGATCTGAGGAAAAGCCCTTGTGTATGTATTTTCAGTGGTAGATGCTAAGTACGGATAGCTTTCAGCAGTGGGGGTTTTATCTGGAATAGAGTCAGGTGACAGGAACTGATGTCATTCTGCAAACTATCCCAGCAGTAATATTTGAGATATTAGTTTAAGAACTCTCTGAGAAACTCAGCATTCTGTATTCTGCCTTTGACCTGACAACATCAAGATCCACTCACCACATCTGCCTTGCTGTTCTAATTAAGTAAGTGTACCAAGGTATCGTATAATTCTCTTAGATATCATCAGGAATATAGCAAAGCTTATTTTAGATATTTTTCTTTCTTAATTTGAGATTGTCCTGCAATGGTGTTTTAAATATTTCCTATGATCTTGAACTCAGATGTCACTTTAAAAATATGAGTACTTTCTTGTATTTTTTATTTATTATTAAATATATTTAAACCTTTCATTGTGGCTGATCTATCTTGTGATGCTTAAGTTCTGAGAGTACTTGCATATTTATTTGGTGACACTGTGTTGACCACTCCTAATAGTATTGCTCTTGGTCAAACTACCATTTGTATTAACAGTAACATTACATGGTAGTATTGGACACCCTTTGTTAAGGACCTTAAAGTTTATTTATTTGTCATTTGTTAACCAGGTAAGTCCAACTGAGACATTTTCAGTGGAGACCTGAGGAGAAAAGCTCCAGACAGTTATTATAAAGTTACAAAAATGAAAAATATCTGACAATGAAGTTTTATGCAAGCATTACAATAACGTGCTTGACATGAGAACATTAGAAATTTGCAAAAGGCCTGAGAATTAAATTTACAGAAACATTACAATAATTTGCATAACATGCAGCACAAAAGTATTATTTTTTTATCAACAAAAAGAGAAAGAGATGCAAATGAGCTAGGACAATTGCAATAGGTGAATGTTAAAAGTGTGAAAGGTAGTAAGGTAGTAAGGTGGGATTTAAGTGGGATTTGTTGCAGTGACAGGTGTTGGTATTTAGGAGACAAGTTTTAAGTTTGGATCTATAGAGATTTATGCTAGAAATTATTCAGATGTTCAGGGGGAGTTTGTTCCATGCATCGGAAGCACTATATTTGTAAAGAAGTTTACCAGTGTTGTTTTGTTTATAGGTGTCCAGAAAGAGCTGGTCAGAGATGCAGAGAGTTCTGGGATGTGTATAATGTGATATTAGTGAGATAGAGCAGGACAGGAAAGGGTTTATAAGAGTAGAGTCATTTGCAGCTGAGACTGAAGCAGGTGCTGGGGGAAATAAAGCCACTGGAGTTGTTTCAGTGCACGGCAGTGATGAGATTTGTAGGGTTGATTACTAGCAAATCTTGCAACACTATAATGTGATTGACAGAGTTTAACCAAAAGGGTAGACCATAGATGTGAAAAGATGGAGGAGGCATAAAGTACACATGGAAGGAGTAAAGCCTAAGCTAGTTTCTGCCTAGGGTCAGGGGCTAAGTATTTTTTATGTCTGTAGAGTAGGCCAAGTTTTTAATTGGCCTTTTTGATACAGTGCAGAATATGGGTATCAAATTTAAATGTGTCATCAATACAACACCAAGAAGTTTAGTATGTGGGTCAGGTTGTATGATGGCATTGTTGAGAGAAGAAATGGTGAAGGTTTTGAGGTTAGAAAGTGTTTTTGGAAAAAAGAGTAGTTGCTTTGTTTTTTGTGATTTAGGATTAGTTAGTTGTTGATTAGCCATTTTTCTACAGATGGGAAGCTATGTTGAGTAGTAGAGAGGAGGTTAGAGAAACTGTCAGAACAGGTAATAAGGCTAGAGTTGTCTATAAATTGTGTCAGGGAGGATGTTGTACAGGAAGTATGCAGTTGGTTTGTGAAAATAATGAGCAGAGGGACAAGAATTGAGCCTTGAGACACCCCAGTTTTGATTGGTAAGTAACGGGAGCAGGTGGTCTGCCATCTTACTGATTGTTGTCTATTAGTGAGATAGCTAGTGAACCATTTAATAGCAGAGGGAGATACGTTGAGTTGTGATAGCTTATCAAGACATTTGGAGAGTGACACGGTATTGAATGTTTTAGAAAGGTCAAGAAAGAGGCAAGAAACCAGTAAATTTTTGTCCATGGCTTCAGCAACAGTTCTAGTAAAGGACAGTAGGGCAGTGGATGTACTATGATGGGGTCTAAAACCATGTTGTGTAGGGGTTAGGAGGTTATTATCTAGAAGGTACTTAATAAGCTGCTTGTGAATGGATTTTCCAAGGAGTTTAGATAGCAGAGAGAGGATAGCAATAGGTCTGTAGTTGGATGGTTCATTGCTGTTGCCTCCCTTATGTACAGGAGTGATAAAGAATGATTTAGAAATATGTGGGATGGTGGATACTTGAATAGATCTACTGATCTGGATAGAGATAGAAAAGGCTATTAAATGAGTGGCTAGTTTAAGAAAGAGAGATGGAAGGTTGTCAGAAGAGGGAAAGCGTAGCTTCAGCTTAAGCAGGAGAGATTTGATGTAAGATGTTTGGATGGGGTCAAGTGTGAAAGAGGAAGTACTGGTGAAATGTGGAGTGAGGGTGTGTGCTTATTGTTCTGAACATTGTGGGTGAGTTTGTGAATAAATTCAATGAGGTATGAATTTAGATGAGTGGCAGTTTCAAGGGGGGTTGTCTGAGTAGGGGTTAGGGTAGGAGGGTTGCCTGGGTGCAGGATCTTATTAACAGATTGCCAGAATTTTTGGGGGTTAGACTTATGGATGAGATGTACATTGGAGTAGAATTTTTTCTTATCTGTGTTGATGTGTTTTTTAGCCAGATTACATAGTTGTTTATAGGTTTGCAGAAGAGAAGGCGATTTAGTTGTATTCTATTGTTTCCTGGTGCTGTTTCATTTTTTCATAAGAGTGAGTGTATCTTTTGGGAGCCAGGGATGTGGGCTGTTTTGATTCTTACTTTTCTGAGAGGTGCCAGGGGAGTTAAGGATGGAAAGAACAGTGCAATTGAAATGAAGGACAGCATCCTTTAGAGTAATTTGTTTCAGAATTTACCAATCTTTAGAGTTTAGCATGTGATTAAAGGTCTCACTGTTAAAAGTGCTGAGATTGTGACACTCTTTATAGAGATGGTGTTTAGGCATCTGAACAGTGTGCCTAAGAACTCAGACAGTAAGGTGGTCACTAAGGGAGTCTGGTAGGGTAGTGGGATTTTGATACAGGTTAGGGTCAGGTGTTAGGATCCAGTTAAGAGTGAAGTTACTATTATTGTTTTTATTGAATCTAGTAGGTGTAGTAAGTAGCTGATGACTAACATGTAGGTTGATGGTGAGTGATGGGCTGGTTGTAGATAGTTTTAGCCAATCAATGTTAATGTCTCCTAACAGAATGTCTCCTAACATAGCTGATACTGAGTGATAGCCATGAGATTATAGATTCAAAGATGGGAAGTTATTACTTGGTAGAATATAGATAGCAGCTAAGGCAAATTTCTTTTGTGGGTTAAGATGACAGTTTAGGATAAGTAGTTAGGCGGGGTGGAAATTTGGATGAGTTATAGGTAAGAGGGATAGATTGAGGTGTTCAGAGTACATAATGGTGACTCCATCACCTTTCCTAACCATTCTGTCTTGCCAGTTGATATTGTAATTGGGGGGAAGGATTTTGGAGTTTGAGATGTGGGGCTTTAACCATGTTTTAGATAGGGTTAGGATGTGTGGGGAATGAAGGGTAATCCAAGAGTGTAGTTCTGTGGTTTTATTTGGGAGGGTCCATATGTTATTTGAATATATACTAAGATGTTTTGGATTAAGGGAAGAGACACTGTTGAAACTGATGGCTGTTGGGATGGTGGAGGAAGTTGTAGGAGAAGCAGGACCTTAATTGTGGTGGATATTCCCATTAGTTAGAAGTGTACTTGGGAGTGGAGGAGGTTTGGAGTGGTACTGATAGTGGTTGTGACATAAGTATTTTAGCTTTAGCTTAGGTGGTAAGGGAGTGTGTGCTAAGATGTGTTTGTGAAGTTGGGTAGGGGAGATGTTGATTAGAGATGGTGAGATAGAGCATGTGTAGGATGATTCTTTTTGCTGAATGGAGAGTGTAGTAGTAGTTGGAATTTGGAAGTGGTGGAGTTGTGATTGGTAGGTGAGTGAAATGAGGAAGTAAAGTAAATGGATAGGAGGTAGATTATAGCCATGGTATAAGTTAGAGTTGTAATAAATAGCAGTAATCTGATTAGATGTAGTGTAAAGGGAAAATGGTGAGGCTATGTGAGGTCAGGGAGCAGGGATATGGTAACTGTATGAAGTGGGTTGGATTTTCTATTTGGGAAAAGAGTACAAATTAAATGAAAGTGGGGGTGGGTGGGAATGGGGGTAAGGTAAGAGAGTAAAGTGAGCCCAAGCACAGTGAGGGAAAATGGAGCGGGCTTACACCCTGTTCAAGGAATGGAATGGTTCACTAAGAAAAACAGTCAGAGTACACCACAGGTACACATTGTATGCAGCTTACTACTCTGCAATGGCAGCTTTTATTGTTTTTACATTTGTATTCCCCTTTACTCTTTGTAGCACACTATGTAGCTAAAGATAAAAGTAGCTTGAGACTTTGCACTTTTGTTTTGTGTTTAATTAGTGAAGAATAAGTATCGAGGGGGAGGGACTAAAGGCTATGACTCTATTGAGAGGGGCTAAATACCTTAACATAAAACAGATAAGTTAAGCAAAATGTATCAAATGTGAAATGGATGAAAAGGGTGGGGGGGGCTAAGAGGAAGAAGGTTTGCTGCTGTCGCCCCTGGGGTATGTGCTCTATCTGATTTTAACAAGGGATAACATTAGTCACAAATGTAGCTGATAAGGAGTGACTGGTGGCAGGGAAAACTACCTTATAGTCCGGGCAGAAGGGGGCACAGCTAGTAAACCTGTGCCAGCCTTTCCCAGGTGTGTGTATAAATCAGACCTCAAACAGTGTGTGTGTGTGTGTGTGTGTGTGTGTGTGTGTGTGTGTGTGTGTGTGTGTGTGTGTGTGTGTGTGTGTGTGTGTGTGTGTGTGTGTGAGCTACTTGGGTAGGGACATGAAGCACTGGTTGGATAGAGGGGGTGCTGGAGGTCTGAGATTGGTCACTCAGCTGAGATCTCAACTTTATAGCTGTGCCAGTGGGGAATCTTATTGTGGATCTGGAGAAAGAGGGAGAAACCAGCCCCAGACTGACTGTGGCCTCTGTGTACTTTTAAGGGGAAATTGCACTTGATACAGAGAGTTGCATCTGGAAATACTGTAAGTGTACCTTGTAATCCTCCCAATGTATGTCTCCCATTGGTGCCAGTGGTGAGGACTGAGGCTCCTTGATTACTGGTCCTGTGGTGGGGCATCACAACACCAATTGCAATATCCTAACCGACACTTAACCTGGACACAGGACAAGTGGCAGCAGCATGTTACTTAACTAGTAAAAAAGATGAAAAAATGCACGAACCACCAAGAAAATTGTTGCACAAGCAGTATGCAGACAATGCGAGCCAGTGAGCCCTGAAATATTCCAATGTGTGCTTTAAATCAAGCCAACACATCCAGTTCAGTGCAATTCAGTACAAGGATGCTTTCTTTATTCAAACAAGAAGGTATAAGCGCTTTCGTTCCAAAAATAAAAGCAGGAACTTCATCAGATGCAAGGAAATTAAGGAAGTAAACTGTTTTAAATAGGAAATCTTGCATGACATCACTTCCTGGATTAGTGAAAACCACTCCCAAGTCTGAAACAGTCTTCTGGAACAGAATTCTGAAACACTACATCTAAATGTTTCAGCACCAAACAGTATAAATATCAAAATATAAAAATATATAAAAATACATATATAAACTGATTGTGCAAATATCAGCACCCTAAACTATGTATTATAAACACAAGAATAAATATGTGTATATATATATATATATATATATATATATATATATATATATATATATATATATATATAAATTATTTTAAGATGCGTTTGAAAAAATATATATGTATAGAAAAACATATAAGTAAAATATGCATACAGTTAAAAATCCATTAGGAACAAATGAATAAATTTCATGTACATATAGGCCATTAAAAAAAAAAATGTTGTACCATATCCATATCTAAAGGGAATCTTTCACCTCTCAAGAGCCCTCAATTTAAGAAGACTGCTTATGGAAATGCTGTCATTTAAGCCTGGCCAATGAGTGGCATCAAGTCGTAATTGCCATAGCAACTCGGCTTTTTTGAATAAATATGGCCAGACTGCCCCCCTATTATGTTTTTTTTAGACTTCAAGTATTACAAATTTGAACTGGTGATTGTTGTACTCATTAATGTGTCTAGCAAGTGCATTCACTTCACTAGCATCCCTTATATTCCTAAGGTGCTCGCTGATCCTATTTTTAAGCTTATGTTCCATCTTCCCCACATAAAAACATGGGCAAAAGGAACATAAAGCACAATAGACCACTCTTTCCATTAAACAACTACACCTCTCAGGTATTTTTATTTTTTTTTTTCTATTAATTTCACATTCACTGACTTCCAAAATGAAATGGCAAAATTTACATGCCCCACACTTAATCATCTGTCCCTTCCTATAGCTTCCATCATAATTACATTCAAAAATATTCTTCAAGTTAGGGCCCTTCTTGAAAACACACACAGGTTTTTCTCCTAAGATTTAAAAAAAATTCTCTGTCACTACTCAACAAATTCCAGTTCTTACACAGAATATCTTTAATAGTGTATGCGTCATTTGAGAAGATAGTTGAAAAACTCATGTGGTAATTAGTTACTTCAGACCTAGAGGAATGGTGCCCCCTATATATTTCCTGGTTATGGACAATTGTTTGGTAATTCACAACAGTGTCCATGACTGTTTCAGTTATGTTCAACCCAGTCAAATTGGGATGGTCAGTATTAGGGCTGCCCAAAATTGGTTCAAATACCCACATTGTCTTTTCTCACTAATCTCCTTCATGATGCTGTCAAATAAATTGGGGGGATAACCTCTTCTCAAGAACATTTCCTTCAAGTTAAGGCATTCTCTGGTGAAACCTATCCAAGTTGTCACCATTTGTGCTGCACACACAAATTGCCCCTTAATAACTGCACGTTTCTGAGTGAATGGGTGGCAGCTGTCGAAATGCAGAAAACTGTTGGAATATGTTTCTTTTCTGAAGATTTCAGCCACAAATATCTGTTGTTCCAGGTCTTTCTTTAACAGAACATCAAGACATGAAATTTCACATGCATTAACACTATATGTGAACCTCAAAAAGGAGGTTGAGTTGTTAATATAGTAAACAAATTCAACAATTTGGTGTCTAGGCCCTTCCCATAAAATAAACTTGTCATCCAAATACCTCATGTAAGTATGACAGAATCGGAAATATGTTGATTGTTTCAAAGTACGTTTTTCCCATTCCAACATGACAATATTGGTGTACAGTCCCACACATGCTGAACCCACAGCAACCCCTTGTGTTTGTAAATAATACTAATTGTCAAACAAGATAAAGTTGCTTCTCAGCACCATATCCAAAATCTGTTCATACATATTGATTTTGTCCTGGGGTATTCCCTTAGAAAACAAATAATTACAAAACTATTCCTCCTCAATGGAATGTGGGATGACAGAATATAGATCTATTACATCAATTGTAACAAATAAAAAGTCGGACCTAAAACAAGTGTTACTGATTTTCCTTAAGAAGTCCCAGGAATCAATACATATGTGAGGTTCATCCAAAAGTAACTTCTTCAGTTCAGTATCCAGAAATTTGGCTAAGGGGTGCATGATTGATCCCCAGGCATCAACAATGAGACACATGGGTGGTTGTTGAATGTTTTTATGGAGTTTTGGCAAACCAAAAATTGTGGGTGTAATTGGAAATTCCATTGTCAGATATCGTAGTCCGTGGATTGAAATGAAACCATCAATAAATAAGTCCTGGGTGTACCCCCTTATTCTATTGTATGTGCCATTTAACTCATTTAAGGAACTTTCACAGTAAGAATCTGTCTCCAAGATAGATTTCATTGTGTTGATATAGTCATCAGTTCTCGTGATGACAACCCCACCCCCTTATTCTGGTTTCATTATTCTGATGCCATATAGTTCTTTTAAACAGTTAAGCTCATCTCTCTCTTTTTTAGTTAAATTACTACTGAAACTATTGTTTCTAAACCTGTTACCCAGATTTCTAATATCAAGTTCACAAACTCTCTCAAAGGATGCTAAAATAGGATGGGTGGGGGATTGTAAGTAATAGATATCTTGAGTGGTTGACATACCTGTTCTACCCCTTGAAACAAATTCCTGTAAATTCAATTTTCTCACATAAAGTTTTAAATCAACCTGTATATTCAGTGTTTAAGTATTCACTAGGGACAAACATAAACCTTTTGTCAAGAGGTCACAAGTAGTTACATTCAAGGAAATGTCAGTATAATTGTAAACTTTAAAGTCTCCAGTACTGTTGAGGTCAATATGTAAAGTTGGGGAACTTTCCCCTCGAACAATGTCAGCTATAGACTGTGATGAAATATCAGTCTCTATTGTCTCCTCCCCCTCCATGGATGAGAGTTGCTTCCCCTGTTCACTCGGCCATTGCCTCTCTGTGCAGGGGCTTGAAAATGATTGTTCTGTAAGTTTGTACCCCCCCCACTGATTCATGAGGCGTTCTGACCATCTTAATTAGGGAAAGTTTTCTTCCCCTAAAAATGTTCATCCATTGAATCAATTTCAGTGTCCATGTTAGTTGCAACTTCATTGGTTTGATGTGGGGATTTCTTTTGATGCCATTCTTGTGAGGGGGTGGGGGTGGGTAAGCCACATGGTTGGCATAGTCCCTCTCATCCCTGATGAGCTTTTTAATTTTTCTGTTTTTGATAACAGTCATTTGTTCATCAATAGAACTAAAAACCCTGTTTTAGTCAAACGTGTTAGTGCTGAACCCAGGGTCTTTAGTAATAAGTTCATCCAAAGTCTTTACTTCCTGACTCAGACAATACTCATTTCATTATGTTTTACCACCATTTCCATGTATTCTAGACCCACTGTTTTGGACATCATACTTTTCAGCTCATTTGGCATTCTTCTGTCATACACTACCCATAACCCTCTGTGTCAGTTGGCTGCAGCCTCTCTGATTCTAGCTTTGACCTCTTCATTCAGACTTTCCTTCTGCTCAACCACCCCTCCCAGATACTTGACACTATTAACCTGTTCCACTATTTTCCCTTCTATCACAGTTCTCAGTTTCTACTGAACTCCACCATTTATTGCCATTACAACTGTCTACTCTGTCCTCAGTTTCATCCCGTGTGCCTTCGGTTTTTCATTCTATTCCCCTATCCTTTGCTAAAGTTCTTTCTCAGAGTCTGCTTGTAATGCCACATCATCTGCATATAACAACTTTGTCGATCTGTCCCTTCTGACCTGTTCGCAGATGTAGTCCATCACCAGTATGAACAGCAGTGGGCTCAGACTTGAACCATGATGCCCACCCATTCTGACTGGGGACCCCTGCCTGGGACTGAAAACTGTTCGCATTTGAGTCATTGGGTCATTGTGCATAGTTTGCACTAAATATACCAATGTTTCTGGGACTTTGAACCACCACAGGATTGTCCAAATCAGCTTTCTTGGGACCATGTCATATGTTTTCTTCAGTTCTAAGAATGCCCAGTGGGTCTCTTTCCTAATATCTAACTTCTTCTCAACTATCTGTCTCATTGCAAACATTAGGTCAGGTGTGCTACATCCTGATCTGACTCTGAGCTTCTCATCTCCTATCTTACTTTGTACTATTCTGTGTTTTCATTTATTAATCACCCCCTCCAGACCTTTAATGCAATGTGATAGGACTGTGATACCTGAGTACTGCACACAGTTGTGAATGTTCTCTTTGTTCTTGAACACTGACACTAGTGTTCTTATTCTCCAGTCATCTGGGATATGCCTTTCTCTCTACAGTGCTATGAGTACCCTCTGGAGCCATTTCTCCCCATCTCAGCTGACATCTTTATCATATCTGTTGTGACCTTCTTCAGTCTATATACCTTCCCCAGTCTTCTACCACCTTAATCCTTCAAGCCATGCAAAATATGATCCCTAAATGCATACACAAAAACTGCATCATCTTAGGAGAACTAAACTGTAATGACACAGCCCTTCTAAAATCCCAGCTCACTAAAATACTTCATACCCACTGCTTAGAACAACTACAAAACCTAACACACAGACAGGCAGCTCTTCATCACTTAATCTCCATCTTCTTCTTCTTTCGGCTTTTCCCGGTTAGGGGTCGCCACAGCGGATCACCTGTCCACTCATGATTGGCAGTGGAGTTTTATGGTGTTGAGTTGCCAGCCCGGTACCCAACCTTCTATGGATGGCACACACATGCACCCACTCACACCTAGTGAACAGCTCAGTACACAGACTGAACTCCATTACGTAACAAAACTAACCTAATCAAGTCTTATCACTACTTACCAATATACCTGCAACATTCAACACACTGAATTTTCACTCATGCAAAGAAGAGTAAGGACTAATTAATTTCCTTGGATGACAGGCTGCATAAGACAAAACATTAAACTGAGGAGCAGATCCATGAAAAAAGTATCCCATACCTAATCAGTTACATCACAATTACTTTGAATGTAGAAAGCCAAGAGGAATAGCTACAAACAGTGGTATAACTATATGCTTGAGACAAAGATAGGTAGCGTTTCCTTCTTAGGGTCATAGGTTCATAGGTAGGTACTAGGCTATCTGCCCGAAGGCATTTATAAGCCTGGACAGAATGTGCTGGCTTTCGCTGCCCCCTTAGATTAGTTCCCTGTGCCTCTGTCCAGCAGAGCCATTGAAGTGATCCCTGGGGTAAACTTTCTGTTTTCCATCCACTTGTCAAGGTTTCTCTTGAAGAGGGTTAGCGAGGAGCTCTGCCTAATGTAGATTGGAATCTTGTTCCAGAGCATGGGAAGTCTCTGGGACAGGAATCTATCCCTCCAACACATCCTATTTATTATTGTGGTGAGGTTTAGATCCCTGGAGCGTGTGGCTCGAAGGGATATGGTTTTCTTTAGGTGGAGCATGTCCATCAATTCTGGGTTGGACATGGCCTTGTAAGTCAGGTAGAGATCACCTCTGAGTAGGCGGTATGCAACCGAGTACAGCTGGAGTTTCTTCATTCGAGCTGCATAGGGCATCTGCTTGAAGCCAGTGATCCTCTTGATGAGGTACTTCTGTGGTCTTTCCAGCTGTTGCAAGTGCCTTGCAAGGTACATCCCAAATGGGGCATTGTACTCTATGATGGGTCTGATGACTGATGCATAGAGGGGCCCAATAACCTTTTTTGATCTGGATGCAAACCCTTTTGTGATTAGGTGGGCCACATAGAAGGATTTTCTAACCACTTTGTTAATGTGATTATCAAAGGAGAGGTTAGTATCTGCTTGGGTCCACAGATCCCTTATTACGTCTTCCGTATTTAGGGGGCTATCACCTATGTAGTAGTTTGTGGGTACTTTGTTTTTTCCAAAGGGGATGACTATGCACTTTTTGGCATTTAGCTTGAGGCCATGGTTTTGACACCAGGTATCTGTCTCAGTGAGACCCTTTTGGAGGATGTCTGTGTCAGTCGGAGAGTCAGTTATAGTCCCTAGTTTGCAGTCGTCTGTGAACTTGGTCAGTCATAGTCCTCCTGTGCTTGCCTGTATTTCTGAGAAGTATATGCCGAACAGGAGGGGTCCTAGGACTGAGCCCTGGGGAATGCCACTTGTAACCGGTTTAGAGTCAGATCTAGCTCCTGCAACTCTTACCATGTGGGTTCTGTCCGTAAGCCAGTTGGCAACCCATCTCGTGACGTAGGGGTTTATGTTCAGGCTGGTGAACTTGTCTATAATACCTGAGTAAGGAATGGTGTCGAAGGCCTTTGCAAGGTCTAGGTAGGGTGTGTGGACCACCTTTCCTCATCTATAGCTTTGGTAACTGTCTCAAAGAAGTCCACCAGGTTTAGGAGGCATGATCTACCCTTAACAAAGCCGAACTGGGTAGGGTCCAGTGTTTGGAGGTTTCCAATGTCTCTGTTAATGAGCTCCATGATGATGCACTCCATAGCTTTGCAGACCAAGCTAGTCAGGCTTATAGGGTGATAGTTACCGGGGTCTGTTGTGGTTCCACCTTTTTGGAGTGGAATAACTGTTGCTGTGTGCCACTCTGTGGGCACATAGCCTGTGGAGAGACTGAGTTTAAACAGTGTGTTTAGGTGAGGTGTTAGTTCATCTTTGAGCTCATGTAGGACGCAGCCTGGGACACTGTTCGGTCCCATTGATGCTGTGTTTTTGGCTTTGGAGAGGGCTGTTTTAACCTGAGTGTCTGTGATTTCAGGGGCACTACATTCTTCTGGTATAGTTATGGGCCCTTTTGGGGCTTAGAGGGGGTGAAGTTTGCACTGAACCTGTCTGCCAGGATGTTGGCTATATCGGTCGGTTCAATGTATTTTGTGTCATTCTGCACTAACTCTGAGCAGATCTGAGAATTGCCACTTAGATTCTTGACATAGCTAAAGAATGCCTTGTGGTTATCTTTGGAGTCAATGCCAATTTTTCTTTCGAAGCTAGCCTTGGATGATTTTATGAGGGAATGTAGTTTCTTACTGATACTGATCAGGGATGTCTTCCCTTCTTGGGATTTTACTCTTTTCTGTACTAGTTTCCTCCTTCTATTGTATAGCTTGTTTATGACAGGGGTCCACCAGACTGGTTTCCTTTTCTTGGAGGAGTGAGTCTTGGTTTTGTTTGGGATGGCATGAGCCATGCATTCTTGTAGGTGCCCGTAGAGTGCATTAGTAAAGGATTTTGCAGCTTGGACAGCATTATCCTTTAGCATGGGGGCTTTGAAACTTCCCACCTTGGTCTTAAGTAACGTGAAGTTTGCTTTTTAAAAGTTTTTCACGGTGGCTTCTTTGACCGGGGGTGGTGGCAGAATGTGGATATCCAGAGTGATTAGTTTATGGTCAGATCTAACCTGCGAGGGGTTGACCTCCAGTGTGGAACACCGGTCACCCATGTTGGTGATGACAAGGTCCAATATGATGTCACCTCTGGTGGGGGTGCTGACCAGTTGATCCAGGGTGTTTGAGTTTATAAATTCTAGGAAATGTTGAGCAAGGGAGTTTGTACTTGAGTAGTTCTCCCAGTTAATGCTTGGGTAATTGAAATCACCCAATATTAGGGTGTTTGGTAGGACCTTTATGCTTCCCAGTGTTTCCAGGAATGCGGAGTGGGGGTCCTGGGACATGATGGGTGATCTGTAGCAAGCTATAATTTGAATAGCAGTTTTTCCCATTATTAGTTGAACGTGGATGATCTCTGAAGCATCGTGCTGTGCCACTAACCTGGAGGTGTGGGTATCCTTGATGAATATGGATACTCCCCCGCCTTTTGTATTTCGGTCCGGGTTTTGTGGCCGAAATGTATGGCATGAGTTGTAGCCTGGTAGTGCTGGGGTGCTCTCTGGAGCCTTAAACCAGGTTTCTGTTACTGCACATATATCAATTTTCTCCATACTGAGGAGTGCCTCGAGTGGGTGCATTTTGAGGTTTAGACTTCTGGCATTGAGTATCATTACCCTCAGTTTTTTGTTACTTGTGCTATTTAATGTGGTGAGTTTGTCTTTTGAGCCTTGCCTAAAAAAGGCACTATGGGGGTGGCAAGAGCCTTGGCCAGTATTCGAAAGCCTAAGGGTGACAGGTGCTAGCTGTTTGTAGCAAAGCAGTGTGGCTTGTCGAGCATGTCATCCCAGGCTGACAGACACTGGATCCGCTTTGAATGACACTAGAAGCTTAGCCAATTGTTAAAATTGATAATTTTTTCTCTATACAGTGGTATCATTCTTGGTGAGGGCAGGATGCTACTTATGGTCAGGGTCATACCAGTCTGGGCTACGTAATCTCAACCAAAACTATCCTGGCAAGAAACAAAACACCTCATAGATTATTTCATAGGTTTATAGGTTCATACTAGGCTATCTGCCCTAGGGCATTTATAAGCCTAGCCAGAGTGTGTTTGGCTTTCGCCACCCATTTTAAATTAATTTTGCTATGCCCTTTTTCGAGGTTAGTATACTGTGCCTCTGTCTAACAGTGATACAGAAGTGATACCCAGGGTAAACCTATGATCTCCCATCCACTCATCAAGATTCCTCTTGAAGAGAGTCAATGAGGGATTCTGCCTAACCTGGACTGGGATTTTATTCCAGAGTGAAGGGAGCCTCTGGGTTATGAATCTGTCCCTCCAGCATGTCCTATTTATTTCAGTGCTGAGGTTCAAGTCTCGAGCGCGTAGCTAGATGGGATTTGGATTTTCTGAGGTGCAGCATGTCCATTAATTCCGGGTTGGACATGGCTTTATACGTCAGGCACAGATCGCCTTTGAGCAGGTGGTATGCCACTGAGTAGAGCTGGAGTTTCTTTAACCAGGCAGCATATGGCATCTGTTTGAGCCCTTTGATCCTCTTGGTGAGGTACTTTTGGGGTCTTTCCAGTTGCTGCAGGTGTCTGGTAAGGTACATCCCAAAAGGGCATTGTACTCAATTATGGGCCTGATGAGGGATGAGTAAAGTGGCACGATGACCTCACCTGATCTAGATGTGAATCCCTTCATGATTAGGTGGGCTATATAAAATGTTTTTCTAACCACTTTGGCCACGTGGTTGTCAAATGAGAGATTGCTATCAACTTGGGTCCCCAGGTCCCTAATTACTTCTTCTGTACTTAATGGATTACCACCTATGTGGTAATTTGTGGGCACTTTGTTTTTGCCAAAGGGATGACTATACACTTTTTGGCATTAACTTGAGGCCATGGCTCTGGCACCAGTTGTCTGTTTCTATGAGGCCCTTTTGGAGGATGCTTGTGTCGGCTGGAGAGTCGATTATGGCCCAGTTTGCAGTCATCTGCGAACTTGGTCAGCCATAGTCCTTCCATGTTGGCCTGTACCTCCAAGAAATATATACCGAACAAGAGAGGTCCCAGGACTGAGCCTTGTGGGATGCCACTTGTAACTGGTTTGGAGTCTGACATGGCTCCAGCAATTCTAACCATGTGGGTTCTGTCCTTGAGCCAGTTTGCAACCCATCTAGTGACATAAGGGTTTATATTTAAGCTGGTGAGCTTATCTATAATGCCCGAGTGGGGTATTGTATCGAAGGCTTTTGTGAGGTCCAGGTAGGCTCTGTGGACCACCTTCCCCTCATCAATGGCCTTGTTGACTGTTTCAAAGAAATTGACCAGGTTTAAGAGGCAGGATCTGCCCTTAACAAAGCCAAACTGGGTAGGATCCAGTGTCTGTAGGTCCCCAATATCTTTATTTATGAGGTCCATGATGATCCTTTCCATAGCTTTGCAGACCAAGCTAGTCAGGCTTATGGAGCGATAGTTTCCAGGATCCATTGAGGCACCACCTTTGTGGAGAGGGACCACTGTTGCTGTACGTCACTCTTTGGGTACATATCCTGTAGTAAGGCTGAGATTGAACAGTAGTTTTATGTTTGGGTTTACCTCTTCTTGGAGTTCATGTAGGACGCAGCCCGGGGCACCGTCTGGTCCCATTGATGCTGTGTTTTTTGCTTTGGAGAGGGTGGCTCTTACCTGAGCATCTGAGATGTCAGGCGGGCAGCACTCTGCTTGAATAGATATTTGTCCTTTTGGTGGGGGGGAGTTTCCGCTGAACCTGTCAGCTAGGATGTTGGCAATGTCTGTGGGTTCGGTGTATTTTTTGTCATTTTGGACTAATTCTGAGCATATCTGGGAATTCCCACCCAGGTTCCTAATATAACTAAAGAAAGCCTTGTGATTATCCTTAATGTCCTGTGCAATTTTTCTCTCGAAGCTGGCCTTAGACAATTTTATGAGTGCCCGCAGTTTTTTGCTAATACTGATCAGAGATGCCTCCCCTTTTTGGGATTTTGCTCTATCATGTAGTAGCTTCCTCCTTCTATTGTATAGTTTGTTTATGGCTGGAGTCCACCAGACAGGACGTCTGCCTTTGGAGGATTGGGTCTTGGTTTTATTTGGGATTGCATGATCCATGCATTCCTGAAGGCATTCATAGAATGCGTTTATAAAGGATTCTGTGGTCTGGGCCGTATTTTCCACAGGCCCGGGGGCTTTGAAGGATTCCACCTCGGTTTTGAGGAGTGTGAAATTTGCTTTAGAGAAGTATTTCACTGTGGTTTTCTGGGCAGGGGGTGGGGTCGGGATGTGAATGTCCAGTGAGATTAGTTTATGGTCTGATCTTACCAGTGAGGGATACACTTCTGGTCTGGAGCATAGAGTCCCCATGTTGGTTATAATCAGGTCCAGTATGTTTTCCCCTCTTGTGAGAGTGGTAACAAGTTGTTCCATAGCATTTGAGTTTATAAATTCTAGGAACCTTTGGGCTAGGGTGTTGGAGCTAGAGTAATGCTTCCAGTCTATGTTTGGGTGGTTGAAGTCGCCCAATATAATGGTGTTTGGAGAGACCTTCATATTTTCCAGTGTTCTCAGGAAGGCTGAGTGGGGTTCCTGGGTTTGGGAGGTTGGCCTGTAGCAGGTTATAAACTGGAAGGCAGTTTTACCCACTGTTAGTTGCACATGGATAGTCTCTGATGCTTTGTGCTGTGCCACCAGCCTGGAGGTGTGGGTATCTTTGACGAATATTGATACTCCCCCTCCTTTTGTGGTTCGGTCCAAGTTTTGGGGCCGAAAAGCATGGTATGCGGTATAACCTGGTAGTGTTGGGGTGCTCTTGGGAGCCTTGAACCAGGTTTCTGTTACTGCACAGATATCGATGTTCTTCATGCTAAGGAGAGTTTCGAGTGTGTGCATCTTGAGGTTTAGACTTCTGGCGTTGAGCAGCATTACTCTTAGTTTCTTATCCCTTGTGATACCTATGGAGGTGGGTGCACTTCTAAAATAAGTGTCAGTAAACCAAATGTTAAAACAATCTTTGCTAAAGATTTTGGGCAGGATTCACGATGGCTTGCACGAAGTCTAAGAGTAGTATAAGACTCCATGCAGCCATCGCGATCCAGGAACAGCCTGAATGTGCGTGTAAGAGAGCACCTAAAATGGCTCTTACACGGGCAGGGCGTGGATATGCTAATTACCTGATTGGGAGCCGAAAGGCATGCAAATGAGGTAATTTCACGACCCAGGAAGCAGAAACCTGCCCGTGTAAGAGCCGTGTTATCTGCAGAAATGTACTTAGTTGATAACTGAGTACCGTTCTGCAAATAGCACAATGGAGCCTTGTCAGCTCCAAATAAAGGTTGCAAATGTCCCAGGCAGCATGCCAATGGCCAAATATGTGGCCACTGGCAACGTACCCTGATGCAAACATGAAATAAATGTTTAAACTTACTGCAGCATCGCGCAAATGGGCTGCGCTATAAAAAAACAAAAAAATAAAAATATTAAACCCACAAATGTGGGTTTATGCAAAGCATGAGTTTACAATGTAAGGGAATAGTAGGGTAAAACAACATGGCCACCGAGTAGGGGTTGCTAAGGGGGAAAGCGGAGTGTAAGACATGTAGCTAAGCATTAGTAGGCAATCCTATGTAAATGAGTGGTAGGATAGTGAATCGCACTGTTACATAGAAAATGAGCACATTCCTTGCAGTGTAGGAGTAGGATAAGGGGGAGTAACAGAGTAGGAGATAGGTGACATCACAGGGGGGAATGTATGAAAGGAATGCAGCTCATTGGAGCACAGTGGCATGTGAAAGCTGTCAGTCACACATCATGGAAAGAGGAGTGTCAACATATAGGCATGGGAAAGCCAAGAAATGGAAGGTGTACACTATGGATAACACCAAAGTTTCTTGCAGGGCGTGCATGCGCGTGTGTGCACTCTGGTAGGTACGAGTAAGCTCGAGTGCGTCCGTGTAAGTGTGAGTGCACGCGTTTAAGGCAAAATACACATGTAGGAGCCTGTCTAAACACCTGTAAGCTTGTTTGTGCTGGTGTGCGCGCGTTTTAACCCGAATAAGCAGATTCTAATCTGTCTAAGCATGTGCGCGCGTGTTAGCTGCTGTGAGTGTGTTTTTGCTGGTATGCGTGTCGCTCCCCCCTGAGGAAACAGAAGGGAAAAAGGAAGCATGGGAAATAGTAGGAAGCTAGCAGCAATTACTGGCAGAGCTAGCAGGGGAAAACAATCAGAAGCAGGCAATTACACAGGCAGAACAGTAGCCCAGCCCAGCACTTAAAACACTGCAAACAACAGTGCAGAATGTTTCTCTCAAGAGACACTGCAACAGAGGAGTAAGCTATTAGAAGTGAAAACTGAAAAGCTTCACTCAGACCAAAAATGCTAGGGGCTGCCATAGCTGTTATAAGGAGACATATGCAACTTGCTGAGGATGGTGACTATGCAAACAGCTGAAACAGCTGCAGCAGGACCAACATAGGGCTGGGCCAAACAGCCCCCCACCATTGCCAAGCCAATCACAGGCAGAGCGTGAGTCGGAGGAGGAACAACCTGAGCCTGCCCAGTAGGCAGAAGGAGGCATGCCCAGTATGCCTTGGCCTTGGCAAAGCGGCAATGCATAGCACATACACTGGCTCAGTAGGAACCCAGGAAATGATATCTCTCTCTGACTCACACATATAGTAAAAGGGATGCCTAAGTTGACACAACCTGCTATCAAACATGTACAGGGAGTGTAGTATGTGCATCCAACATAGACAGCCCTGTAGCACCACCTGAGGCATGATTGCCATGTGTTAAGCAATGTAACACCATGTAGTATATGCAAACTTGATGACCCTGACTAACATCCTACCCTCACCAAGCATGATGCCACAATATGAAGACAAGATGATCAATTACAATAATTGGCTTAAGTATTGCTGTTAGTCAAAGGGGATCCAATGTGTGCCAGCCTGGGATGACATGCAGAGCAAGACACGATGCTCCACCTGCTAGGGATGGCGTGCACCTATCAGTCCTGGCCTGTAGGATACTGACAAAGGCTGTTGTCACCCCCACTGTGCCTTGAATAGGTAAGGCTCAAAACACAAACCCACCTCCATAGGTATCACAAGGGATAAGAACCTAGATGTAATGCTACCCAATGCCAGATGTCTAAACTGCAAGATGCATGCAGTCTAAACTCCCCTCAGCATGGAGAATGTTGATATCTGTCCTGTAACAGAAAACTGGGTTAAGGCTCACAAGAGCACCCTAACACTACTAGGTTACACCTCATACCATGCTTTACAGCCCCAAAACATGGAACAAACTACAAAAGGAGGGTGACTAGCAATAATTGTCAAGGATAACCACACCCCCATGTTGGTACTACAACATCAAACAGCATGGATTATCCATGCTCAAGTAACAGTGGCTAAGACTGCCTGCCAGTTTGTAGCCTGCTACAGACTACCCTCCTAATGCCAGGAACTGCACTTGGCCTACGTTGGAACACATGGAAATATCAAGCTCTCCAAAAAAAATTATATTGGGTGAATGAAAATACTCAAACATAGACTGGGAGCATTATCCCAGCTCCAACACCCTAGGCCAACGGTTCCTAGAATCCATAAACCAAAATGGTCAGGAACAACATACCACTCCCACAAGAGGGGTAAGCATACTGGATGTGATAATCAGCAACATGGGTACTCTAATGCCAGATGAGAAGTGTATTCCTCACTGGTAAGATCAGACCATAGAGTAACCACACTGGATATTCACATCCTGACCACAGTCCCTGGCCAGAAAACCACAGTGAAAAACATTTGTAAAGGAAATGTTGCACTCCTCCAAGCTGATGTGGAATCCATTAAAGGCCCTGTGTCTGTGGAAAATATGGGCCACACCTCAGAACCCTTTATAAATGCATTCTATGAACACAGTCAGGAATGCATGGATTATGCAATCCCAAATAAAACCAAGGCCCAATACCATACATGCAGGCATCTGGCATGGTGGACCACAGCCATTACCAAACCATGCAAGAGAATGAGGAAGTCACCACATGATAGAGCAAACCCAAAAAGGGAAGTAATCTCTGATCAGTATTATGGCAATAAAATATGTCCAGTCATAAAATCCACTAAGGCTAGCTACAACAAGTTGAATCTGTGAATCTTGGACAATGTTACACCTGCCCCATGTACACAGACAACCCCCTCCACCCCCCAAGAAATACAAATATATGTGAGAGATGCAAGCACGTCTCCAAACTGGAGGCTGAGCTCTCTCAACTCAGTACTGTCAAAACTAGTCAGGAGGAGAAGGTAACCACACACACCACAAACCCACTCACATAGACCTATCACAACTGCAAACCAAAGACATAAACACACAAAAACATTCCCGGAGGCTCTAATTAAAAACCACCAAATCAACAGAGGCCTCCAACGCAGACACCCAAGCAACCACTACCCCCAAACATAGCACATGCAACATATAGTACACAAAGTCGGTGTGCCAAACAGTCACAGCCTGTAAGGACAAACAACATGCCTGATACACTTGTAATAGGTGACTCCATAGTCAGACACACTGATGTCCCGCTCACGTGACTGAACAAGGAAAAGGGTACAGTAAGCTGCCTGTAGTCTGCTACAATCCACCACATAACACAATCATGCAGGTCACTCCAAAGCAAGTACAAATATGACTCAGTCATTGTCCATGCTGGTGTGAATGACCTGAGACGTACCTCCCTGGACTACACAGAGACATAGAGGAGCTCTCCAATTATGTAGGCCAGGCTGGTATGACTCTGACCCTGAGCAGCATCCTACCCCCACCAAGAATGATGCCACAGTACAAACACAGCATGATCAGCTTTAACAATTGGCTCAATTACTGGTGTCATTCCAAGGGGATACAATGTGTGTCTGCTTGGGATGTCATGCTTGACAAGCCATGCTGCTTTGCCAGGGATGGCTTGCACCTGTCACCCCTGGGCATCTGGATATTGGCTAAAGCTCTTGCTACCTCCATAGTGCCTTTTGTAGGCAAGGCTGTAAAGACAAACCCATCTCCCTAGAAAACATAACTGGAAAAAACATAAGGTTAATGCTGCTCAATGCCAGAAGTCTAAACCTCAAGATGCAGTCTCTCGAGGCCCTCCCCAGTATGGAGAACATTGATGTCTGTGCAGTGATGGAAACCTGCATCAAGGCTCCTGAGAGCACCCCAGCACTACCAGGTTATACCTCATATCATGCTTTTTGGCCCCAAAACCTGGACCAAACCACAAAAGGAGGGGGAGTATCCATATTCAGCAAAGATACCCACATGTCCAGGTTACTGACAATGCACGAAGCATCAGAGACCATCCATGTGCAACTAACTGTAGGCAAAACCGCTGTACAGTTTGTAGCATGCTACAGACCACCCTCTCTGACCCAGGAACACCACTCAGCCTTCCTGAAGACACTGGAGAGTATGAATGTCTCCCCAAATACCAAACAAGATACTCAAAAATCACCACATAGGTGGTAATCCATTACGTATGGAAGAAGTAATCAGGGACCTAGGGACACAAGTGGTCAGTAACCCCACATGCGACACTCACATTGCCAATGTGGCTAGGAATACCACCTATATTGGCCACCTTATCATGAAAGGATTCACATCTACATCAAGAGAGGTCATTGTGCCCCTATACTCTTCTCTTATCAGGCCCATAATTGAGTACAATGCCCCATTTGGGATGTACCATACCCGACACCTGCAGCAGTTAGAAAGACCTCAAAAGTACCTCACCAAGAGGATAAAGGGTGTCAAACATTTGTCATATGCTGCCTGGTTGACAACACCCCAGCTGTATGCAGTCACATACTGCATACTCAGAGGCCATGTATACCCGATGTACAAGGTCATGGCCAATACAGAATTGATGGACATGCTCCACCTCAGAAAATCCAAATTCATCAGAGCCATGAGAGCGACAGATGTCAACCTCAACACATAAATAAATAGGATGTGCTGGAGGGACAGATTCATAACCCAGAAGTTCCCTACATTCTGGAACAGAATCCCACTCCATGTTAGGCAGAGCCCCTCACTGACTCTCTTCAACAGGAATCTTGTCAAGTGGATGGGAGATCGTAGATTTGCACTGGGGGTCTTCACTTTGTCACGTCTAGACAGAGGCACAGTAAAGTAAACCCTAAATGGGCATAATATTCACATAGCAAGGGGTGGCGAAAGCCACACACACTCTGGCTAGGCTGATAAATGCCGTAGGGCAGATAGCCCAATATGAACCTATGAACCTATGAAGATACAAATTGTACAGGACACTAAGGATAATCACAAGGCTTTCTTAACTGATGGTAGGAACCTTGTTGGGAATTCACAGATATGCTCTGAATTACCAAATATTAGAAACAATACACCAAACCCACACACATTGCCAACATCCAACCTGACAGGTTCAGTGCAAACTCCCCCCCCCCCAAAATGACAAATATCTATCTCAGCAGAGTGCTGGCACCCTGACATTGCAGATGCTGAGGTAACAGGCAGCATCTTCAAAGCAAAACACACAGCATCAATGGTACGAGATGGTGTCCTGGGCTGTGTCCAGCATGAACTCCAAGAAGAATGGAACGCCAAATAACACTACTGCTCAATTTCAGCCTTACCACAGGATATGTACCCAAAGAGCAGTGTACAGCAACAGTGGTCCCTCTCCACAAAGGTGCTGCCTCAATGGATACTGCAAACTATCACCCCAGAATCCTGACAAGCTTGGTCTGCAAAGCTATGGAAAGGATCATCATGGACCTCAGAAATAAAGATATTTGGGACCTACAGACACTGGACCCTACCCAGCATGGCTTTCCTAAGGGCAGACCCTGCCCCTAAACATGTTTGACTCATTTGAAACAGTCATCAAGGCCATTGATGAGGGGAATGTGGTCCACACAGCCTATCTGGACCTTGCAAAAGCCTTCCATACAAAACCCCATGTGTTCATTATAGATAAGCTCACCAGCTTAAATATAAGCCCCTATGTCAGTAGATAGGTTGCAAACCAGCCCAAGGACAGAACTGACATGGTCAGAAATGCTGCAGCCATGTCAGACTACAAACCAGCTACAACTGGCATCCCACAAGGCTCGGTCCTGGGACCTCCCTTGTTTGGTATATATTTCCCATAGGTACAGGCCAACATGGAAGGACTGTGTCTGAACAAGTTTGCAGAGGACTACAAACTGGGCACCATATCTGACCCTCCAGCTGACACAAGCATCCTACAAAAGGGCCACATAGAAACAGACAACTGGTGCCAGAGCCATGTCATCAAGCTAACTGCAGAAAAGTCTATAGTCATCCCCTGTGGATAAACAGTAAGTGGCCACCAATTACCACATAGGTGTTAACACATTAAGTACTTTAGAAGTAATAAGAGACCTGGGGACATGATTTGATAGATATCTTGCATTTGACAACCATGTGGCTGTAGTGGTCACCGAAACATACCATATACCCACCTAATCATGAAGTTAGTCAGATCTAGATCAGAGGAGGTCATTGTGCCTCTTCAGTCATCCTTCATCAGCCTCACAATTGAGTACAATGGCCCTTGTGGGATGTACCTCAGCAGACACCTCCAGCAACTGGAAAGACCCCAAAAGTACCTCACCAGGAGGATCAAAGTGCTCGAACGATGCCATGTGTTGCCTGATTAAACAAACTGCAGCTCCACACAGTGCCATACTGCCTGCCCAGAGGCAATCTGTGCCTGATGTATAAAGCCATATCCAAGCTGGAATCAATGAACATGCTGCACCTTGTACAATCTGAATGCCAGTGAGCTATTCACATGAGAGACCTGAACCCCACCACTGACATACATAGGACATGCTGTAGTGATTGATCCATAACCCAGAAGCTCCCTCCAGTCTTGAGTAAACTCCCAGTACAGGTTAGCCAGAGAGTCCCTCATTGACTCTCCTCAACAGAAATCTTGATGAGTGGATGGGAGATGGTAGGTTTACCCTGGGTATCACTGTTATGTCATGGGTAGACAGAGGCACAGTATACTAACTTTGAAATATGTCATGTCAAAATCCAGTTACAATGTGTGTTGAAGGACAAACACACTCTCTGACTAGCAGTAGAAATGGCCTAGGGCACATCACTAGTGTTTGTCAATGTCCATCCAAGTTGCGGAATACACTACTAATGTTGGACAAGCCTGGTTTAAGTAGGCCATAGCTGAACAAAATGCAGCATGGTCATATGTGCACAACTGGCCCTTAACCAGTCTGGTGTGCTCACTATGAATATTTAAAGCAGTGGTAGGACTGAAACCCAGGATACTGTCCACCACAGTGAAAGTACTGAACCAGTACACTATATGATATTACAGTGTTTGGTCAGTATGAAAGGATGTTGACAACTGTATGCAAACTATCCCATGGAAACCCTGCAGGCACAGCATAATCCCTGTTGGGTTCAGACACAAAGCAGTTGGGCAGTAAGAACACAACATGACTTCCAACACACAACTATAAATGTGAAATATTATTGAAGTTCACACACAACCACAAATGTGGTGGACCTCAGATCTCAACATATGGAAAGCTCACACTGGGCATGCTCACACACTTTGATAAATGAGACATATGTCAGGCAACAAGCCATGGAATGCCTGAACTGGGCATGCTCACACACTTAGGCCCTGTCTCAGTTTAGCAGTTGGCCACACATATCTGGTATTTGTATGTGTTAATCCAGGAACCAACCATAAAACAGCAATCTGCCCAGTGCACACAGTTAAATGACTACAGAGACATAAGTTAAATAGTGGATCCCTCTCATATTCAAACATCTTCCACAGATACACAAGTTGTACATAGAAACAGGGAAAGCTATGGCAATAAAGACCTGCAAACAGTTTGTCAGCAGCAAATATTGTGCATCTGAAAATTAAACATATGGGTGTAGAGGTCAATACTAGGCTGTTTGCCCTAGGGAATACAAGCTTAGCCAGAGTGTGCTTGGCATCTGCCTCCCCAGTACAGTAGGCTACTGTGCCTCTGTAAAGTAGGTCACAGAAGGCACCATTTAAGGCTAGTGTGCTGTGTCTCTGTCAAGCAGGGACACAGTGGAGATCCCAGGGGTTGAATTTGCAATGTCACAGCCATGTTTGAATCCTGCAAATGCTCAGTGTGTGTGTGTGTGTGGGTGGGGGGGTTAGTGTGTGTGCAATTCTGTGTGAAAGAAATGTCCCTTTTGCCAACTAGAAGAACACACTGCATGATGCACATTCCTCTTTCTAAACACTGATGATGTCAGCACCCTATAAGTATAGCAGGAGAAGTGAAACCTCCCAGTAATGTCCCTTTTGGCAACTAGAAGAACACACTGCAAACCTTTCAGTAATTCGAATAGCATGCTCCGCTAATGCGTTTCTCTCAAATGTCATAACATAGTTAGGTAGGGGTTTGAATCCTGCAAATGCTCTGTGTGTGTTTGGGTGAGGGGTGTTAGTGTGTGTGCAATTCTGTGTGAAAGAAATGTCCCTTTTGGCAACTAGACGAACACACTGCATGATGCACATTCCTCTTTCTAAACACTGATGATGTCAGCACCCTATAAGTACAGCAGGAGAAGGAAAACTTCCCAGTAAATTGAATAGCACGTTCTGCTAATGTATTTCTCCCAAGTGTCATAACATAGTTAGGTAGGGGTTTGAATCCTGCAAATGCTCAGTGTTTGGGTGAGGGGGGTTAGTGTGTGTGCAATTCTGTATGAAAGAAATGTCCCTTTTGCCAACTAGAAGAACACACTGCATGATGCACATTCCTCTTTCTAAACACTGATGATGTCAGCACCCTATAAGTGCAGCAGGAGAAGGGAAACCTTCCAGTAATGTGAATAGCGCGCTTTACTAATGCGTTTTTCTCTCTCAAGTGTCATCACATAGTCAGGAAGGGGGTTGAATCCTACCAATGCTCATGTGTGTTTGGGTGAAGGGGGTTAGTGTGTGTGAAATAAATGTCCCTTTTGCCAACTAGAAGAACACACTGCATGATGCACATTCCTCCTCTTTCTAAACACTGATGATGTCAGCACCCAATAAGTACAGCAGGAGAAGGGAAAATTCCCAGTAATGCAAATAGCACACTCTGATAATGCGTTTCTCTCAAGTGTCATAACATAGCTAGGGAGGAGTTTGAATCCTGCAAATTCTGTGTGTGTTTAGGTAAGGGGGGTTAGTGTGTGTGAAAGAAATGTCCCTTTTGCCAACTAGAAGAACACACTGCATGATGCACATTCCTCTTTCTAAACACTGATGATGTCAGCACCCTATAAGTATAGCAGGTGAAGTGAAACCTCCCAGTAATGCGAATAGCGCGCTCTGCTAATGTGTCTCTTTCAAGTGTCATAACATAGTTAGGGGTTTGAATCTTACAAATGCCATGTGTGTTTTTGTCACACAGTTTGTCCATGTGTGTGGGGTGTTGCTCTTAATATTGTATGACATAGATCATATCAGTAATGTCAATGCACACATGAGGTATGTGTGTGCCACATAGACATATGTACCTGTGACCTTAAATAGTTCCCATGTGTGAAGCCTGCCTCATGTGAATACATGTAATTTGCATTACATAACTTTATGACTGTGGTTTTCTGTGCAGGGGCTGCATTTGGTATGTGAATATACAGTGAGAGTAGTCTATGGTGTCATCTTACCAGTGAGGGATACACTTCTGGTCTAGAGCATATAGTCCACATGTTGGTGATGAACAGGTGCAGCATGTTTTCCCCTCTTGTGGGAGTGGTAACAAGTTGTTCCATAGCAATTGAGTGTATGGATTCTAGGAACTTTATACCTAGGGTGTTGGAGCTACAGTAATGCTCCCAGTCTATGTGTGGGTAAATGAAGCTGCCCAATATATTGTTGTTTGGAGACACCTGCAGATATTCATGTATTCTTAAGTAGGCCAAGTGGGTTACCTGGGTTTGGGAGTGTGGTGTGTGGCAGGCTATGAACTGGAAGGCAGTCTTACCCACTGTTAGTTGCACATGGATAGTCTCTGATGCTTTGTGCTGTGCCAACAACCTGGAGGTGTGTGTATCTTTGATGAATATTGATACTCCCCCTCCTGTTCTGTTTCGGTGCAAGTTTTGTGGCCGACAAGCATGGTATGAGGTATAACCTGCCAGTGCTGGGGTGCTTTTGGGGACCTTGAACCAGGATTCTGTTACTGCACAGATATTGATGCTCTCCATGCTAAGGACAGTTTCCAGTGCATGCATCTTGAGGTTTACACTGCCGGCGTTGAGTAGCATTACTATTAGTTTCCTATCCCTTGTGATACCTATGGAGGTGGTCTTGTCTTTTGAGCCTTGCCTAAAAAAGGCACTATGGGTGTATGAAGAGCCTTTGCCAATATCCGAAAGCCCATGGGTGACAGGTGCAAGCCGTCCCTAGCAAAGCAGTGTGGCTTGTCGAGCATGTCATCCCAGGCTGACAGGCATTGGATCCCCTTTGAATGACACTGAAATATAAGCCAATTGTCTAAATTGATCATCTTGTCTACATATTGTGGCATCACTCTTGGCGAGGATAAGATGCTACTCAAGATCAGGGTCATACCAGTCTGGGCCACATGCTCAGAGAGCTCCTCTATGTCTCTTATCATGTAGTCCAGGGAGGTACGTCTCAGGTCATTCACACTGGCATGGACACTGACTGAGTCATATTTGTACATGCCTTGGAGTGACCTGTGTGCTTGTGTTATGTGGCAGATCATAGCGCCCGACAGGCATCTCACCGTGACCTTCTCCTTGTTCAGCCTGGTGAGCGGGACATCAGTGTACCTGATGATAGAGGCACCCATCACAAGTGTAGCAGGTGTGTTGTTTAGCCTTACATCCTGTGACTGTTCAGCACACTGGCTTTGTGAGCTATGTGTTGCACGTGTTCTGATCTGGGGTAGCGGTTGCTTGTGTGTCTGCTTTGGAGGTGTGTGCTGCTTAGGCAGGCCTTTATTTAGAGACTCTGAGTATGTTTTTGTGTGTTTATTTGTTTGGATTGCTGTCATGGTAGGTCTATGTGAGACTGGAATTGTAGTGACTGTGGTTTCCTTCTCCTCCTGACAGGTTTTGCCAGTACTGAGTTGAGAGAGCTTAGCCTGCAGTTTGGATATATGGTTGCATCTCTCACATGTGTTGGAATTTGTTGGGAGGAGGAGAGGGTTGTCTGTGTAAATGAGGCAGTTGTAACATTGCCTCTGGATTCCCAGATTCACCAGCTGGACCATGGAGGAGATTGACAACTGACCTTTGAACATGCTAGGATAGTATTGTGAATTCCTTTACAATTAACAAAAAGGGCCAATGGGGAACAAGGTACACAAGGTGAGTTTGTGAGGGTGTAGTGCTTTTAATTTGTTACTGCTGGCATATATAAATGCTTTAGTGAGCAAGTGCCAGGTAACTCAAATGCAATGTGTTACAGGTAACTTAATTGCATAATTGACAAACACTAACTTTCTGTCAAGTGAAACAAGGACATACGTACAGTAAGCAATGCACATGCCACTAGGGATCCACAGAGGCGCTGTAAAGCTGCGTTTCAGGTGGAATTAGTGTTTCAAGGAAATAACAAGCAAACAAGCATACAAACAAAGCTACAATCAGCAGGCATGGATCTAGTCTATGCTACAGCAAACAAGGTGTACCAATTTCAGTAATAAACAGTTCAGATATGCAGGCACTATATGCCTTTAGCCAGAAATTCCCAGCTCAGACGGGCAGAATCCAGCCTCTCCTCCCACAAGAGTGCAGACCATGAACCTTCGTAATGTCAAATAACTGGCCTGAAGCCCAAGTGCTTAAACCAGAACTAATACACATTTATAATGACAGACACTGAGCCCTCAATCAGCAGTTCCCAACTTAGTAGGCTGTATGCTACCTGTCCTGCCACCACAGTATCCCTGACATTTAATGAGACTCACCTCCTGTCATAGTTAGTTGTGTGTTTTGGGGCTGTCAAGCATGGTATGAGGTGTAACCTGGTAGTGCTATGGTGCTCTTGGGAGTCTTGAACCTGTTGTCTATTACTGCACAGATATCAACATTCTCCATGCAGAGTAGAGGTTGTACTGCATGCATCTTGCGATTTACATGTCCACTATTGAGTATCATAACTTCCATTTTCTTATCCCCTGTGCTACCTGTGTAGGTGGCCTTCTGTTTACAGCCTTACCACCAGAATGCAAAGATGTGCAGACATTACACTATGGTAATTAATAGGGGTGTACCAAACAATACAATGACAATCATACTGTTAATGCATCAGGCATGCTGGGATATACCCACAATGATATCATTACACTGTACAGTTGACAGCATGATAATATTACTACACATCTATGTAGTCACCCTGTGCATCAGCACCATGTTAACCGGTCCTACATCGATGTTACAGATTGTAGGAGGTGGCACAGTTTCATCATATGCACAGGGTGTGTACTTGGTATGCCTGAGTCTGCCACTGATACAACCAATCGACATGTATGTTTGTGTGTGTTAGTGAGGGACAACCGTAGAAGATGGGGCAATGTTGATGCAGTATGTGTGTGTATGTGTTTGCCCTAGGTGTTAGCATTATGCATGTGTGTATGCATGCACACAGTTCCACCTTGTGGCCGCCATATACGGGTGTTTGTGGACAGCCACAGACTGTACCTGCCAGGTTGTACAGATCACTGTCTCTGGCCACGGACATGGTACCTGTGCCTGGCAGGGGTGTTATGGACAGTATCAGGCACTAAGCCAGACTGGGTACTGTCATCAGAAGCAGGTGGTTGTTGACTAGAGACATGTCCCTGCTGGGACTGTCCAGAGCCACATGCACGTGGTCACCTAGGGCGGTCAGATGACAGCACAGACCCAGCATTGCTGGGGCTGGTACTGGCACTATGGGAGCAGCCGCGGGTTTGTTGTCATCTGCAATGACTGCCAGCTGCTGCTGTTGCTGGCATTCGTCCACGTCGATGCCTTAACCATCCTGCGTTGCTCTGGCTTCTGGACATGTAGTTGTGGAACAGATCTAATGTGTCCCCCCAACGTCTGTCAATGACCTCAGTGAAATTACGGATGGCAGCCGCAACGTCACGCATAGTGTCATTCATAGCAGTGCGATGTGCTCTCATCTCCCTCAGACCCTGTCTGGTGTACCGTTCCATACGTGACTGTGCCTGCATTACAGCTCGGAACATAGCTGAGGTTGAAAAACCTCTGTGGGCACGTCTGACGGGGCAGTACAACCACGGATGCTCCCACGAGAACCCCTGGACATCTGCCTGTGTGGTACCATGTCAGGACTCTGTTCATGGCTGTTGTGAGGGGATGCATGTGCCACCAATACCACATTACCCTGGTCAATGCCCACTGTATGCTGTCCATCACCTAGAGATATTGGTGACAATGGATGTATTGGCAGGATGACTGTGCGCATTGATGGGGTTGACAGCTGTGTACTGTCGATTGGCTGACCAACAACGGACCCTGGCACACCTCCCTGTGCCATTACACAGGTATCATCATTATCACTATCCCCAGCAGCAGATTCAGGTTCCCTGCTGCACACCACCAGAGCAGCACCAGAACCTGTGAGAAGAAGACAGGAAACACAGTTTACAATGTGTACACAATGTTACCACACATGCACACATGCACACATGCGCACATGCACACATGCACACATGCACACATGCGCACATGCACATGCACACATACACACATGTGCATATGCACACATGCGCACATGCGCACATGCACACATGCACACATGCACACTCCTCAGTACATGAGATACAAACACACAGACACAGACACACCTGCAATCACACACATAGCAATACCATTTTAGGGTATTATTACTATTACTATCATTAGTGTTAAAGGATTGTTATTACACACTCACCAGCTTTTATTGGCTGCCTTGCTGTTACACCAGAGGGACCTGCACAAATAAGACATTCATTGTCAGTGGGCACAACTGTGCCATTGATACTGTGAGTATGATACAGTTCAGTAGTACAACAGTTGGCTTTCACAGGTCTACTGCCGATATTGAAAATATCACTCTTGCACAATAATTACCAGGATAATAGCTACAAACACAGTACACACCTCACACATGCATAAATTACCAGTGTAGAGAGCAGTCAACTATAGATATGGCATGTTACCTGCATGCTCCAAGTCCTCCTGCTGGGTGGCTCCAGCCTCCATCATTACACATGTGTGTGGATGTTGTTGTTGTTGGGCTGGAGCCACAACACTTAGGAGGAGCCCCTCCAGTCTGGTGAGGGGGGGGTGTATAGCCACCCCACCACCTGTGGCAAGCTGTTGCCTGTGGATATCAGACGCACACTGACGGACATTTCTAATTAAATCACTGCAGTGATGGCGTAACTGCTCATATGTCCGGTTGTGCATGCCTATGTCATTTACCCGACGGACAAGGTCTTGCCACAGTGCAGCCCTCTCCTGCTGGTTCTGGCTGTTGCAGGAAAAGAGTGTGGCAAAATCCCGCACCAGGCTCTGGTGTATCTCCTCTTCCTCTGCAGCAGAGTATGTGGGATTGCGCTGGTGCACCATTGCCCTGGAAGGAAAAGAAAAATATGTGAGCAAGTGATATGGCACACATAAAACTCTACTGTAGTGATATCACTGAACTGCCATATATAGCATCTGTCTGTCTATTGGGGGATACACATGTAAATGACCACATATCAGTGCTCAGCCGACAACTATGTGACAGTGCCTGGCACACTCCATACAACAAAAAAGTATACTCCAGCAGTTGGCACACTGTTTGAGGTCCAGTGCACAGCCTCACACTGGGGGTTTGTATCAAGGTAATGTATGGGGAACATTGTCAACCCATGCAATGCATGCAATGCACAGTACAAATGTCACTGGTAATGCACCATAGTCTTTGTTGCCATAACCATACCTACACCACAGTCACATACAGGGAACCACAGCACAACATATGGCAATGTAGTATGTTTGTATCCCAATACCTGACACATCTTTCTCTGGCCTCACACCAAGGACACACACTACCATGACAGACACAAAGTCATGCTGAACAATCACACCATTACAGACCTTGCACACAGTCAGTGGCACACTCATTCCACCTCACATAGTTGGTATTGCAATGAGTACATGTGTGTGTGCATTGTGTCATAGGCAGGTAGTATGCTATTGGGCCTGGGCCTACAGCAGCATACTGTTATGCTACCCTGCCCCTTGGGACACATGTAATGTGGTTGTACTTGCTCCTGTCAAACAGTTACACAGGGTGACTCATATGGCATACTACCTATCTGCATAACATTCAACAGGGGTATGTCTGACATCTACTAATGGAGAACCTTGCTTCTTAATGCTGGGTGGTTTACTCCAGGGTATGGCTTATTTGTGGGTAGGAACCTGTACCTCCACCATGTGCTCTTTACTGCGGTGCCAAGGATGACAGACATAGGTCATTTATGCTGGGGATATTGTGAGGTGTTACCATGGCTGTTGGACAACGGTTATGGGTGTGACAACTATTTATATCCAGCAGTGGTAACCTCTGTGTCGGTAGTTTGAGAGGCACTCTATCTGTGGTTTTGTCAGTCACTCTGCATAGGTAATGTGTTTGAGGGCATTATCACTGTTTGTTAGGTATGACTGTGTCCTTCTCCCTTTCTGTAGTTGTCATGGGAGGTACATACCATGTAGGACATTGTGAGGTGTAGAGGGGTACAGTGACCTACAGTTCACTAGTTGACACACCATTTCTGCTGACATGTACCATGTACAGGTATTACAAGACTAGTGTGCCACTGTGGATATCAAAGGGGAGGCTATTGTACACTTGTTTTCCATGTTCCCTCCTGACACATCCAGTAGTAGGCAGGCAACCACATATGTGGTGGTTAGTGGTGTAAGTGTTTTGGAATGGGGTATGGTACTCCTGTATCCACATGGTGTTCAGTACATGCCTTTGTCACCAGGCACCTGTTGCAATACATCTGCACACATGTGCCTCTCTCAGTATATATATATATATATATATATATATATATATATATATATATATATATATATATATATATAGAGAGAGAGAGAGAGAGAGAGATATTCATATACATACATATCTGTAGACATTCATATCTGTCTGTATATGTGTATGTATCTATATATATCTATATATGTATGTGTCTATTACATAATATATGTATATAAATATTCTATCCATCTATCTATATATGTTCATAGGTTCATAGGTAGGTACTAGGCTATCGGCCCTAGGGCCCATACAAGCCTAGCCTATAAATGTACCCTGGCTTTCGCCACCCAAGAAAGGTATTTTCCTATACCTCTGTCGAGCAGAGCCACAGAAGTGATCCCAGGGGTGAATTTCCCATTTCCCATCCAATCATCAAGATCTTTCTTGAAGAGTGCTAATGAGGAGCTCTGTTTGACATAGATAGGTAGTCTGTTCCAGAGTATGGGAAGTGTCTGGGACAGGACTCTATCCCTCCAGCATGTTCTGTTTATTGTGGTGACAAGGTTAAGGTCCCTAGAGCATGTAGCTCAGAGGGATTGGGATTTCTTTAAGTGGAGCATGTCCAACAGCTCTAGGTTTGACATAGCTGTGTATGTTAAGCAGAGATCACCCCTGAGTAGGCGATATGCCATGGAGTCAAGCTGTAGTTTTTTGAGACGGTCTGCATAGGGCATCTGTTTCAGGCCAGTAATCCTCTTTGTGAGGTATTTCTGTGGTCTTTCCAGTTGTTGTAGTTGTCTTGTGAGGTACATACCAAAAGGGGCATTGTACACTATAATGGGTCTAATAAGTGATGAGTTGAGGGGAACAATGACCTATTTTTTCTGGATGGGAATCCTTTTGTGATGAGATGAGCCACATAGAAGGATTTCCCGACCACTGTGGCGATGTGATTATCAAAGGAGAGACTACTGTCCACCTGTGTCCCACTGTCTATTATCACATTTTCGGCATTAAGTAGACTACCAGCTATGTGGTAGTTCATGGGTACAGAGCTTTTACCAAAGGGGATGACAATACACATTTTGCCATTGAGCTTCAGGCTATGGCTTTGACACCAGGTATCTATCTCAGTGAGGCCCTTTTGTAGTTTGCCCACATCGTTAGGAGTTGCGATTATGGCTCCTATTTTGCAGTAATCTGCAATCTTTGTTAGCCAAAGACCTTCTGTGTTGGCCTGCACTTCAGAGAAGTAGATACCAAAAAGGAGAGGACCCAGGACTGAACCCTGTGGTACTCCACTTGTCACTAGTCTGATGTCGGATTTGGAATACGCTACTTTCACACTGTGGGTCCTGTCCATGAGCCAGTTGGCAACCCATCTTATGACATAGGGATTTATACCTAGTTTAGTGTGCTTATCTATAATTCCAGAGTGGGGGGTGGTGTTGAAAGCCTTGGCGAGATCTACATAAGCTGTGTGAACCATTTTACCATCATCTATGGCTTTGGTGACTGCTTCAAAGATGTCAATCAGGTTTAGGAGACATGATCTGCCTTTTACAAATCCAAACTGAGTAGGGTCCAGAGTTTGGAGATTACCAATGTCTTTGTTTATGAGTTCCATGATGATACATTCCATGGCCTTGCAGACCAGGCTCATCAGGCTAATGGGGCGGTAGTTACCGTGGTCCATCGTGGCTCCCCCTTTGTGGAGTGGGATGTGTTGTGGTGCGCCATTCAGTGGGTACAAAGCCTGAGGTGAGGCAATGATTGAACATGGTACTGCGGTAGGGTTCCAGTTCATTCAGTAGTTCGTGTAGAACGCAGCCTGAGATATTGTCAGGTCCCATGGATGCTGTGTTCTTGGCTTTGGAGAGTGTGTTTATTACCTGTGCAGCCGTGATTATAGGAACTTTGCATTCTTCCAGTATAGAGATGGGCCCTCTAGGGGGTGAGAGGGGGGTAAAGTTAGCATTGAACCTATCTGCCAGGATGTTGGCAATATCAGTTGGATCTGTATATTTAGTGCCATTATGCTGTAACTCAGAGCAGATCTGAGTGTTCCCATTTAGATTCTTGACATAGCTATAGAATGCTTTGTGGTTGTCTTTAGAGTAAGTGGCAATTTTGTTTTTGTAACTAGCTTTGGGGGATTTTATGAGGGATCTCAGCTTCTTACTGAGGTTGACCAGGGAGTTCCTCCAGTCATGGGAATCTACTTATTTTTGCAACAGTTTCTTTCTTCTGTTGTAGAGTTTGTTTATGGCAGAGGACCACCAGACTGGCTTCCTTTGTCTGGAGGATAACATCTTGGTTCTATTAGGGATAGCATGATCCATGCACTCGTGTAAGTGCTTATAGAGTGCATTTGTGTAGGATTCGGCAGTCATACCTCTATTGTCCGTCTGCATGGGTGTCATGAAGTTTGGCATTTCTGTCTTAAGAAGTGTGAAGTTGGCTTTTGTGAAGTCTGTTACGATGGTTTCCCTAATTGGGGCTGGGGGTGGGATGTGGATGTCTAGGCTGATTACCTTGTGGTCGGATCTGACCAACGAGGAATTGACCTCTGGTGTGAAACACCGGTTTCCCATGTTGATGATGACCAAGTCTGGGATATTGCTACCCCTGGTGGGGGTGTGAATAAGTTGATCCAAGGCGTTGGTATTTATGAATTCTGGAAAACGTTGAGCAAAAGAGTTGGTACAGGAGTAGTTTTTCCAGTTAATGGTGGGGTAGGTGAAATTGGCCATTATTAGGGTGTTGGGTTGCACCCAATACTTTCCAGTGTATCATGAAATGAGGGGTGTGAATCCTGGGGCATGGTGGTGGGTCTGTAGCAAGCTACAATTTGGATTGCGGTCTTGCCCAGAGTTAGTTGCACTTGGATAATCTCAGATGCATTATGCTGTGCAACTAGCCTGGAGGTGTGGATATCCTTAATGAATATGGACACGCCTCCGCCTTTAGTGCTTCTTTCTGGGTTAGGTAGCCAAAAGGTGTGGTATGAATTGAAGCCTGGTAATGCAGGGGTGCTCTCTGGAGCTTTGAACCAGGTCTCTGTCACTGCACAGATGTCACAGATGTCACCGTTTACGGTGGTGAATTTGTCATTTGAACCTTGCCTGACAAAGGCACTATAGGGGTGGCAAGAGTCTTAGCCAGTATCCGGAATCCTGAGGGCGACAGGTGCAGGCCATCTCTGGCAAAGCATCATGGACTGTCGATCATGTCATCCCAGGCAGACAGATGCTGGATCCCCTTAGAATGACACCAGAAGCTTAGCCAATTGTTGAGGTCAATCATTTTGTCCTTGTACTGTGGTATCATTCTGGGTCTATCTATTTCTACATCCCTCTCTATCTATGTATACATATATGCATATTATATATAGATACATATATAAATATACATACATATATACATATAATATACATATAATATATATATAGATATATACCTTGTTATTTACACATACGAATACACACACTAACATACTGCTAAACATTCATTACTGTACAACCTACATTTACGTTGCACTACAACCTACATTGATGTGCACATAGCATCCTTCACATACATATGTATGTCCAGCCTTCACTAACAGTTGCAGTATGTCCCCTGCCCTATGCACATCTTCATATATATATATATATATATATATATATATATATATATATATATATATATATATATATACAGACTGCTAACACATATGGAGGGTTCACAGTATGTAGACTATTACATTATTAGTTTACATTACCTTTGTTGGACACTGCTATTTTTGATAGCTTGCTGCTGGTTAGCCTGCTGTTCTGTATTGTTTTATTTTCAGCTGTCCGTGTCTCTTATTCATTTTTTTTTCTCTCTCTCTCTCTCTCTCTCTGTCTCTCCCTCTGGCTGTTGCAATGAACGTATTGCATGTGTGGACTGGGAGTACAGGCTGCTTTTGTAGGTATATGCAGATGTGCATGTGATGGCCTCTGCACCAATTGTTAGCCAGCATTTACTAATTGCATGCAGCCTGCTGTGTGGTAATTGCAGTTCTCACTATGATTTCAGGACAGTGCTATGAAATGTTAGGTGAGGTTGGCGTAGCCCTTTCAGATTTTCAAGGTGGGGACCATGCTGGTATGCTGTGGACACTGTTGTGTGAGCGTAAAGGTTGGTATGTCTCTCATATCTCAGGCTGTGTTGTAGGCACTGACATGCATGTTGTACTGACACCTGATTATTGCTTCCTCCAGTTTATTCTTCTCAGTGTGTATGTTAACTGACACCTAATAATACTAATACTGTTTAAAAGAGAGTAGGTGCTTTCCTGTGGGACTTGTGGAGTAACTGGTTTACAGCAGTGGCTCTTGCAATTTGTTGCCATGACTTCACTATTTAGCCTTTACATTCACTCCTTGAAGGCCTGCTAGGTGTCTTTACTGGAATGTGTTGCTATGGCTTTCCTATTTTCCATTCACATCCACTCCTTGTAATGCTTGCTATATTTCTTTCAGCAGCAATTCCTTATATGTTTGTTGTGGTTTGGTGGTACTGCATGCAGTCTGGTCTGGCCAAGGTGTGGGGCTTGACACCTACAAGGGTATTTTATTTTGCTGATGAGCAGTAGTGGCGCCTTGTACTTTGTACTGACAGTTATGGATAGCAGGCACATGCAGTGCTTGTAAACTGTTATACTGTCCTTCTGTTATTAGTTGGATACCTCCTTTGATATTTGTGGGTTGTACACCTACATGTGGGTGTGCTTGTGGAAGCTATTCTACAGCTATTCACAAAGTGTGTGACAGCAGACAGAATGATATGCCTGTGAGTTTGTGACACTTGCAGGTCTCAGATACTCTCAGGTGTATCTTTTATCCGCCTCATGGAATGGTTCATATCAATGGGATACACCCGTGATATATTTCAGATATTCTGCAGTTGTGACTGTGGGGTATTTTGAGCATGTGTATTAATACACCATTTCTGACATGCAAGTAGTGCATACTTTCAGTAGTTGACAGTTACCATTACGTGGTATAAAACACCTTTCTGCCTACTGTTAGTACATTTCACAGGGAGTCAGTGGGGCACAGTTAACATTTGTTTTCAAATCACGGACATCCCTGTAAATCAGTCACAGTTGTGAGGTCTGGCCTCTTACCTGTTCAAATATGGCAGTGTTTATCCTGCTCTGATAGTGTGTGTGGTTTGCAAGATGCTACTGTCACATTATTACCTACTAGCTACCGACTAGCATGGCTGTTTCTCTTATCACACTAATGTTATACAAATCCACAAGAATTGCCAGTAAAGATACAAGAAAAGCTTTGTGTAATAGCCTTCCTATAATCCAGACGTGTCCAACCTGCGGCCCACGGGCCGCATGCGGCCCTCAGAGCTCTTCCATGCGGCCCTCAACCTCTAACTGCAACATCGATATATGCGTGCCCCAAAACACTTTTTGCTTTGTGTTTTTCGCTCCTGTAACACTAATGTCGGTGCCCAAAGCACCCATCTAGTTTTGTTTTTGTGCCAAAAAAGGGTCAGTGTGTTTACGCCATTATTTTGCGCCAAACAATGTGTTCTCGCTGAAGAGGAACTCGTGTATGGATTTGCCACCATTGCCTTTGAAAGGGACAGCACTTACCTGTGTTAACCGGTAAGTACGGAGTGAGTGCATGCATGAAAGCAGAACTGTCTGCGTGAAAGTAGGTGTGTGTGTGTGTGTGTGTGTGTGTGTGTGTGTGTGTGTGTGTGTGTGTGTGTGTGTGTGTGTGTGTGTGACAGAGAGAGATGCATGCACAAAGAGGCTAACAATGATCAATCTACCTACTGAACACAAACAATTTAGCTCACAAATATATCGTACATTAAATGTACACTTACATTAAATTGCAGCTTTCCTGACAGGGAGAGTGTTGTATTGAACATGAACTCATACCTCTTAACTGTATGGATTTTCAAAGAATGTCTGGATTTTTGTCTCATCTTCCAATTTGTCTCTTTTGCTTAGGAAATAAAAGTAGTCATCCAAGGTAATGCAATTCCAGGGAGTAAGAATGAGACAGTAGCCTAGGGTTAATGGGTCAGTAGTGGACTGACTGTGGGACTGTAGCATATAAAGTTGTATTGTTTTTTCAGACAAACAAAAAAGCACCTAGTACTGTTTGCACCAAGTACTGTTTCTTCTTTGGTGGGTCCTAAGCAGTGGTACATGTGGTACAACAGTAAGCATAGCTTTGGTGGATCATCAATACTGGCAAATCAAGTGGGCACAATGTCAATTTTTAAATGTTGGGGGTTTTAGTGTGTATGTGTGTGCTTATGTGTTGGGAGTGCTGCAACAGTAGATTATTATTAAAGACAGAGACTTACGGACTGTGGAGAATGTTTCTTTGTTTCAAAACCTGATACTTGGGTAGGCATGCCAAAAGTAGATTTTTTAAGACATAGCTTCTTGCCATTTACAGTGGATGGATATTTACATTTAATGGACAATGCTAGCAGTATTAGCGTGGACCTGTGGGGTTCTGAAGGATGCCAAGTCTACCACTGCCAATGTCTTGTAACGTGACCTGGAAATGGATATTGGGATGTTACTGAAAAAATATAATAAGTGGGCTTAGAAATATAGTTTAATTAAACAAAGTGTACTTTCAATTTACAGGCCATAATTTAATTTATTTCAGGTAGTCCAGAACCTGGTAGATTATATACCATTAGACTTAAATAGGGAAGAGCTATCATTCTTGGGAAATAAGCAGCCCTAGTTTCAGTGAAAGCTCTGTGGTTGCTTGCAGGTAGGAAGTTGCAGGATGTTGATGCAATGTGTTTTATTTATTATTTTTAATGCATTTGTCATTTCAAAGCATGTTTTTTTTTTGTTGCAAAAGAAGGCAGGACTGAATGAGCCATATAATGTTTAACTGACAATGATGGGATAGAAAGATTATAAGTGATGTATAATGTTTGCAGCTACAGTTGTTTCAATGGTTTCTGTAATGCATAACTATTTTTGGGCCTGTGTCCCACTTTTATTTTTCGCTTTGTCCAGATTTCTTGCTCTAAGGTTGAGAGGTATGGTTCCATACTAAATCAGAAAGTTGTATTTACCTTGGAAGACTTTTCAGCATAATTATGAGAAACAAAGCCTTTTTAATATCTCTGCTTATTTCCCATATAAACTGCCATGTAACCTTGCAAATAATCTTATTAAGCTACTTTACTTCTTTTGGAATTGACAGGTATGATTCATCGATTCGGACGTATGCATAGAGTGCTAATGTGACTTTGATTTCTTGCAGCAGTCTATGGTTTACATATCACAATAACTTTTCTGTGTTTCTGGGTGTGTAATCAATTTAACAGTTTTAAAGAAGTTTTCCAAAAATAAATAAATACATAATAAATAACAAATAATCCTCTGTACACTTTGAGCTATTGATAAAGTCTGGGAATTAGTTTTTTTCAAAAGCGAAGGTCAGCATTACAGCTCAGTAAACTGTCAGTCTGTGAATTACTTCTGCACAAATTAAAATGTCTGAATGTCAAATGGCTTTAGATTGGAGGGAAGTTTATTTTTATTTATTTTATTTTACATTTGTTTACCAGGAAAGTCCCACTGGACACAGGTCCATTTTCAGCGGAGGCCCGGGGATAAAATCTCCAAAAATAACACAAAACAATATAATACAATACATGACAGAGAGAGACAGCAAATCATGGAAGTAGTACTCCCACAATATGGCAGAGATTACATCTCGTAACAGTGAGAATCACTGAGGTACAGAATAAACAAAAACATTTTTTTTTTTTTACAGTTACAATTACAGCAAGGCAAACATCAATGAGTTTGCACGTTTTCAGTAGAAAGTTGTTTGTATATAGCTGAAGCTCTGAAACAATCTTTTGGTATGGATTAACCTGGGTTTGATTGACACAAGTTATATGTTTACACCAGTATGTAGCATTGGTTTTCGTATTGATTTACTTTTTGCCGAGCAGTTGTTTCTTGATTTATTGATGGTCCTTTCTTTTTTGTATGTGTGTGTGTGTGTGTGTGTGTGTGTGTGTGTGTGTGTGTGTGTGTGTGTGTGTGTGTAAGAAAGAGAGATTTAATATGTATACTGAATATATTTTTGCAAATGGAATTCTTAGTTAAACAGGCCCCTCTTCTTGGGCAAGTAGAGTTGAGTAACCAATATTAGATCTTAGCCATCCAGCTGGGAAAGGTTAGTATGTCGATTTTCCATCTGGTTTGATGAAGGCTATGCTACTTACCCAAAGACTACATTTATGGCTATCCATCCAGCCATCCAGTTGCTGAACTACATTGTTTGATAATGAGAGGAGCTTTTTACAGAAGTTGAAGGTTTTTGTGTCAAGAACCTGTCCTTACAAAGTGGCTTGTTTATGTTGTAGTGAAGGCTGTGGTCTTTGTAGTGAGCATTTTAAATATAACCAGTATTTCTGAGGTAGAGGAAGTCTCTTAAGGCAGGATCTTTCTTAGCCTGAAAAGCAAGCCAGTGATGAAATTTATAGGGGCCAGTGAGAGACAGAGGAAAGCAAGAAGCTTTTTAGTCTGTTTGGATAACTGAGTGAACTTAGTCCTTTGACCTTTTTTGTCAGAAATGGTTGTAGTCTTTCTTTTGGCAGGGTGTTTTGCTATGGCACATGCCAAAAGGGGCATTGCACTCATAGGCCTTGTGTAAAGGAAGAATACAGGGATGTTATGACCTCCTTGTCACTGGATGAGATACCCTTACTAATGAAGTGGGCCATGTAAAAAGCTTTCCATACAACGGAGACAACGTGGTGGTCAAAAGTTAGGTTTCTATCAACCTGGGTGCCCAAGTACCATATGACTGATTGTGTGGTTACAACATTGTTATTAATGTGATAATTTCTGGGGACATCACTTTCCTCAAAGGGGATGATGATGTATTTTCTGGCATTTAGCTTGAGGCCATATTTCTGGCACCAGTTATTTGTTTGGGTGAGACCCTCTTGTAGCTTATTCAGAATTGTTTTATTAAGTCAGTAATGTGAATTCTTTACTTTATTGCAAATGTGTTGGGTTATTTTTGCGGATTATAGTATTGCAGGACTGCTGATGTTGACATTTTACGTAGTTGGACTGCTGGAGTGGTTTTCCCAGTGAGAAATGCTAGTGCTGTTGTGAATATCTGTTTATTTGTAAAAAAAAAAATATATATATATATATATATATATATATATATATATATATATATACATATATATTAACTAAGATGTTAGAGTTAACTGTTAGATTAGAGAATTAGAATGAGAATTAGAATTTTAAGGCAAATATTAGGCATTTATTACATTTATTCATTGTTCAAATGCACCTACAGTACAGCCAGGAGTTCGACTGTGGTCTTCCGCAGCAAAAAAAGAGTTAACTATATGATATATTTTATATGCGGCCCCAAGACCATTTCTGTTCACTCAATGTGGCCCCAGTAAGCCAAAAGGTTGGACACCCCTGCTATAATCCCTTTACATTCAGTCCTACTATTTCATGATATATTGCTTTCAGCAAAAAGTTCTTGCATATCAGTCATGGCTTAGTGGTAAGTCATGCAGACTATTGTTTCCAAGGTCCTGGGTTTGAGACTGACAGAGGAATTTTATTTTGCTGCTGAGCAGACTACAAGCCTTGTCATTCAGAGTGACTAAGGCACTTTTAAGCAGTTGTAAGCGGGTTAGCTGGTTTCTTGCGTGCTCATGCATGCGCACTGTCGCTTAGCTTCGCGCACACACGCTTAGCTAAGCACACACAAGCGCACACCCGCTTACTACTGCTTAAAAGTGCTTACTCTCGCGCACACCCATGCTAATTTATTTGAAAGAAAAGAAAATGGGGAGATAGGAAAGTGGTGAAAAGGGGGCACAAAGAGGGTAGGACAGTAGGAAAACAAGCTCGGGATTTGCAGGAAGGATGTAGGAAAGGCCCATAGCTGCCCATTTCTTTATCAGCAACAGCTGTGCATATGTCTGTAATTTGGTATAAAATTTGAAACCTTCCACCCCTGAGAGAGGGGTGAGGACAACAAAATATGTTGTACAGCCAGTTGTAATTACCACTTCACATGTCCAGCAGACATGTCTGCAAAATGGGCAGCTATGTATGGGGCATAATTTTTTTGCGGGAACAGAGTGCCCTTTTTTTTTATTTTCAGGTGAGAGTGGAATGTGAGGTACAGGAAGTAGGTATATTTGGGGTGGTAGGTAGGGGAGGTTAACAGACAAGACAAACAAGACACATACAGGGGCGGAGTATGACACATGTGGGGGGGAAACACAATTGACGGGGATGGATGTTGGGATATCGCAATCCCATGAGCCCACAGATAGCAACAGTGGAACTGAGATCCCCACCCATGGGCAGTTGCCACTGTGCCTTCACAGCCCAGGACAGGGCTGTGCTGGGGGCTGTGTAGGATTTGCAGCAGGGACACCCGTGAGTTGTGCCACCTGAGCCTCAAGCTGGCATAGGGGTTCAAGCACAGAATGCCTCATCTCGCTACGCACCACAGACCGGACACTTTGGAAGGTGAGTGGACGGTCTCCTCCGGCCACGCTTGCAGAGGGGGGACGAGCCCCATCCCCTGCAGCACTTCCACCCAAAGGTGGCACAGGGCCAATGGAGGAGGTTCTGGCCTGGGCACTGGTGCCAGGTGCACTCGCCAGCTGAGGTGGGAGAGGTGGGTCTGCTGGAACCCGCCTTCCCTGTTGTCCTATATTTAGAAATATTTTATGACATTTTGGGTTAGTAACAAACAATACCATTCAAAATTAGTTGTAACAGCATGCATCAGTATTCCCATTGACCAAACACCCATGAATTCCAAACATTGAACAGCAAGCATAACACATGCATATTTTGAACAACAGTACACAATCCAACAGCATGCAGGGTTGATTGATGGCAACAGGCCATCAGGTTTGGATATGTGAACAGGGCACATGCAGCAACGTACATGCAAATATGTTTGAACCAACAGGACAAATGTCCATAGGAATTGATTGTGAATACACATACCCAGTTTGTTGTGGAATGGCATTATTTGTGAATATAGGGTAGGGTGAAGAAATATTTCATTAACAACTTCAACTACATATACATATGCTGTACATCTCTAGTAGCTGCAGATATATATACCCTACAGGTCTTAGTACAGTTTCCTATATGTAACCTTAGGAATGTTGGTGATGGGACTGTTACTGCTACATTAATATACATTGCATTTTTATTCATACACGTTCATATCTGGCTGTGTTCAGGTACAGCATCCTGCTACATTTCATTTATATGGCTCTAGACAACTGTGGATGTTCATTATTTCATACAACCATACTATCGCCATATTGCAAGGGTACAGCAACATATCCAAATTGTGGGACAGACACATTCCAGCTTCAGTACTTTATTTCAAACATTTCACTGTTTGGTTGTGGCTGTCTCATTCATTTCATTATGTACTGAATGCAGTATACTTTATTCAGAAGTTATAACAGCTTTCTTGGTCGATTCATACCTCTTTCTCACACTCTCACTTGTTTTATTTTAACAATTCAAGATGGTATTTTATTCTAGGTGTTATTAACATGTCATACTTGATTACATCAATCCTTTCCAACAGACTCACTTGTTTCATATGGCAGATTTTCTAAAGAGATGTATTTCACACATGTCTATTATCTTTAGCTTGTTTACCACTGATTTTCAGGCTTCTGCAGGTTATCTGATATTACACTTCAGGTGGGTAATCACTATTTCAGACTTGTTTACTTTTTATTTCTGGAATACAGGCTGCATCACTTATCTAATCATACAGTACTAGCAGAATCTTTCTTCTAGTGTTATTTGAACTTTATTAATATGTAACTACAGTGAACTCTTTTACAAGCTGTCTCACTTATATTGTATAACAATTACAGAAATATAATTACTAACCTGCCTGGTGGCGCAACCACTCCAGCCTATCACCATAGGCTCACCGATTCACGGAACGCACACCTGCAGCTGTAATATAAATTAAGTCATATTGCAACATACATCTCCATAATATCAGCTAGGATAATTCCTTACATACATAATTACATGGATACTTAGTAGTGGGGAGTTGGGCATTTGCCGGGCCTCCTGGATCCAACGGTTCAGTTGGTCCTGCTTCTGTCTCTTCAGGTCCGCATGGTGGTGACAGACCTGTTCACCAGTCCTTGGTATGCCTGTGGCACTGGTGAGATCATGTGCCAACCGGTTCCACGCCTCTGCCTTATATGCACCCCACAGAACCTGGCCCTGCATGAGTTGAGCCTCATGATCGTGGACTAGGAGCTAAACCATGTATTTGGACTCCTCAACACCCCACCTCTGTGCTCGAAAGTGACTACCCTCTCCTACACCTGCCATCCTGACTGCAAATAGGTTCCACAATCAGTTATGCTGTGTATTCCCGCCTATGAGGCTTATGTATGCCGTTTTTCCCACACTTATCTGTGATTGGCCATTTTGGAATTGTATCAGCTTTAAAAAACCTGCTTTGTCATGCTTCTATTTCCATTCATTCCTATATATATGCTAATACTGCATTTTTCAGTGCAGCTGTCATGGCTTAGTAGTTCAGTACTTTGACTATGATGCACAGTATCCTGGGTTCGAGCCTGGGCATTGCTTTTTTTTTATTTTACTACTGTCTAGACAGACTAGGAGGTGTGTCTGTTTAAAGGCGGCTTTGATACAGGTTGCTCAACGTTGCCCACTGGTAAGCTGGTTGGCACGCTGCGCAGCTCGGCGCAAATGGGTTACGCTGGTTAACGCGTTATTTGGCTATGAGCACGCATATTACGCTGTGTGAAATGTTGCACAACTACGGGCACACACTTTCAGCATCTTAAAGCACTGCTCAACTCCAGGCGCTCATATTACACCTGTTAAACCACTGGTCACCTGCGGCCAGACATACTCAGCTTGTTAGAGCGCTGCTCAGCTATGGGCATTTATAAAATATTTAATTTTTTTATTGTGTCAGATGTCTTCATAAAAGCATGGCCCATTTCATTGCATTTTACTTAAATTATAATTGTATATATATATATATATATATATATATATACATATATTTCAGGGGATTGTTTCGTGCTTATTTCACTAAAAATAAAGAATGATGTTGTCGGGGCTCAAACCGTGACTACCTCCTCTTTGGCCGACGTCTCTACCGCTACGTTATTGCTACTTGGCTTATTTTGCATATTTAGAGCCTATATACTTTTTCAATGACTGCTAACTGTGGCTGAGCGAAGGGCACACCCGCGCAAATGAGCGCAATTACGGGCAAACATTTTTGAAATAAAAAAAAAATTAAACTGTTTATTTTTATGTTTTACATTTCAGTTGGGTTAATAGTCTGTAGGGGCATGTGTGCTGTTGTGTTTCTTGACATTTCCGCGGACTCGCTCGTGGGAGTTTCCTTTTGGGACTGTGATTCTTCTGGGGGCGTGTCCCTTTGCAGGTCTCGCCATGCGGACACGCCCCCTACATTGCTACACGGACCATGTTAGCCTAGGGTGTGATTCAGCATGCCCTCATGAATATGCATGGCATGCTGACATCACCCCGTTTAACTGCAGCCTCTGTGTAAGACTTGCTAACTCTTACACGGAGGCTTTGTGAATCCTGCAGTATATGTTTTTGCTTATATTAATCATAAAAGAGGTTACTAATGTATTACAGAGCACCCATATTAATCCACCATTTGCTTTAGTTTACAACAATCCACAAATGTATTTTATTGCCATCAAAGTCAAACAAACTAAATCTTTATTCCAGCAACTGACTTCTAAAGGCACCAAATTCAGTTTATCACATCCACCTTTCTTAAACATTCTCTGAAAAAATATCAAAAGCCCTCACACGTGTTTAACCTTTTACTACAGGTATAAATGATCAGATTTCTGTCAGCTGCCTTTTAAAACTGAGCATTGCAAAGATGACACTGCTGTCACTGTTTACAAACAAATTTATTTATTTATTCATTCACGATTAAGTATTTTTTATTAAAATGTTTCTAACTATAGTTTTGTGTGCATACAAGTTAAGTGACAAGAGTTTTAATTATTTAAAATTATTTAAAACTATCTACTAAGGTATTTGGGTTGCTATTGTGTATATTTACTTTTTAACTTGGTGATTTCTATTGTTTTTGACTTAGGATTTACACAGGGGTCCAGCTGTCACATACTTTTAAGTTGGTCACAAGAATTGAAAATGTTTGTCAAATGAAATTCAAATTATATTTTAAAAGTATATTTAAATGTTGTCAGGCTATTTTATGTTTATCTGACAAAGTTTTATTATTGAATAAAACAAAAGCAGTTATTAACAAGTTTTAGATTGCTGGAGCTGGTTTATTGGAATCTCTACTGCCTTGCGTAGGTGGTTTATCAGGTTTTTGTTTTTGTATTTGGTTTGTACAAGATCAGACTCAATGTCTAATGTGCAGTTCCTGCCAATTCCACCTTAAATATCATGTTTTCCTGCCAAGTGCACATATTGCACTTAGTGAGAGTGAGCATTGTCTGCATATTGATACAGATGAAAAAGTTGCACTCCATTTACCATCACACAAACACAGTAAGTCAAGTGCCTTTGTTTGCATGATAGTAAGTGGAGCACAGCTTTTTTCAAATGTATCATAAACTAGACAGTGCACATTCTCAAGGTTATTTCATATACAGTCACTCGTGCAATTCTGTTATTCATCTGGGAAAGTAAATATAATGTGACATGGTGAAACAAAGTAATTAAAGTAAAGTAAAATATGTATAGAATACATAGTATTCAAACCCAGGACCATGTACACCTACAGCTCTTACCACAAGTGGGTTGAGACAACACTTGTCTATGTAGCACTTTATTTGTATAATCTGCAATGTCACAACAGTATAAGAAAAATTTGCATACTCTGTTCTAGAACCCAGGGCCATCTGCATTCCAGTCCTACACTTAACATTGGTCACCAGAGGATTAGTTACATAAAGTCCCCTATATTAGTATTCATTGTTAACCTCACAGTATTATCACAGCACAACCTCTCTTTCTGGGTTTGTAAGATGCCCAACAGTATAAATGGAATATATTCAGTTTCTATTTTTGGATGTCTGGGTAATGTCTGATAATGGGTGGTCCAGTCATGCAAACAAGGTAAGCATAGCCAAAACCATCTGCGGCTAGCAGTGTATTATACAAACCTTGGAAGAATAGTAAAAAAAAAAATAAAAATAAGAAAAGGAAACAATTACACAAAGCCATACATAATGGGAGGACAAAGGCCCAAAAAATAGGAACAACTTTGACATACTGGTCTTACAAACTAAGAAAGTTGACAGACTAACAGGTTTTGCATTAGTATGAATTTTCCGTAGTGTATGAAGTCTGAATTTCAAATGGCTATCATTATTTTCTGACTTCAGTCCTCAGAGACTTGGCAATGAATTGCCAGTAAATTACAATTTTATGAGTAACAGACCAAAGATATGAGGTGGACATCTGGACATTCTGGGAAAGTTTGTACAGTTGAGAGGTATGCAGAAATGCTATCCACATCCACAAGGAAGTTTTGAGGCCAGATGCCTTAGTGTGCACCGTGAAACCTTATTTTAGTACACAGAGCTTCATTAATATTGATTGTGTGCCATTGCCATGGGCACTACGTTTTGTACACAGTAACACTCCGTGTAAGCTCTACATGAACACTACATGGACTTTACTGAATCCTGGGGTATGATTTGGTCATTAGTCATAAATAATGGACTATGTATTCAAGACATGGATGTCAAAAAATTCACCGTCAAGTGGAGCAAAGTGAATCTCATGAGATAAATCACTTTATCCATGCTGAGCACACATAACTGAATTATGATCAGAGAGGCACAATCATAATTCTTAGTAATATATGGAGCTTTATATGCTGTTTAAATTACCAGTTACAGAAAAAAGTGTAGGAGCATAATGTGTTTTCCAGCTTTGAAAAGTCGCAAAACATTTACCACTGTCATATAGGCAGCAGGTAGAAGTGAAGCTTCCTTCTGTGGAAAAAAAGGCTTTAAAGCTGTTAGACACTTCAGTCTGCACACATTTTGTTTATAAGTATGACAGAGCTAAGTAGCAGCTTTTAAAATGTTTTATCTTCTGACGCTGCTCTGCAGTGGCTGGGCAATGTTCAGTTCCAGCAAGAGACAAGAACTTAACAGCTGTTAGAGGTGTGTTAGAAATGTACTTTACAGGCCTTTTCCCATTTTTATAGCATAAATGCTGTGTTCCATGTATTACTAGTGAAGTTACCTAGACCCTTCATTTTATTCTTCCATTATCCACTCAAGAATGTTATGATTAGACTAATTTCACTAGAAAATACATATGAATCTAACGTAGTATTCTATACATCATGGCCCAGTTGAGAATTATTTTTTGTGGTTATTTCTGTGTTTAGTCAGAAGGTACATGCAAGTATACAATAAAAGAGATAAGATATTATCAATGTCAGCTAACTAAATGGTTATGCAAGTGAAAACCGCACACAAGCATGCACATACTCGCGTGTGCACGCGCGCGCGAGCGCACACACACACACACGTAGAAAAATAAGGAAACATTCAGACAGAATTACATAGACATTTATCTTTTATTTCATCTTCTTTCAAAATTTTGGTTGCATGTGACAAAGCATTCTAAAATGGTGTATTGGTTCAAAAAATGTAAAACAAGTAATGTTATTGATTCCCACTAAACGTTGCAATATCAATATTCAGGAAACAAGCTACTCACCAAGACTTAATTTACTAATGGACATTTTCTTACATTTCACACTTCCATGGGTCAGTGCTAGTTACTGATTTTTATGGCATTGTCTTTTGTGCATGTAATGTATAATATTTGCTTTCTTTATTTTGCATTATTAAATTTAAGGTACTTCTGACAAATACAGAGACGACATTTGATCTGCTACCATCATACCATACATGTTACAAGGGAAGAAAAGTATTTTGAAATCTTAGAAAACTACAGCATCTAGCTTTGTTGGTACTATAGTAAAAGTAAATATTTATGTTTCATTATTACCTTCTACCATTTCATTACATACTGATTTGTTTTCTTTTTTTCACAAAAGCATCTTCACAAATTCTGAATATCATCAGAATTTGTATTGGTATCTTGGTTCTTCTTATACTGGCAGTCATAACAGTGACAGCAAGAAAAACATAAGGTAAGGTAGTTACATTACTAACATATATGTGCAAAAATATCACTGTCTCAATGTATTTGTTATTATTTAGCTTAGTAGTGAGTTAGGCAAGAAGCTTACATTAAACTGATGTATGCCAAGTGAGAACATGACTGTTGTGACCAGGAAACCAGAGTGGGGAAACTGCAGCCAGAGAACAAACCTGACCAGCAAAAAGATGGTGGCAGGTATGGGTTAGTATACTAGGAAACAATTAAAGTGGGCTTCAACTGGGGCTTGACCCACATTTAGCCAATTAAAGCAAATTCTATCTCAGGAGGGTACTTGAGTCTTGCTTGATGCCTTCAAGTATCTGGTTTAGTTATGTCGCTTAACTTTGTTTCTCTCTTTCCTTTCTCTGCATTTTGGTCCTGTGTGAGTATGCATACTAGGGCCTGTAACCTGAGCAGGCAAACTGGGTTCTCAAATGAGCAATGCAGACAGCAGGGGTACTGGCAAATAGCTAGAATCATTAGTGAGAAGGAAAACTGATAAGGGACATTCTGTTTTCCTCACATATTTAAATTATGCAGGCCAGCAGCCTGACAGTTTTTATGCAATGATCAGAGTGCTGTAATGGACAAAAAGCTGGACAGTATTCATGGACTAAACAAAAGATTCTTTCCTCTAGATAGATAGATATAGATATATGTATATATGGGTATTGTCTCACACATACACACCTGGGAAAGGCTGGCACAGATTTAACTGCTGTGCCCCCTTCTGCCCAGAGTATAAGTTAGTTATCACTGCTACTCTAAGGCCCTTAACAAAGTGTGACCAATTATAATGTGCAATATTAATACTAATATAAATGGTAGTAGTTGACCAAGACAGCTAGGCATTAAGGAGTGGCCTAAACAGTCTCACCAAATAAATATAAGCACTCTCAAAGGTTAAATACTTTCTAAAAGGACCAGCTACAATAAAGGTTTTAAATATATTTAATAATAAATAATAAAATAACGTGAAAATACTGACCATGTATTTACAGTAAACCACAGAGTTCAAACCACAGGAAATATTGAAAATAACATTGATGGACAGACTCAGACAAATATAACAAGACATTATCTAAACTAAGCTTTGCTATATTTTCCTGACTGAATCTAGAAGAATTACTCTTCTCTAATAACTTACTTGGTAGTGCAAGGCACAATGAAATATGTGAGCAGTCTTTCTAGTCAGGTTCCCAAAAACAGTATGCTCAATACTGAGAAATTTCCCACTGTAATATCTAAAACATAATTTACAAGATGGCTGGCAGAATGACCTCATCTAGTCACCAGACTCTAGGTTCTCACAGTATCCCCCATGAAAGCTGAGACAAGAATTTAGCATAGACGGCTACAATACCCATCTAAATGTTTATGGCAGCGCCCTAATGCCATGAAACCATTGCATCATCCCCCTCTTTTTATTGAGCTAATGAGGAAAGACTTCTTCCATACCTACTTTCTCCAGTCCTATTTAGCACAGTGGGGTGCTATCTTTGTGGCTTAATAGCTAATATAATTTCAAGAATTTTCCAAAACTAACTGGACTGAGATTAACCATTTATCTTCCAGTGTATTTTATTACAATACATACATATAGTCTGACATATATATATTCCTTCTGTCCAGTCGGACCCACTGTTGATACATTTTTTAACACTAGCAACTTTACAAACACATTTTGATTTTCAAATGACATACAATTCTAATACATTTGTAAAATAAGCATTTGTACAAATCAGTTTGATATTCAAATGCCATATAGTTCTAATACATTTGTAACACAAGCATCTTGTATAAATCATTTTTATATTCAAAGGACATATTTGTTACAAAACTCCAGCTGGATATGATGGCACTAACCCATATTATCACATCTCTCCTCTCTTTGGAGACTCAAGGTAGTTTTTCAAGTGACCCTTAAGAAATGTGGCTTGAGAGAAATAAGCCTATCTGGGAATATATTACCCCATTCCCTTTCTTGAAATCCCATCTGCAGTGGCATTGCCATAATCTGGACTGGCTAGCACAGGGGGGTCTCCCAAAGCTTCTTTAAGCTTCTGGAATGCCTGCTCACATGCTGGGGTCCACACTAACGTATCTGGCCTGTTTTTCCTTGTCAGGTCTGTGAGGAGTGCAGCTACTGTACTATAATTGGGGACAAATGTTCTATAGTATTCCGCTGCCCTAAGAATGACCTACCTGTCTTTTTGTAACAGGGGTAGGACATGCCTGAATGGCCTCCAATTTGGCAGGTTCTGGCCTGATCTTACCACTGCCCACTCTGTGTCCCAGGTAGGAGACTTCTGCCATACCCAGCTAACACTTACTGGACTTAATGGTCAGCCCTGTCCTGTGCAGTCTGCCCAGCACCTCCCTGACATGCTGAAGGTGCTCTTGCTAGGAATGGTTGTAGATGCCAGTATCATCCAGGTAAGCAATGGCATAATCTCATGCTCCTGTTAGGATATAATCTACCAGCCTCTGGAAAGTTGCTGAGGCATTTTCCATCCCAAAGGGCATCTTCCTGAACTCATACAAACCAAAAGGAGTCACAAAGGCTGACCTCTCTCAAGCATTGGAAGTCAATGGCACCTGCCAGTAGTCCTTGGTCAGATCAATAGATGTCAGATACTTAGCCCCACCCAGCTTCTCTAAGGCTTAATCTGTCCTAGGCATGGGGTAAGTATCTGAGTCTGTGTGACTATTACATTTCCTGTAGTATACACAGAACCTGGTGCTGACATCCTTACTTGGTACCACACAACTGGGGAGGCCTAGTGACTGCTGGACTCCTGGATTATCCTCAGTTCCAACATTTCTTGTATCTTCTCCATCATATTCTGTCTGACTCTCTCAGGCACCCTGTAAGGGGCATGCTTGACAGGCCTTTGGGGTCCTGTATCCACATGATGCTGCACCAGGTGGGTCACCCAGGTTTTCCAGTGAACATGACCCCAAACTCCTGTAACACTGCTTGGATTTATTGAACCTGGGTTGGGGATAGCTGCTGGGACATTGCTACCCCTTCCATTGAGGTGTCAGTCCAAGCCTCACTGAGGAGATCAGTCACTCGATCCCCCTCAGACTCCTCCTATCGTCCACTGCACTTACTCAACACAAAGGCCTCCCTATCATGGTAAGGCTTCATCATGTTAACATGGTGAAATCTGTGCCACTGCCGTCTGCCTAGCAGTTCTACAATGTAGTTAACATCATTGACCTTCCTTACCACTTTTAAGCGTTTCTCCCAAGCTGCCTGCAGCTTATTGTGTCTGACAGGAATGAGCACCATAACCTGCTGTCCCACAGTATACTCTCTGGCTTGAGCAGTTTTGTCATTCCAGACCTTTTTCTGCTGTTGGGCTCCTACCAGGTTCTCCTGGGCCAAGCCCATGAGCTTCCTAAGCCTTATCCTGAGGTTTAGGACATGTGCCACAACAGACTCCTTGTGGGATTCACACTCACCCTCCCACTCATCATGAATCAAATCTACAGGTATCCTCACCCTATGCCCATATAACAACTCAAAGGGTGAAAACACAGTGGATTCTAGGGGTACCTATCTGTAAGCAAACAACAGGTGGGGCCAATATTTGTCCCACTGTCTCTTAAACTGGTCTGCAAATGCCAGTAGTGTGGTCTTTAGTGCATAATTTAACCTCTCGAGAAGACCATTAGACTGGAGATAGTAGGAAGTGGTCTTTAGGTGCTTCACCCCACAGCACTCCCACAGAAAAGTCAGCAGGTCTGACATGAAATTGGCACCTCTGTCAGTCAAAGCATTTGCCACCTTCTCTGCCTCAATGGAGGACAGAACCACCACCTCAGGGTATCTAGTAGCATAATCTACTACCACTGGGATATACTTCCTTCCTGTGGAAATTTGGGTACTCATAGGCCCCACAGTACCCATAGCTACCCTCTGGAATGGCTCCTTAATCATAGGCAAATGCATCAAAGAGCTTTAACCTTGTTTCCTGCCTTGCCTACTGTTTGGCACTGCTCACAGGTCATGCAGTAGCCTGTTATATCCCTGGCAATATCAGGTAAATAAAAGTTCTGCATAATACATCTCTTGGTAAGCTTTATACCCATATGACCTATAAATGGAATGTCATGGGCTATGACTAGAAATTCCAGACTGTAGGCTCTGGCTCCTACCATCTGCTGCATTGTCTCACCTTCTAGCACTCCATCAGGGGTCCATTTTTTTATACAGTAACCCTTTGTTCCAGTGTATAGACTTCCCTTTTCCTTGAGAATCAGGCATCTCCCTATATACCTCCCTCAGGCCTTGTAGTGTAGGGTCTGAGATCTGAGCCTCTCTCAACTCTTTCTTTGTGACCCTCCCCAGCTGTTCTTCTACAGGAAGTCTGGTCTTTTCTGACAGTGGTGCCTCACTGTCAGCCTGTGTACTATGACTCACCTCTGCCCTTGCAGTCTCCCTGCCCAAGGGAACATTAGTACCCACCAGCAGCTGTGGCTCACCTTCAGTCTCACTGCTACAGGGTTCCTCCCTCCCTGAAGTAACCACAGTGTCAGTCCCATCTTCAGGTTTGGGATCTGTCTGGATCTCTTCCATGCTACCAGACCCACAAGCCTGTCTCAGAACCTGACTGCATGCCACTGCATGCACACAGGGTACCATTATCAAAATCATTCCCTATCAAGACATCTGCAGGGATATCCTCAAACACACCTACTTGCTTGCTTCCTTTTTCACCCTCCCAGTCAAGGTGAACCCTGGCCAAACACATTTGAAATGGGATCCCTCCTAAAGCTCTGACTGGAGTGGACTGTCCAAGCAAGTACTGCTCCTCATTAACCACTGCAGGCTTCACAATGGTTATGTCAGAGGCTGTCCCCGGGATTCAGGAAGCCATATTTTCCATGCAGGAACAGTGTAGAAGCCCCAGCATGGAAAATGGCCACTGAGTGATTCATCTTCTTCTTCTTCTTCTTCTTTTGGCTGCTTCCATTAGGGGTCACCACGGCAGATCATATTTTTTCCTGTCCTCTACATCTTGCTCTGTCACACCAACCACCTGCATGTCCTCTCTCACCACATCCATAAACCTTACCTTAGGCCTTCCCCTTTTCCTGTTACCTGACAGCTTCATCCTTAGCATATTTTTCCTAATATGCTCAGCATCCCTCCTCAGCACATGTCCAAACCAATGTAATCTTGCCTCTCTGGCTTTGTCTCCAAACATTCCAACCTGGGCTGACCCCCTAATATACTTATTCCTAATCCTGTCCACCCTCGTCACACCCAATGCAAATCTTAACATCTTTAACTCTGCCACGTCCAGCTCTGACTCCTGCCTTTTTGTCATTGCCACTGTCCCCAACCCATATAACATAGTTGGTCTCATTACCCTCTTGTAGACCTTCCCTTTTACTCTTACTGATACTCGTCTGTCACAAATCACTCCTGACACTCTTCTCCACCCACTCCATCCTGCCTGTACTCTCTTCTTCACCTCTCTTTCACACTCACTATTACTCTGAACTGTTGATCCCAAGTATTTAAACCCCTCCACCTTCACCACCTCTACTCCCTGCATCCTCACCATTCCTCTATCCTCCCTCTCATTCACACACATATATTCTGTCTTAGTCCTGCTGACCTTCATTCCTCTTCTCTCTAGAGCATATCTCTACCTCTCCAGGGTCTTCTTCACCTGTTCCTTACGCTCACTACAGATCACAATGTCATCTGCAAACATCATAGTCCATGGGGACTCCTGTCTGATCTCGTCTGTCAACCTGTCCATCACCATTGCAAATAAGAAAGGGCTCAGAGCTGATCCTTGATGTTATCCCACTTCCACCTTAAATGCATCCGTCACTCCCACCGCAGACCCCACTGCTGTCACATTACCCTTGTACATATCCTGTACCACTCTTACATACTTCTCTGACACTCCCGACTTCCTCATACAATATCACAACTCCTCTCTAGGCACCCTGTCATATACTTTTTCTAAGTCCACAAAGACACAATGCAGCTCCTTCTGACCTTCTCTTTACTTCTCCATCAACACTCTCAGAGAAAACATTGCATCTGTAGTACTCTTTCCTGGCATGAAACCATACTGCTGATCACTAATCATCACCTTCCTTCTTAACCTAGCTTCCACTACTCTTTCCCATAACTTCATGCTGTGACTGATCAATTTAATCCATCTGTAGTTACTACAGCTCTGCACATCACCCTTATTCTTATAAATCAATACCAAAACACTTTTTCTCCATTCCTCAGGCATCCTCTCATGTTCCAAGATTTCATTAAACAATCTAGTTAAAAACTCCACTGCTATTTCACCTAAACACCGAGCAATTCATGATAGTGCCATTTCCATGTGCATGAGTGGTCCTACACTGTTCTAGCATGGAAAACTGGCATGAAAATCATGCAAATGAAGTGATTATGGGATCCACCAAGCTACAAGTTTTCCATACTAGAATAGTGTCAGTGCAGAAATGTATTAAGAAAATAAATGAGTACATTTATTTCTGCAACTGACAAAACGGAGGCATGACAGCTTGTGGAAAAGCATGTTTTATGTACATTAGACATGCCAATGGCCAAACATAAGGCCATTGGCATTGAAAAGTGATTAATTATTATGAAAATTAAACTTTTTTTTGGCCTGTCTCAGCTGTTTAAGCATAGGGCAGCATCACACAAATGGGATCATGCTGAAAATAAATAAAATGAGAAAAGCCAATTTTAAGATAAATTTGCATTTTGCCAATATAGTCAATGACATGCAGAATGTAAACAATACCAGGAAGCACTGGTTGTCAAGTGGAAATGGGTCTGTGTTAGTGCAGTAACTAATGACCTACACACTGGGGTATGCAAATGAGGGGAGTTATACTGAATCACATATTTCTTCAAAGTTTCAGCTTGTACCTAACCATGTAGGTGCAGCAATACAACAGTGTAAGTGTAAGAGCTGAATGACTTCATAAGGGTGTGTGTCATGCTTGCTGTAAGCTCATTGGAGCTCTGTGGCCCATGCTTGCCATTAGCTAAGCACAGCTAAGGAAGGGTGTGTGTCAGATGTGCTTGAACAGTGTGTACATAGCCTAGACTGTTATGCGTGCCACGCACCGTGTTTAAAAAAAAAAAGGAAAAAAAAAGAGTAAATGGCAGCACTGTTCATTTTTCAGCACTGGGTATGTGCGGCACACCTTGGGGCTCAAATAGAGAGGAACTGGGAAGGGGAAACAGCAGTAGGAAGGCAGTCAAGGAGAACAAGCATAGCTGGCAGGTGGAATGTATTAGAATCAGCCAAATACACATGCAGCAGCCCAGCACACTAATATAAACTATGCAAACACCTTTCAGACTGTTTTTTCCATGAACTCTACACCACCGGTGTACACAGACGGGGGATTTTTAACTAGCAAAACTAACTACAAATGTTAGAGTCTGTTGCTTTGCTCCATCAGTATGTACTAGAGACTGAGGGTGGTGAGAAGGAGAATGCTGACAACTGACCCACAGTGAGGACGAGGAGAAGAGTAACCTACCAGGGCCTACATGATCTGGAGATAGTGGAGCACTATAGGGTGGACAGGGACATTCTACAGCAAATCGTTGAGCTGTGCTGGCCACACCTCACACACAGAACTAATATAGGGGAACCCATCCCAGTAGATACTGGCAGGCTTAAGAATGCAAGCCACAGGTACCTTCCAAAGACACACATGCCAATGAGCACATATATTTCCCCACCACCCGTGAGGCATTGACCAGAAGTATGCGTCTCTTCCACAGTGTAGCAGAATATCCTGAGGTAGTTGGTGCTATAGACTCCATGCACATCCACAATAAAGCACCACCCAGTGAGTGGGGTAGGGTCTACATAAACTGCAAGGGCTTCCCCCTCCATCAACTGCCAGGTCATGTGCGATGCCTAGGGCATTAACATGAATGTGTGTGCTGGTAGTCCTGGAAGCTATCATGACTCCCACATCTGGCATTGCTCACAGCTGTATTAGGTGTTTTTCAGGGGGGACATCCCATGTGGCCATCTAGTGGGGGATGCTGGCTATGCACTGTAGCCATGGCTGATGTCACCCATCAGAAATGCACACACACCTGAACAAGAACATCATAATGAGGCACAAGCACAAACCAGGATCATTGCAGACTGTGTGTCTCAGATGCTCAAGTCACCGTTCCACTGCCTTGACATATCCGGTGGAGCCTTGCAGTATTCTTCAGCTACATGTACACAAATGTTCATAATATGTGCTATGTTACACAATATGATCCTGTGGAAACAGCTGCAGCAGGAACAGCATGGGGCAGGGCCACACAATCCCCCACCATTCCCATGGCCAGCACAGGCACAGAGGTACTCTGAGGAGGAACATCCTGAGCCTGCCCCTGTAGGCAGAAGGAGGTGTGCCCAGTATGCCCATGTCTTGGCAAAGAGGCAATGCATTGCACACAGCCTGACACTGTAGGGACCCAGTGATTGATACATCTCTCCAACTCGCACATACAGTAAAAGGGATGCCAAACATGACACTACCTATGCTTTACCATGTATAGGGAGTGTACTACGTGCATCCAACATTGTCAGCCCTCCAGCACCATCCTCAATACTGGCCCAGCAACAAGGTAAGTCGCCCTTCTTATCAATTACTGAATGGAGTAGTATGTTCTCATACTTGTATGTATGATATGGATGCAAGCATGCAAGGGAATTGGTGGCTGAATGGGATAGCAGCAGACAGCTATATGGGACAGCATGAAATTCACAACAAATGCTGGTGTCAACATACTAGGCAGCACTACACAAGTTGACAACGTCCACCGCAGTGCATGTGATGGCCCAAATAACTGTGGTTGTCAATAGGTCACACTTATGGATGTCAATGAGGGTCACATACCCACCACCAGCCTTGGGACAACATCCATCCTATAAGCTCCATGGCACATGCGATAAATGTGTAACACTGTAGTAGCAATACATCGCTAGCTGGGGGTTCGAAACTCAGTACTGACAAGTGTGTGTGTGTGTGTGTGTGTGTGTGTGTGTGTGTGTGTGTGTGTGTGTGTGTGTGTGTGTGTGTGTGTGTGTGTCTCTCATCAGTATCATGTGTGGGTGTTGGTGTGATTGTGTAATAACAGGATACATTGGGGGTGGGTGGGTTTTGCTAAATTATTATATTGAGGACCTAGTATAGGTCCCAATGTCCACATTACAAGGCCAACAGTTGTCAAACACTGTAGAGGTTGGTGTAGACAATTCACAGCTCTAAATGTGTAGTGCCATGTGCAATGACTATGTGCAGTATGGATTAGTTAACAATATACGCAACCTTTCTAATACTCAGAGACCACTCTCTACCCATGAATCATACACAAACACACTTGGCTAGGCAGCAACCACTATATCAGTAGTTCGCCTGCATATTGCCTCACAGATAGTACCCACGGTGTTATTGCAGTGGTCTCCATGTCAAACTGATGACCAGACATGACTGATGTCACACAGGGTATGCGACCATGTACTCTCATGTTTGGGATCTACCCTTCTGAGGTTCAGGAGAACACAAAGGCACCCTGGCTGATGATGTTTTCATACAACAGTAAGATGGATCATAGCATTCCCAATCCATGTGATGTTGATATCATGCCCAAAGGCCACTTGACACCTATGACTGTTGTCAGAACTCTGGGCATTACCTCAATGCCAAGAGATGTGCCGCCATTATCTTTGGGAACACTATGGCTCACATGAAGTAATACACTGGGGGTAATCCACTGAACAGTGATGTTGTTATAAGAGAATGGGGAACACAGGTTGACAGTCAGCTGCCTGTTGACCACAACAGTGCCTCTGACATCAGAAAATACTTTGATGTGTTACATCTCCTGACTAATTGTGTGTTATCCAGGAATTAAAAGGACATGGCACCCGGTTTCATCCCCTCAGTAGCCCAATCAATGTGTACAGTGGCCCTTTTGCCATGTTCCCCACTGACACCTGTAACAACTGTAGACTCTGCAAATGTACCCAACAAAGGGAATACCATGCCTTATACACATGCCCTATATGGACAGACATAACTCCAATGAATCCCCATATCATACTGTTTATGTAGGTGCAATCACTACCTCAGTTACATAGCCAGGTCTCACCAAATGAGGTCAGGAATGCTGCTTCTGAAGATACCAGTCTGTCCACACAACATGCCCCAGAGACCTCGAGCACACTTCCACACGTAAAAGAACATGCATGTGGGGCATATGCACAACCCAGACATTGTCCATGTTATGGAATATAAATCACATACATGTGAAGCAGTGCACATCACTGGCCACCCACAACAGAAATCAGGATGAGTGGATGGGGAATACAATACCCACCCCTGGGGACACTCCAGTGACTATACTCCCAAGTTTCATGTGGCTTGATGTCAGGATATTCCCTTAGGCTAGCCTTGTAGAGCCTTCAAGCCCATTCACCTACTACACGCATATGAAGCAATGAACCAATGGCTCTCAGTACTGGCAAGTGTGTATGTGAGTGTGTGTGTGTGTGTGTGTGTGTGTGTGTGTGTGTGTGTGTGTGTGTGTGTGTGTGTGTGTGTGTGCATGTCTATAGTAATCTCAGTGTGTTTGGTTGATGAATATCCCCTGTGGCTGTGGTTATTAGCAATCGGAGGTGTGTCCAACCCCCAACACGTACCATTCTCCATTTTACAACAGATGTTGTAAATCAACATATACCTATATACAACCCTCAGCCCTGTAATCTGTGAGGCATATGCAATTACTGTGTTACAGACTGGGGATTTCCGTGCACATACTGTACCCTGCCTATGACATGGTGGATGTGTTACCACATTGCCATACCCCGTGGTCTTGCTGCAGGGCCACATCCTGGTGACAGACAGATGCCTAGAACAGAAACAGGATACAGCATGTGAGAACACATTCATGCAGCACTTCACTTGTGGGGAGAGAAAGGGGTAAATCTGGCACTTAATGTGTTGCCAAGACTGTGGCCAATATCTTTTGTCTCAGGATAGGTATTAGCATTGTGCAGTAACTCACGGCACTTATGTTTAATGCTGTGGAGGTTGTTGATGTAACTATTAAAGGCTGTTGTGATTGTTGTCAGTGTCTGCTGCATGTCTGCCATTATAGATTCCTGTAGGGGATTCCATGGGGATCCAAAATTGTGTTTGAGGCTAATAAGGGAGTTCAACAGTCATGGGACACCACTTTTCTCTGTAACAGTGTCCTCCTCCTGATGTACACTTTAGTAATGGCAGGGGACCATCATATTGTCTCCCAGTGTTTGGAGGACAGTGTCTGGGTTCTATTGGCTCTGGCTAGTACCATGCATTCATGTACATGTTTGTACAGTGCATATGCACAAGATTCCACAGTCATGCATCTATTTCTCATTGACATGGGTGCAGTGAAGACATCCACCCCTGTTTTCATGGCTGCAAAGTCAGCTTTGGAGAGGTTTTGCAAGGTGGCTACTTTTGTGTGGGGGTGTGGCTGACATGTTGAGTTCCATGTTGATTACAGCCTGTGTGGATCTCACCATACAGGAATTGACATCTGTGGATGAGCAACAGTCCCATATTTAAGTAGTCAACACAGGTCAAGGTCATTGCATCCTCTACCGCAGGTCAGTATGAGCTGGTCCAGGGCATTGGAAATGATGAATCCCAGAAGTGTTGGGCCACTGTACTGGCATTTGGCTACTTTCCCCTGGTGAGGGAGGGGTAGTTAAAGACTCATATCATAGTATGTCAATGTGGCATTGGACCTTCATAGATGGCAGGGTGTTGAGGAATATGCATTGACAGTCTAGGGACATAGATGTGGACCCATAGCAGGTTATGGTCTGGATTGCACTATTACCCCAAGGCAGTTGTACCGGAAGTATCGCCAATGCATTATGCTGGGATACAAGTCTGGAGGTGTTCCTAGCCATAATGAATAATGAATGAATCTGTGGAGGTGTGGTGTGATCCATGCTCAGGGGCTGACAGCTGTGGAATATGCCATAACCTGATACTGCAGGTCTGCTGTCTGCTTCTGTGAACCACCTCTCCATTTCAGTAGACATGTGTCCTTCACTCCAATGAGTACTTTGAGTGACTGCATCCTGACAGTTAGATGTATACTGTAGAGCAGCATGACCCTCAGATTGCATACATGTCTAGCTGTTATGGTGGTAATAACATTAGATACACTGCTTAATAAGGCATCATAGGGGTGGCAAGACACTTAGCCAGTACTTGAAAACCCAGAAGTAACCGATGTAGGACATCTGTAGCAAGTCATTGGATTCTGTCAATCATGTCATCCCAAGCAGAGAGGTACTGGATCCCCTGAGAATGACACAAAACACGTTAAACCAGTGTTGCAGTCAATCATCTGTTGATAGTACCGCAGCACCATTCTGGGTGATGGTGGTACACTGTTCAGGGCTACTGTCACACCTGCCTGGACCACATAATCAGAGAGTTCAACCATGTCTCTTGTCATATAATCCAGGGAGGTGTGTTCCAAGTCATTCACACCCACATGGATACAGAGTGATACTCATAGTTGTTGTGGAGTGACATGACTGGCTGTGTCATGTGTTGGATGCTGGCATGTGATAGATATGTGCTGTTACCTGCTCCATATTCAACTTAGTGAGTGGGATATGTGTGTGCCTCAGTACTGAGTTACCCATGATCACTGCATTGTGCAAGGTGGTTAGCTTTAGGAGTTTAGGTTGAGGGGCACACTGAGTAGGTTATATATGTGCCCCTTGGCATGTGCCATGTCGCTGTGTCTGAGTGGGTGTCTGTCTTGCTGGTTTGTGCTGTTTGGGTAAATGTCCATTGAATGCCTCTGGGAAGGTGGGTGTGTGGCTTTTCACTGTATGTCATGGCTGTCAAAGTGGATGTCATGGTGAGCTACGTATTCCGCATGGTGTGGTGCAGGTGATGATCTTATCTTGTTGACCTACTAGTCCAGTCTTTGCTGGAGAGTGCATATGTCCACATTGGGTGATATATGGGTAACCCTCACAGGTCTGAGTGTTTTGGGTTTAGAGGGGAGGGTTTTCTGTGTACATGAGGCAGTTGCAACAGTGCCTCAGAATGGACAAGTGCATGAGGTTAATGGGTGAAAGCACAAAAAACTGCCCTTCAAACATGCCAGGAGGGGTGGAAATAACTAGTAAGTACTGGGGCTACATCTGTGATAAACAAGTACTGCTGATGGCTCACAGGTGTGTCACACTTCTTGATACAGTAACCTGGTGAAGTGCCAAGCCATAATGCTAGCTGAAATGCAAGACAGAATGAACTAGCATGATGTAAGGGTGGAACAGAAGGCAGACTTTCTGCCACATGTAATACTTTACCACAGCTGTGCAGTTATCAGCAGATTTGTTCATGTGCAAGTTCAGTAATCTCTGTAGCTCATCTCGTAACTGCATAACACTATAGTAGACATAACTAGACAGGCAGGAGTTCTAATCCCAATGTTGGCAACTGTGTGTGTGTGTGTGTGTGTGTGTGTGTGTGTGTGTGTGTGTGTGTGTGTGTGTGTGTGTGTGTGTGTGTGTGAAGATCATATCTTGTGTGGCTTACACCATTTTTATGTGTATACCATACATGGCTGGTGACCACCTCCCACTGCATTACTTTATATAGTGTGGTAACAACATCTCCCTAACATGCAGCAAGTTAAACCATTGTACAAATTTCTGTACAGATGTGTCTGGAATATCCATATGTTTGCAACCTATACGTGATCTGAAGTTGTCTGTGTGCCTTAACAACTCCCATGTATGTGATATTAAAGCCATCAGGCCACAGTGAGTGTCCTGACACATATGGCAGTATGAGGTATCATACACGACTGAAACATTATGCTGATATGACATCTGCCACCCCCACAGGTGGCCAGCCTTGTAGGTGCAATACATGAGTCCAGATACTTGGTTTTACAAGTGAAATGTTCCTGTTATGGGTCACATTAAAGGCTGGAAGAGGTGTCGACTGACATACTGTGGTCCTAATTAGTATGTAATAGGAACACCTTGCATCTTAAGAGGGATGTGTACACAATTTATATCCACTGTATACCACTAATGTGTCACACATGTCCCTACCTTAGGCCATTTGTCTAGCCCATTTTGTTGGCCTCTGTCCAGACATCTTGGCACTGACAAGTTCTGAGGTATGCTACAGGAATGTTGAATTCACGTCAGATAGGCCCCAGTGGTGACCACTGTAATGCCATAAAGTTAACCCCAGCACAAGTGAAAATGCACAAAAAGCAATATATATATTACATAAAGCAATATAGCTATTACTGATGGTTGTGTGCATAGTATATTGCATGTGCTTCATATGCCTGGGGTATTGCCGGGCAACAACAGAACAATGTCATACTCACCAGCTTCTGGCTGCTGTCCCATATGCAGACCAGAGGGTCCTAGGTAGTTGTGAGAGGGAGTTATTGTCAGCAGACTCACATGTGGCCTTGGTACAGGATGGATGCAGCATGTCTGCACATCTACAGTACTAACTGCAGTAATACACAATGTCCTGTCCTCACCATAGATGTGCACCTCTGTGCATTAGAAAACTCCATCCACAACTGCAATTGTACCTGACATGTGGGTGTAGATACAATGCAGACACATGTATGTTTGATACATTACTGTACTAATCCCCAGTGGGCCATTACCTGCATGCTCCTTGGCCAGTGTGTATGTGCAACCCACCTCCACAATGCATTTCTCAGCTTCATGGCTTGTCCGTTGGGCAGGTGCCCCAAGTTTGGTGAGGAGCTCCTCGGTGGGTGTCAGTGGGGGGCTTGAAGGCTGGGCCCCCACCTGTGGCTAGCCAATTACTCGCTACAGCAGCAGCCCATTGATGGGCATGGTGGATGAGGTCAGTGTCCCGATGCTGCACATGCTCATACATTCTGCTGTGCAGGCCGGCATCATTTACCCTGTGGACCACACTGCTCCACAGGGCAGTCCTCTACTGCACATCTTCTGCTCTCTGTCCAAATAACAGGGCACGATGTCCAATCAAATATTGGGTGATGATGTCAGTTTCCCCAACAAAGAATGCTGGTAGGCAAGCACTCTACATGTTACATGGAAGACATAAACAGGAAAAAGGTCACAGGACCTCATACGATTGTCAAATTGCACAACAGTGGATATTACTTGCAAATATTCCACACTACACCAAAACTCTCCAATCTATCATGGCTATAGCAGCTTGCATTACACTCCTGTCCCTGAGCTATCTTATTCCCCCCAATGTTGGACACTTGATTGCATAATCCTCTATTCTCCATTCATTTCTGTGTAGAAGGTTGATAGTGGGCATCTTCCATGCAGATGGTGTGTGGATGGTGGCAGGACTGTGTGTGACTGTGGTGTGTAATGAAGCTGTGAGCACATGCCTGAGTTCATGTAGGAGGCAGACAGTGATGCTATTATGCCCCATGGAGATATGCTGCTGTTGGGATCAGTAGGCAATATGTACATGCTCACCATTGCTGATGGGAGGAGTGTGGTTGATGTGCATATATCCCTGTACAACTGGGTTGGACAAGGTAGCGATGTTCCCACCTAACCTGTGTGATGCAGGTTGCCTATATCCATGGCATGTGTGTATGAGGTGTTCTTTACCCCCAGTACAGGGTGAATTGTGTTGTTTCTTCTGAGACTTACTGTCAAAGGAAAAATCAAAGATCAATGCAGCCAAGGTTCAGTTAAGGTTCCTTTATTCTTGTACAAGGAGACAAAAATGCAGTTCAGAAGTTTGTCTGACATTATACAGGAAATACTTCATTATTATACTGTTCTGTAGGCCATTGCCCTCTAAGCTGACGTAATTAAATACAACTTTAAGCATTGTTCTAAAACAGGTGTTTACTAAGTATTTCTGCTGATATAAAAATTATAAATGTTCCCATGAGAAAGTTTTCTCAAAAACAACGTGGCCTTGCTGACCACCGGTCTGTAAAGATTTGATGTTACAATTCGTGATTCTTTCTTACTTCGAGCACAAAGTATATACTGATTGTAGTCTATAGTCTTATCTAGTTCCTCTACAGCTGTAGTGTTCATTCAACACAATCAAGGTTATTTGCCTAAGTCTAATAACATTTCAAAATGCTTTATTGTTCCCTTTCCCTAATGCTAGCAAAATCATCTGTTTCTCAGTGTATGAACAAGGTCATTCACTGAGCTGACCAGAAGCAAAGTTAGAAAGTACATACAATTATTTTCAAGCCTGTAACAGAATAAATGTGTTAACCCTTTTAGGCTTCTAATGCAGCAAGCACAATGCTAATACATATATGAATACTATATATGTGGATACATATTTTTCTTACATTTCCCCCCTATTAACACTTTTATTCTCTTCAAAAGGATAAACAGTTTGTTTCTTCTCCTAACCTCTTCCGCATGGGATTTGCGGTTAGGTGAATCATTTAGTTTAAACTTTTGAAAGCATTTCATTTTCCAACAATTTATCAATCTCAGTGTTTTGATACTAGGTTTCAGATACTGAAATGTCTATCAATTCTTTAATCAGTTTTTTCATGCAGGGTATGCTGCAACACGCACACACTCCCAACAGGAGTATCCCCACACAAACAGCTATCAATATGTTCATTATGAAGGTTCTCCACCCCCCCAAACAGATTCTGGAAAAAGTCCGTCAGTGGGTTGGGGCCTGGTTTGGTCATGGCCGACATTTGCTGTATCACCTCAAGGTGGTCATTTATCTCATGTTGATAATCAGGTATATACGCACAACACTTTTCTTTGATTAAAGCGCACGTACCGCCTCTCGCCGCTGGGTGAAGTCGAGAGCCATACGGTTCTGGAGCACTACAGTTCTCATAGCATTCATTTCATCAGTTATCAATTCAAGAGCAGAAAAAGTTGCATTACTCATTACTTCGAGAAGTTTAGACAGTTTTCGCAGTTCCCAAATCGATTTTGCCACTCCATATGCTGGTAATATGACTGCCCATGATATGACAGCATCACTCAAGTCCATGTGCGTCAGCTTGGTATCCACGGTATGATGGTCTTTCCAGCCCGCCTCGATCTGTCCCACTGGATTCTCAGGCTTTCTGACAGCTTTCTTGGCTACATCTCGGGTATTTCGAATATTTCCCTGAGGCAAAACTGCAGTGTGTGTCGTATGGCCGGGACCAGGTACCCCAAAAAACAACTGCCGGACCAATCCTCAGGTAACCATTTATATGCTCTCTTACCACACACAAAATAACAATCCTCTACCTTAGTAGTTACTTTACTACGAAATGGCTGCCCTGCATGAAACATTTTCCTATCTATTACAGACAGTTGCTTAAAAAGAACAGGATTACGTTGCACTTCATCAGTAGTCTTGTGCATGGACTCGAGAAATGAGTCATAATTCGAATTACAAACTGTATCTATTCTGTTTGCTTTGGTATAAAATTTGTAATGTACAGTCACATTGCACCTGTTCCAACCCACTTGAATTGTGTCATTTTTATAAAAACATACAATTCCCTTTTGTGTCACAGGCAAATACAGTGCTACCTTATCATGTGCTTTGATAGCTACAGTTTCATAAACCAAATTTTCCCAGGTCTCATTGACCCCTAGGGGGACTGCAGTCATTAATAACCCCCCCCCCCGTATGCTGTTGGTATGACTGTGCAAATCCAGCAATTCAAAACATTAAAAGTCTCAGCATACACACGTGTAATTGCCTGATAAGTGTTAAAGTTCGGGTGCCAGTCTATGGTCGGCTCATCACGTTTATTCAGTTCAGCTGGTGTGGCTGAAAAAAGGAGGGGCCACAGCAAAAAGATTATTGTTGTCAGTACAATCAACAGGATAACCATGCAATACTTCTGGGGTTGTTCTGCATTCCTGTTAGCTCTAGGTTCTGTCATGTTTAGTCTTTCTGTGAGACAGCAAGATTTTTATCTAGCTCAAAGTTTTTGCAAAGTTTACAGTGTGTCAAATGGATCCAAGAGGATTTCTCACTGATCTTGACTGCTGTGGGTGTTGACAAGAGGACCTGGTAAGGTCCCTCCCACTTTGGTGAGGTCCAATTCTTCCGCTCGACACTCTTCACCCAGACCCAGTCGCCTGGGGCTACTGTCGCTTCCAATGGTTGATTTGGCTCTTTACCTGAAACAGAAGACTGCAAATGATGTTTAGAGTTCAGCATACGTCCCATATATCTTGCTAGTGTACAGTCTGCTTCCTGGTCCGTGGGCATGAGAGATTTTCACTGAGGGGTATAGTATGCCCTCCCAAATATTATCTCAAAAGGGGTCAATCCTTTCGCATTCAGAACAGTTTTCATGCTCAACAGTGCCAGGGGCAGGCAGTACACCCAATTATTTTGTGTATCTGACATCAACTTCCTAAGTTTGTTCTTTAAAATCCCATTGTGCCTCTCCACCAACCCTGCAGATTGAGGATGATATGCACAATGATTTTTCAAAGAAATTCCAAAATATGTACTGAGTTGCTGTATAGTTTGATTTACAAAATGTGTGCCATTGTCACTGTAGATCCTTTCCGGTATACCAAATCTAGGAATAATTTCTTTAACCAGAGCCTTTGCAACCGTAGCTGCATCTGGATTTTTAGTCGGAAAGGCTTCCACCCATTTGGAAATCATATCTACAATGACAAGGCAGTAACGTTTATTTTCACATTTACTCAATTCTATGAAATCCATACAAATAGTATGAAAAGGCTACGGTGGTGTAGGGAAACTCCCTTGCTTGGGCTTTAACGCCCCCTGTGCATGATGTTTGTTACAAGTGTGGCATGACAAACAAATTTTTTTTGTATAGTTTGTAAATCCGTATGTAGTGAATACCCAGTTGACTAACTGTACCATCCCCCCTGTTGAGACATGGCATTGCCCATGGCTCAACAAAGCTGCATATCTAAACAAATTAGATGGCAATATTGGTTTTCCTTCTTTGGAGATGTACAGTCCTTCCTTGAGGAGTGCTCCTCGCCTTACCCACATTTGTTTTTCTGCCAGTGTAGTAAGTGTTTGCATTGTTTTCAACATTTCTAAGTCTAAAATCTCAGAAGGCTGTAATTCCTCATTCAAAAGGAATGCCTCTGAGGCTGCTTGCTTTGCAGCTGTGTCAGCTCTCGCATTGCCTTTTGAAATCCTATCTTGTTGCTTGGTATGAGCTATGCATTTACAAATAGCTACTTTCTGAGGTAACTGAATTGATTCTAACAAATCTAAAATAAACTGTGCATGATTAATCGGTTTGCCAGTAGATGTCACCATTCCTCGATTTTTCCACTGTTGTGCAAAAACATGTACAGTAGAAAAAGCATACTGGCTGTCTGTAAAAATGTTCACACATTTACCCTTTGCTAAGGTACATGCTCGTGTCAAGGCAATCAACTCTGCTGCTTGTGCAGATAAGCTATGTGGTAAAGGTTTTGCTTCTATAATTTCAGTATCAGAAACTACTGCGTATCTTGTTAGGTTCCGTCCTGTAGGACCCTTTCTGCATGAGCCGTCCACATAATATGTCACCTCGGCATCATCCAAGGGAACATCCGTGAGGTCTTTTCTGGGCAGTGTCTTTTGCTCAATTACCTGCAGGCAGCTGTGCGGTGTGCCATCTGCAGGAGTTGGGAGCAAGGTAGACGGATTCAAAGTTGTACAACGTTCAATTGTCATGTGAGGTTGGCTCAACAAGATAGTCATATAGGATAGATGCCTAGCAGGAGAAAGATATGCTACCTTCTCTTGCAGTAAAATAATCACGACTGCATGAGGCACTCTCAATGTGAGAGGGTGGAATAATACTACTGAGGCCGAAGCCTGTACTGCCATGGCAGCTGCAACTACTGCTTGTACACAGTGGGGCAAAGACCGCACCACTGGGTCCAGTTGTGATGAATAGTAAGCAATGGGGCGTTGCTTGTCCCCATGCTGTTGTGTCAATACTGACGTCATATAACCTTGCTTACATACTACGGTTTGGAAGAAACATTTATGGTAGTTTGGTAATCCTAAAACTAATGAGGATGCTATCAACTGTTTTAGTTTACAAAAAGCTAATTCTGCTTCTGGTGTCCATTGTATCAAATCTTGTGCTGCCATAGGCTTCTGAAAAATCAGGTTGGTTAACAGTGCAGATTCCAAAGCATAGTTTGGGATCCAGTTCCGACAAAAATTAGTCGTACCAAGAAAGGACATCATTTCCTTCTTGGTTGTGGGTTTTGGTGCTTGTAAGATTGCTATTTTTCTGTCTTCATCTAATGTCCTGCCCTCTTCGGATATTACATATCCAAGGTACTTAACTTGTTTTCTCCAAAGCTGCAATTTATCTTTGCTTACTTTGTGTCCTTCAGCGGCTAAGAATTTCAATAATGCTATAGTGTCTTCATTACAATCTTGCTGGGTGGGGGCTGCCAGCAGGATGTCATCAACATAAAGTAAAATCTGACTACCTTTTGGTGGGGTAAACCCCGCCAAGTTACTTTCCATCTCTTGTGAGAATATCATTGGACTTTCACAATATCCCTGTGGTAGTCACGTATATGTATACCGTTTCCCCTGAAATGTAAATGCAAACCAATACTGGCTGTCAGGGTGTATCGGTATTGAAAAGAACGCATTGCTAATATCTACCACAGAAAAATATTTTTTTTGAGGCTTTAGATCATTCAGTAGGGTGTGTGGATCTGGCACCGTGGGTGCCCTTGATATTACTGCGTCATTTACAGCTTGCAAATCTTGGACCATACGCCATTCTCCATTTGCTTTTTTAACCGGGAATAAGGGTGTGTTACATGGTGAATCAGGAGATTCCACCAGTATTCCTTCCTTAAGTAAAGCTGCTATGATAGGTTTAATACCTGCTTCTGCATCTTTTCTTAAGGGATACTGCCTTTTTTGTGGTCTGAATGCTGACTTTGGCGTGATGGTAACTGGTCCTGCTGTACGAATAAGTCCTACATCTGATTTTCCTGTTGACCAGAGAGTCTCTGGTATGTCTAATAAAGCTTTTCCCCCCTCTTCTAATAAGAGTGCTTCTCAGCTGTCCTCGCTTGACTGCAAGTGTACAGCTGGGTGTGTCTGTGTTATCCAATTCAATTTCTGTCTTTGTACTCCTTGTTCTGGTAGTTCTGATTCTGTCTGCTTTTCCCATTTTGTGACCTTTTCTCCTAGATCTGCCCATTTCATACTCTTGTCCTTAGTTAAACTAACATGTGGTAATCAATTTGATTTATACAGTGCAAACAACTCCTGGGGCAATGAACAGCTAACTACACTGTTCCCTTTCATGTCCCAGTACAGATTACGCAATCCTAATCTGTTTGCATGTTTTTTAAACAATCCTTGCTCATATTCTTTGTCAGGTCCTGGTGTATTACAATAATATAGAGTACAGTGCAACAGGTGTTGTATGTCAATGCAAAGGGAGGGGAACTTACTGATAGCTACATTCATTAACTCTCCAGTTATTGCCCCAGGACCGGTCGTAACCAAGTCCTGGCTGTACCAATAAAATGTTTCACCTTCCGATTGCACTGCAAAAGTATTCATTTGTCGCTGTGCTTCCATACCCTGCATGGTCGGGACTACTGCTATGCCAAATAGTTGCATAAGATCTCTGCCCAAAAGGTTCACTGGGCATTTCGCAGAAACAACAATTTTACTTTTCTGGGTTAATCCTGAAACAGGATCTGTTATTGCAATGTTATGGGAGAGAGGCTCCTGATACAGCTGTCCATTAGCTGCTTTCACTAATATGTAATCACGTGACTCTGAATTCTCCGGTAGTTTGGAGGGGTGTACCAGGGTTCGTGATGCCCCTAAGTCACTCAGAAATTTGACTTCCCTCCCCTCTACCAGGAGTGCAACTTCTGGTTTCGTGTCAGCCAAATAGAGCTCAATAAGGCTAGGTCTAATATTTCATTGTCTTCACTATTGGTAGCTTCCTGCACTTCCTCTCTTTCTCCTAACACATTCTCTGTTCTGTCTATCACATTCTCATTTGTCCCTTCTTCGTTATTCCCATCTAGTTATTCCTGGCTATCATATAGTCAGTCCTCACCTTCTTCATTTTTATCCTCCATAGCTGCCTTCTTATTTTTCTTGCAATCCTTTGCCATATGTCCCTTTTTACCGCATTTGAAACATTCACCCTTTCCTTTCTCCCTTTAAAGTCCTCTGATCGCTGATCAGATTGTTTATTTCCCTGGGCATTCTTCTTGCCCTTCTTCCCAGACTGTACTAAATAAATTTCTCCGTCATCTACAGCAAATACTTGGGCTTTCTTTTTCTTTTTGTTATTAAAATGCCTTTCGGCATGCCTAGCATATTCAAGCAGTGACTGTAATCTGCTTGTGCGATGATCTACCATATGCTTCGTAATAAAACTGCTTATGGGTGCAATACTGCCTTTTAAAAATGCATTCTTTAGCTGCTGCTCATATGAGGAATCATGTGTTTGGTCTTCAGGTATCTGCATTCCACAATGGTTATTAAAACATTCTATTAATCTAGCAAAATATCTGTCAACAGTTTCACCTTCTTGGATGCATTGATTAATGCAAGTCCAGTCTGCACTAGGCTTCCATTTCTCAGAGATTCGGTCCATTAGACCTTTCACTCTGTTGTCTAACTCTGCGCTGCTATGTGGGAGAGGCTTAAGCGCAGCATCACGGGGATTCCAGTTGCCACTGATCATGTGCCAATCTGGTCCTACTATTTGTCTGACCACTTTTTCTACTTCCTCACTGTTTAAGTGATAACTTAACCTCATGCCTTCCAAGTCTTGTAAAAACTTTCTAAAATTAACTTTTGGATGGGGAATTCCCTCTGTGGCTTTCCGGATATCTTCTGGTGTCCACGGTCTGTATACTAGGAGAGTTGGGTCCTGCCCTTCTTGTCCTGCCTGAGGATTTGGTACTTCTATGAGTGGGCATATCTCCTCTTCACTCATAGATCGTGAATTTTTATTTATTTGATATAACTCAATATCCCCTCTCAAATTGCGTATTCGAGACCTAGTCTCGACAGGATCTCTGACAAATGGCTCTGCTTTTGTAACACCTCTACCTGACGGAATAGCAGGGTATCGTGGGGGTGGACCTGCCTGTTCACTCGCTTCATATTCTGGCAAGGGAAGCGGAGGGGGCGGAGGGGCTGATGCTATAACCAAGTTATTATCCTCTTTATCTAAAAACATTGCTTTTGAGTTCTTATTTATTTGTTCCCTTCGGTTCACTTCCTCAATCCACCTGTGTGCCTGAGGAATTCCTAATTTGAGCTGTCTTTTTATCTGGCCTTTGGAATCAGTTTTGAGTTGTTTTAATAGTTTGACAAGTGAGAATTTTTCTAGTTTACCAGCAAATTCATATTTATTAACCCACTTTGTGTAATACTTAATGTTATCAGCACGTTGTGACCGCATATATTCTGCGTCTTCGGTTAACGGCGGATTTTGGGGTCGTTTTGTACACTTATTACCCATTTTGTCCTAACCTTATGAATGTCACGTAACCCTTCTTATTTTTAACGTGGTACCACAAAGATTTTATAGTCGCTTCAGACTACCTGCCTACTTATTCTGTTTCCCTGATCTATGACAAGATAGCAATTTTTCTGTCCCTGGATTTACACAAAAATCCTGACTGAACAAATGCAATCAAGTCCCTGTTCTAAAACAGAAAAAAGTAGAATCACCTTACCTGAGCCTCAGCAATTGATCACCCCGATCCGATTGAAACCTGCCCATCAACCGCAGATCAGAAAGTGGCCAGCCTCTGTTTATACGACAATTCAGTCGGAGGTCTTTTCAAACAAGAACCATTTCGGCAACTTCTTCCGTACGGATTCAAGCCACCAGGCCTGTCTGATCCGGGATAACCGAGAGGTTTCCGGTCAATGAAGGACCAACTTGTCAAAGGAAAAATCAAAGGTCAATGCAGCCAAGGTTCAGTTAAGGTTCCTTTATTCTTGTACAAGGAGACAAAAATGCAGTTCAGAAGTTTGTCTGACATTATACAGGAAATACTTCATTATTATACTGTTCTGTAGGCCATCGCTCTCTAAGCTGACGTAATTAAATACAACTCTAAGCATTGTTCTAAAACAGGTATTTACTAAGTCTTTCTGCTGATATAACAATTATAAATGTTCCCATGAGAAAGTTTTCTCAAAAACAACGTGGCCTTGCTGACCACCGGTCTGTAACGATTTGATGTTACAATTCGTGATTCTTTCTTACTTCGAGCACAAAGAATATACTGATTGTAGTCTATAATCTTATCTAGTTCCTCTACAGCTGTAGTGTTCATTCAACACAATCAAGGTTATTTGCCTAAGTCTAATAACATTTCAAAATGCTTTATTGTTCTCTTTCCCTAATGCTAGCAAAATCATCTGTTTCTCAGTGTATGAACAAGGTCATTCACTGAGCTGACCAGAAGCGAAGTTAGAAAGTACATGCAATTATTTTCAAGCCTGTAATAGAATAAAAGTGTTAACCCTTTTAGGCTTCTAATGCAGCAAGCATAATGCTAATACATATATGAATACTATATATGTGGATGCATATTTTTCTTACACTTACAACATATGTGGAGACACAGTTGCAATTGTCTTGGTGATGTGGATATGTCTGATATGTAGTCATAGTCAGCCTTACAAGAAGTCACCTGTGAACTTACATGCTTGCTCAGATATAGGTGGATTTGCTTCCAAGGTGTTGCCTGCACCTATGTGTCCCTGTACAGCTAATGTAGTAACCTATTAAAGTGGTTTGTGTATTGCTCCTGTCCACCAAAGGGGATTACTCTACCTTAGTGGAGGCTGGTTATACAGGTCAGGTACTGCTGAGTCTATATAGCTACAGTGGATATATAGGGTACGCACACCTGTTACACTGCCTGGTATTTGTGCAATTGGAACATGACACCACAATAACTCATTTCAAAACAATTCCCACCTTTAATGTGACCTATAGCCTGTAGAATTCATTTGAGAACATAACAATCTGGTCTGTGAAAACATGGAAATAATAATCAGTACAATAAGCCAGTTGAATGAGTGTGCACACCCTTAAACTGATATGTTGTGTGTGCACACCCTTAAACTGATATGTTGTGTGTACACACCCTTAAACTGATATGTTGTGTGTGCACACCCTTAATCTGATATGTTGTGTGTGCACACCCTTAAACTGATATGTTGTGTAAGCACACCCTTAAACTGATATGTTGTGTGTACACACCCTTAAACTGATATGTTGTGTGCACACCCTTAAACTGATATGTTGTGTGTGCACACCCTTAAACTGATATGTTGTGTGTGCACACCCTTAAACTGATATGTTGTGTGTGCACACCCTTATACTGATATGTTGTGTATGCACCTCCTGAGATGGTTACAGCATTCATCTGTCTTGGTCTGGACTCTAACATTGTGGCACATCTTCACTTGGCAATAATTGCTCACCTTCCTAGACGCACCTTTGATTGTATTTCAATGGAATTAGACAGGTTAGGGGTCATATTCAAGATAAGAAACATTATGAAATGACTTTCTGTGGTCTGATTGTCATACAGCACACAAACCTGGCATTCCAACAGGCGTGTGTGCACTTGTGATATCCACTATATGTATATAGGTGTTGATATAGCTGGTCGTGGTAGGCATGGACAGAGGGTCATAACACAGTTGACACTTCTCTGATTAATACCTGATAATCATGCCTACTCTAGTACCCATATCAGTGTCAGGGCAATGCAACAACCAGTAGCTGTACACATTTATGTTTGTTGTATGCACTGACACTGATATTACACATATGTGCAACATGAACAACCTATGTACCTGACTGCTTGAAACCCGTGTGATTAGTTTTGTGCCTTCCAGCTGAACATATGCATATATGCATGTGCTCAGGAGATACATGGTATACATTTCTGTTTTATGTTAGTATGGCACACTGTATTTACAGTCTTGCTGCTAAATCATACTTTTCAACCTGTTACAGCAGTATGTCTGGACAATGGCACACATAAATGGGTGTCAAAATGGACATCAGTATTGATACTGTATTAATATAGCTATACCATGCGTTAGTATGTTGATTGCACAGTAGGGTTTGAAATCACTGTGATAACCTGGAAGATGTCCAGCAGTCATAAGTAGGCTATTATGTTACAGTGTCATTGCTCATAGGCCTGCAATTGTTTGGCTGACATAACACAGGTATATGTGTATGTGACTACAGAAATCATTCACAAATGTGCTTATTGTTCAGCAGAACACTGTACAGTTGAATGTTATTAATTCAATATATCACATGCAGTTCAACACACGTCTACAACAGTACTTTACTATGCACTCGCCCTCTATAGGTCTCTTAGCTTTACAAGGCAAACATGTGTCATACTCATAATCACAGGTAACATGGATATGTAAAACATCCTATTAACTGGCCTAGCAGTGGCACAGTCACAACTGTTTGAAAGACACCACAGTGGTTGTCCTATGTGAGCTGTCCTTTCCCAGGGTGAGTCAGGCTCCTGAGCAGTGATCCCACCTCCCAACTTTTCAGAGCATCACATCTGGACAATGCCTAAAACGATGGGGGGATAAATAGGGCCAGACTTTAAATATTCCTGTTACAAACATAGGAAGTTTGTAGCATGATACATTTTGCATTACCGTGAATATTCTTAAGGATGTGGAGTCTTAAACGTAAGTGTTTGTTATTACTTGATGACTTCAATCCTCAGCTATTTGCCAGAAAAGTACAGATTTCAGGAGGAATAGACAAAAATATATGATGGTAAAATGTGGACATTCTGTGAGGATCTGTACAGTTGAGAGGTATGTCTGTGACATCTCCCACTGCAGAGAGGGTCAGATACTATGGCCATAGCAGCTGTTTCATAGGACATTAGTACAGCATGTCTTTCTGGGACATATATTCCTCCAAATCATATTTCCCATTATTACAGACCAAGTACTAAAGTCAATTACATGCTTACATGTTCCACTTACCTTTTTTTCTTTCTTCTGTTTTCCAGTTTGTGTTTTATTTGTTTTCTTTCTCTCTCTGTGCACTACAGGGCTGGTTTGAATAGGTGGCAGCATGGCTTTTGTAGGTGATGCTCATGACCAGGTGATGGCCTGTGCACCTATTGGGGTTCCCCACTTGCTAATTGCATGCAGAGCAGCTGTGTAGTTCTTCCAATAGCCAATTTCATGGCAACACACTCCTGTAACTGAGTACTCCATGTGGGCATTGGCCCTTTCCCTTACTTGTGAGGAAGACATCCTGGAGTTGTGTGAGCTACTGCCTCTTATAACAAGACTTGTGGAGACAAGCCAACTAAATGGTGGAGAAGGTTCAAGACTTTGGGACAGAATGTGAGTATTGCTGTTATATGCTTGGAATACTGCTAGTTTAACAGGGTTTGTCCGCACATCCTACTACTGCATGAGTTTCAGTCTGACAAAGTTCTGTCTCTGCATATATCTCAACTGTAGGGCAATCCAAATAATGGCCACAGGTTAGCCTGTTATGTATGACCTGTTCCCCAGACAGGTGTTGTCCTTGGCAAATCAGTAGCATACTCTGGTGATTGCATTATGAAAATGGTAACATCCATTTGTTTTTCTGACTTTATATCCCTCAGAAAAGATATGTTACAACAAACCCTGTAAAACCAGCAACTTTCTCAGTGTATAGTTTCATAGGTTCATAGGTAGGTACTGGGCTATTGACCCTAGGGCCTATATAAGCCTAGCCAAAAAGGTACCCTGGCTTTCGCCACCCAAGAAAATTATTTTCCTGTGCCACTGTCGAGCAGAGCCACAGAAGTGATCCCCGGGGTGAATTTCCTGTTTCCCATTTAAACAGCAATATTTCAAGTATGGCCATGTATTTGGGCCACTGTCCACCAATTATGCCAGGCTTTGTCCAGATGTCATACAGTAGTAGGTTGATAGGTATACTGGTCTATCATTATTTAGTGCTGTAATTCCTGCTGAGAGGAAAGGCTGGGAAATGTGTTGAAGTCAGTACATTCAAGAAGTTGGTGTATAGAGAATGCTCTTACATGTCCTTGTAACATATTTTATGTGGGAGATAGTAACAGTACAGCTCTTTTGAGTGTGTACCTTTAACTCCCAGTGGGCGTGGCTTCAGCCTTTAAAAATGAATTTATTACCGTACAATTCTAACAAATAGTCATTGACGTAGGTCAAATATGAATACAATTGTGTTTGCCATCATGTATGCTTCAAGATAAAACATTCTGATACCTTGTATGTAGCATGGTTTTGGAAATATTGATGTAAATATGAACACACAAAATTTGACACCTAGAGGCGCAGTAGGAGGTAACTGCAGATGCACCTGGAGACGTCACTCGGATGTAATGAGTTAAAACATGTGAGACATATTACTGATAAGAAATATGACAGTTCTTTAGCCGGACATTTGAATAAATCTCACCATGGGGACAGTAGTGGGTTCCAAGGTACTGTTTTTGAAAAAGCCTGCTCCTCAGTTTGATGAAACATTCATAAAAGGACAATTGTTATGTACAGACTCAATATATCAATATTAGCTGTGATACTTTATTCTGTAGGGGGTTAAATGAGGAGTGTAATTGGAGGCTGTGTATTCAATTATGTAATTGCTTCTTGTGATTAAGGCATGTATTTCTGGTAATGTTTTACTCTTTGAAGGCTTTGGCCAAGACATCAGAGTATAATAAACATGTGTGAACTACTGGCTGGTTGTATTTTTCTTTGCTATGTTCAGACATTTTATTTGTTTTGCTAAGAGGTTGTTTTATGTCTGGTCATTGTGTATGGCCTATTATGATTTTGTAGCAGTGTACTGTTCACTTATTTATTTGGACTGTGGGGGGGACAGATGTGAGTGGTATGGCTGCTTTTGTTTCCAACCATGCATGCTGTCCCAGTTATGGTTGGGCTATCAGCAGCATATGTTTGTATGGGCATTTTAGGAAATGTATGCATATATATATATATATATATATATATATATATATATATATATATATATATATATATGTGTGTGTGTGTGTGTGTGTGTGTGTATATATGTGTGTGTGTGTGTGTGTGTGTGTGTGTGTGTGTGTGTGTGTGTGTGTGTGTGTGTGTGTGTGTGTGTTGTGTGTGTGTGTGTGTGTGTGTATATATATATATATATATATATATATATATGTGTGTGTGTGTGTGTGTGTGTGTGTGTGTATAGTGTATATTTGTATATATATATATATATATATATATATATATATATATATACATATACACCTCAGTATTTATTGGCAATATATCTATATATATATGGATCTATCTACATCTCTCTCTCTCTCTCTCTCTATATATATATATATATATATATATATATATATATATATATATATATATATATATGTTTCTATTCATATATATATATATATATAGTTATAGATGCCAATTCTTCCTAATTGCACAGTGTCTCTTCCCTATTGTAAACTCGCTGTAAAGAAGGGTATGATTGAGAAAACATCCTAAAACCATACAGCTGAGGTGGCTTACTTGGAAAATTGCTTTGACTATGGTGAACAGGGTCCTGGTTTCAAATCTGCAAGGGCTGTTTATTTTGTTGCTAGGCAGAAAAGGACTGCTGGATACAAAGTGATTAAGGCAGTTTTGAGCAGCTTTAAGCGTATTTGCATGGGTTTGCATGATGGTAAGTGGTGCTACCATATGGCCAAACGAATAGGCGCTTACACCATGTAGGCTTCGCTTATCAGTGCACAAGTCTGCTTAGCATTTACATTTAAACAATGCTTAAACCTACTAAGCATGGCTTAGCCCTGGTAACCATTGATCACATTCCAATCTGATAAAATAGCAGGATAATGATATCTTTAATAAATGTATTTAATTTTCTGTACATAATATGCTTCTGTGTGCTGTCATTACAGTAGCAAGGGGTGTGAGTATATTGTATGGGACACCTGGATATACATGGGTAGTACCACAATCTTTTCTCTTTGTATTTGTTTCATACATGGGTAGTATCCCAGGTTATATGCAGTCACACTTGCATGTTACACTAGCTACAGTGCACTGGTTGACAAATATAGTTTAACACATATTGTATCATTACGTTTGGACTTTTAACAGTGCTTTTCCAAGTAAGAGTAGATTGCAAATTGTAGTACTGGAACCATACACCCCTGCATGCAAAGCTGGACTCTGAGTACTGACTATCTTGTTCTTGGTGTTTGACCTGTATGTTTTTATGTATCTCCTATTGGATATTGATCTGATATGTTGATATTAACTGTAGACTACTATGTTTTTTGGACGTGTAATTGAGGACTGCTGTCATGTAGTAATAGCATACCTTTCAGTTTCTGACATCTATCTTTCAAAACATTCATCTAATGCATAACCTGTTGGCTATCTACTTTCTGTCTGTCTTCTGTACAGATGTGCAGATGTCAAGTATTGCTACAGCCATACCACTATGTAGGTGTCCAAATTTATAGTGCTGTGGGCCTGGACACTGCTTCTATTTCCGACATATGGGACATTCCTTAATGTGGGCCTTTCCCCTTTTCCTTGCCTGTGTGAGGGACATTACAGAGGTGGTGGCCAACAGATTTGCATACAGTAGGTGGCAATACATCACAGGAGAGGCAGCCAAACAACATGGGGGACATATCCCCAGATTTGTGAACAGATTCTATGTCATCAGTGCTGTTATACACATGGTGGATTGATAGATTGACAGGGTTTGTGTGAACATGCATTTAATGAGTGACTTCACAAATCACAGTGATATATCTCTGACATACCTCTCCAATGGCACGCTGTCCACAGACTGGCCACATGTCTGCCTGTTATGTTTTGTCTGTTCCCCAGACAGTTGGTGTCCTTGGTAAATCAGTCGTGGACTCTGGGGAATGCAGTCAGTAAATACTCACATCTATTGGTATTACCAACGCCATATTCTGTATTAAAGGTTGTTACAACAAACCCAGTGACATCTGCAACTGGCTCAATGTATGACAGCAGCATGTACAATCTACCCTTGTGTTTGTGCCTCTGTCCCCAAATGATGTCAGGCTTTGTCCAGATGTCAATCAGGTGCAGACATATTTATTATCTATATTTCTTGACTTCATTCCTGCTACCATTCCAGTGATGTAGTACACCCACAGACATGTCAGGGAAGAGGCCTTAGATATGAGTCCTGAGCCTGTGCATTCTGAGGTGAACTGTACACGTGAGAGGCCTGTGTATGTCTGGCCATTGTTAACAGACTGCCAAGACTGTGTACACATGTCATGTGTACATGTTATTTGGGCTGTGTATGGAGGTGGTGGATGTAAGTGTTATGGCTCCTTCTTTATCTGACTGTGCATGCTGCTCCAGTTTCCACTGATCTATTGGCCATATGTGTTTGTAGGGGCAGACTGAGACATGTCCTGTATCATGATCAGGATTCAGGCTACACTGACAATTGGGACTCTATAATATAGGGCTAGTGTGTGAGTGGAAAACAATGATGTATTTGTTCACACAGTTTGTATACTCTACTATTCACTTGACTTAACAGTATGTTACTGTAACTGTGGTGATGTTGGTTGTGGGTATGCAGTTTCACACTGGTTTGTGTTTGTCACTGCTGTTACATCCCTGTAGTGCCTGATATATTTGCAAATACATGTGTAATTACACATAGCAGATGTCCTAATTCAATTACTTGTGTTATTTCAGTAAATATATGTTAGACCACACAGGAGGGTGTTACTACAGCAACTGTGTTAGCTTATCTATGCCAGTACTTCAGATACATCCCCATTTTCATGGCTTCCACCCACCACTTTGTCAGCCTTGGTCCAGATTCATTGCATATTGGGGTTCTGAGCATACTTGTCAACTGGCTGGATTGTTTCAGGTTGTCCAGGTTTATTGCTCATATTTCTGGTCTGTTTTACAGATTATTAACTGTGATGATGTGATTGTTGTCAGAAAATGAGGACATACATTTCATTTACCTACCTTACATCCATCAGAATATGTATGCTGAAACAAACTGCGTCACTCTGTCAAGAAGAGTACGGGGGGGGGGGGACAATGACCTCTTCCTTCCTGGATGCTAAGGTGTTAGTACTGTGATTTGGCACATAGAAGGACTTTGTGACTACAGTGGCAATGTGGTGGTCAAGAGACATTGCTGTTAACCTGTGCACCCAGATCTCTTATAATGCCTTGTTTGTACAGGGGACTACCATCAATGTGTTAAATCATGAGAACAGGGTTTTCCACAAAGGGAATGATATCACATTTTTTGACATTGATCTTAAGGCCATGGCTCTGACACCAGTCCTTGGTCTTAGTAAGGCCTTTCAGTAGGATGCCAACATCACTTGTTTAGTTAATAACAGCTCCCAACTTGCAATTATCTGCAAACTTTGTCAGCCAGAGCCCCTTCATGTCGGCATGGACTTCAGAGAAGTTGATACCAAACATGAGAGGACCCAGGACAGAACCCTGTGGGACTCCACTTATGACTGCTCAGCAGTCTGACTTGGAGTCAGCTATTTCCACACAGTGAGCCCTATCGGTGACCCAGTTTGCAACCCACCTAGTGATATAGGGGTTGATGCCTATCTTAGTGAGTTTTTGCATGATTCCTGATTGGGGAATGTTATCAAAGGTTTTGGCCAGCTGAAGGTAGGCTGTATGTGCCACCTTGCCTTCATCCACAGCTCAGTTGACTGACGGCAAGAAGTTGATTAGGTTGATTGAGCAAGTATGATCTACCCTTCACAAAAGTAAACTCTGTGGGATCCTGTGTCTGCAGATTCCCATATCCTTGTTTATTAGGTGCATGATGATGCATTCCATAGTTTTGCATAACAGACTTGTCAGGCATTTGGGACAGTATTTCCCAGGGTCTGTAGTCGCACCTCATTTGTGGAGAGGGGTGACTGTAGCAGTGCACAATTCAGTAGAGACAAAGCCTGAGGTGAGGCTGTGCTTGCACAGGGTACACAGGTGAGGTGCCAGGTCACGCTGTAGTTCATGTAGAACACAGCCAGGGATATTGTCAGGCCCCATAGAAGCTGTATTCTTGGCCTTGGACAGTAGTGTTTTAACCTGTGCAGCAGTAATACTGGATGCATGGCAGTGTACTGGTATTGTGATTGGTCCTTTGAGGGGCGAGAGAGGGATAAAGATCGCACTCATTATGTCAGCCAGTATATTGGCAATGTTTGTTGGCTCAGTCTAGGAGGTACCATTGTCTAGTAGCTCAGAACAAATCTTGGTATTGCCATGGAGATTCTTTATATAACTGTATGAGACATTGTGGTTGTCTTTA
>NC_056750.1:57971100-57976100 GCF_019279795.1 Protopterus annectens | reverse complement strand
ATGTTAAATCTTGCTTAAACTTTAAATTTCACTGATACCTCACATTTGGGGCTGCTACACTACCCTGGTTAGCATATACATAAACTATTCACTACCTATTTATGAAAAATACATTTTAGTTGTGTTTCACATATGAAAATGTATGGAATGCTGTGGGGTTCGGACCCTGACTCACTGTATGCTAGGCGAATGCTCTAACCACTACAATTTTACTATTTGTAATGTGTATAGTTCTATTTAGCTTCTTTTGATGTTTAAAGTCTGCTATGCATATCTGCGCTATGGGCACACCTGCTCAGCTACAGTTAAACTTTATTGGATTAATAAATAAAAGATTTTTGAGGATTTAATGGAATTTAACTTTTTCTCAGTTTAAGAGTATGCCTGCCATAATGGTGCAACAAGGGCACAACACTGGGGACAATTTTAGTACTTTAAAGGTGCATGGGATAACGGGTTTTGTGTTAGCTTGTATTTTGTGCAGTGTATGGGAACTCAGGCTTGTCTGTGTTGTTTATTTTAATTCTTTATTTAATATTTGTTGACTGGGTAAGTCCGACTAGGATGGGAAACCTATTTTTAGCAGAGGCCCGGGTTAACAGCTCCAGATGCATGTCTGCGGCATGCATTCTGCAGATATACTGCACAATTGTGCAGTATATCCACAGACAACTGTGTTTTTGCTTTTAAAAGTGCTGTAATGGCACTTTCTGAGTGAAGGGGTGTGTTACATGTGTGGGTACTGCTGTAACATGCCCCTGCACTTATTCACAGATCGTGTCCATGTAGGTGTTACAGCAGTGTGGTCTTCATGAATATGCAAGACACGCTACTTTGCTGAACAGACATGATCTCGTCTGTGCAAGAATAGTTTATTCTTACACAATCTATTCTGTGCAAGAATAGTTTATTCTTGCATGGAACTTTACTGAATCCCAGGGTATGTCTTTCCTGGTTTTCCATCCACCAAGATAGGATACAAACTCTGTTGGTAGTTTGGTACCCCTGTTGTCTCCATACAACTTACCACTTGCATTCTGTAATTCCCACTTGCTTGCTCTTCTACCTTTTGTTCCCCACCTTACCTCTGTGGGGATGTGTTTGCTACATGCCCCACTGGTTACACTTAAAACATCTGATCCTAGGCCCTGGCTGTGTACCTCAACTAGTGGCTTCCCCTGTTACTAGTGAACTCTTTTGAGATGGTTTAGGCTGCCACCATGGGTTCCTTTATATCCATGTGCAGCACAGATTATCCCCTTCTTGTGCAGTGATGCCCTGCTTGCTAAGTAGAGAGCCCCTTCTTCCCCAGCTCATCTGCAGAGTTGCATTCCCTGTCTGACAACCAGATTCTCCTGTCCTCAGGCAAACTGGTAAGGGCTTGCTCCCTCACCAAAAGGTCTGTCAGCCTTTCAAAAGTGGTGACCTGACACCCACTCACCCACCTATAAAAATAAGTGCTTAGTTCAGCAATATAATCATATACACTTTCATCTGCCTTATGTCTATGCTCACAAAATGTTTTTCTGTGAGCCTCAGGTGTTAACTGAAAACATTGTAATAAACAGTGCTTAATTTTATCTTACTCTAAAGAATCCATATCAGACAATTTGGAAACAACAGTTATAGCTTTACCATGGAGTAAAAAGGTGATGAATTGTACCCAGAGCCCTCTGCCAACATTATACTGTTTGCATACTCTTTCAAATATATCAATAACACTACCAAAATGATCACCCTCTTGGTACTGAGCAAGACGTTCGCTGACTTTTATTGCTTCTGGGGTTCAGTTATTCCCTTCCCCATTACATCCATGACCTTGGCAGAGTCAGCATTTCCTTTTCATGTTGCCTTTGCCTCTCATTTTTTTCACCTTCCAAATGTCTCAGTCTCTTTTTCTTCAGTCTCCAAATGCCACATTTGCTCTGCTGATTCAAATTCCAACTGTTTGGCCTCCAGCTCAAGTCTCTTTAACTCCAGATGGGTTTTTAAGTCCTCTGAGGAAAAGGTGCCCTGTCCTATTTCCCCAATGCCAGACTGGCTGTCTTCCTGGTTGCTGGACTGTGCTGCAGCTGTGATTAAGGCTGCAATCATTTCCCCTATAGTCAGGTTGGCATGCACCAGTCCTTTGGCTTGGCACATGTCAGCCAACTGGTTTCTTGTCAGCTAGCTATAATCCTCTGCTGATGTCCTTGCCTGCTTTCCCTGACTAAACTAAGCTAACAAAAAATAAATAAAACTGTTGTTATATGAAACTCTGAATGCCTATTTTGTCGTTGCTTGAGAGTACACTCACACACCTTCTTTAGTGACAACTACTTACAGCCTATAGAAGTTCAAATAATATTTACACCACTGATCAGGTCACTTGAAAAACTAACTTGAATCTTCAAAGGGGAGAGATTAGTGATGATATGGGCTAGTACCTGCATAGCCAGCTGGAGTTCTTTAATGAATGATATGTCCTTTGAATATCAAACTGATTTATACAAGATGCTTTTGTTACAAATGTATTAGGACAGTATGGAATTTGAATATCAAACTGAATTGCACAAATGCTTATGTTACAAATGTATTAGAACTGTATGACAGTTGAAAATCAAAATGTGTTTGTAAAATTGCTATTGTTAAAAAAATGTATCAACAGTGGGTCCTGCTGTACAGAGAAGGAATATACATGTCAGACTCTATGTATATATTGTAACAAAGGACACTGGAAGAGAAGCGGTTAATCTCAGTCTAGTAAGTTTTGAAAATCCTTGAAATTAAATTAGCTGTTAAGCCATAAACACAGCACCCCACTATGCTGAATAGGACTGGAGATGGTAGGATTAGAAGAAGCCTTTGTTCATTAGCTCAGTAAAAATAGTGGAAATGCTGTAATGATTTCATCACTCCAATGCACTGCCATAAACATTTAGACGTGTGTTTTAGGCATCTATGCTAATTTCTGTCTCAGTTTCAAAGGGGGATACTTTGAAAACCTAGAGTCAGGTGATCAGATGAGGTCATTCTGCCAGCCATCTTGGAATTTATGTTTTAGCTATTACAGTAGGAAATCTCTCAGTTTTGAGTATTCTGTTTTGGGGAGCCTGACTAGAAAGACTGCTCATGTATTTCATTATGCCATGTTCTATCAAGTAAGTTATTAAGGAATAGTAATTCTTCTAGATTCAGTCAGAAAAATATAGTGAAGCTTAGTTTAGATATTGTTTTTATATATTGGTATGAGTCTGTCCATCAATGTTATTTTCAATATTTCCTGTAATTTGAACTCTGTGGTTTACTGTAAATATATATTTAGTATTTTAATGTTCGTTTATTGTTTATTATTAAATGTATGTAAAACTTTTATTGTAATTCCTTTTAGAAAATATTTAACCTTTGAGAGTGCTTATATTTATTTGGTGAGACTGTGTGGGCCACTCCTGAAGGCCTAGCTGTCTTGGTCAACTACTACCATTTGTATTAGTATTAATATTACACAGTATAAATGGACACCCTTTGATAAGGGTCCTAGAGTAGCTGATTGTGGAGTGTCTGGTGGCAGTGATAACTACCTTATACTCTGGGCAGAAAGCAGCACAGCAGGTAAATCTCTGTCAGCCTTTTTGAGGTGTGTGTGTGTGTGTGTGTGTGTGTGTGTGTGTGTGTGTGTGTGTGTGTGTGTGTGTGTGTGTGTGTGTGTGTGTGTGCGTGTGTGTGAGACAAATCAAATCTCAGTGGATATGTGTGTCAGCTACTTGCAGTAGGGATACAAACCACTGATTTCACAGAAAGGGTGCTTGAGGACTTGGCTTGGACACTCAGCTGAAGACTTAACCCTATAGCTGTGCTAGTGGGGAGCCTTATTGGGGCCCTGAGGGAGACAGATTTAAGATCCCCAGAACCCAGATTGACTGTGTTCCCTGTGTTCTCTTAAGGGCAATTGTCCTTAGTGCAGAGAGCTGCATCTGAAAATACTATGTGCATCTATTTCTCTCAAAGTGAATGTTCCCCACAGGTGTCACTGGTGGGGGGGGGGGGTTGAGGCTCCCTGATCACTGGCCCAAAAGAGGGGTTGTCACAGGTATATTGCTTAAAGTTGACATGTGATAATATCAACACACAAAATGCCAAAAACTGGATGTTGAATAAACACTAACAGAAAATCCACACTGTTAAAAAAATCAAGTCCAACAATGAAGCAAATAGGGTCCTTTTCAAAGCATTTAAATAAAGGGGGCAACAAACTTTCAGACATACTTTGTCTGAATAGTGGTACTGTTGGGGGAAGAATTTTTCATAAAGTAATGTGGTGGGTTAACACTCCCACTTCAGTCTCACCTTACTCAATAACCCCAAAGCTGTACATTGCCTTAGCAAAACCTCTTTTCCTAGCATTACCAATACACAAGACTCTCTCTTTCTCTTTCTTTCTCTCACTCTCTCTCACTATCTCTCTGTCTCTCTCTCTCTCTCACACACACACACACACACACACACACACACACACACACACACACACACGCACACACACACACACACACACACACACACACACACACACACACACACACACACACACACACACCATGCATTTGCACTACTTAGCTTCACCCAAACACCAATTTGCTGTGATCCTCATTTGTATACTTACCACAACCAAAATCAGTTCATGCAACACAATTTTCACAAATACGCCTTACAACCTTTTCACCATGAACGCCTCTAAGACAAAAATACCAGAGCAAAATTGCTATGTAATCAGCTGATTAATTGCAAGACTTACAGATGGCTAATTGCAAGACTAACAGATAAATAATCTGAAGTAATTCTTGAAATGTAAGTGGAAAATATGATAACTATAATACAATTTTCGAAGCACTAGCAATACAAAGTATTTACACTATTCAGAATCACGTAAGGGGACATGTAAGCATTCCAAAATGGCTAAACCACCCAGAACTGTCACTGACTGGCTCTAAATTACAACCATAAAACCAGAGAAGCAGTGTTTA
>NC_056750.1:57846100-57966100 GCF_019279795.1 Protopterus annectens | reverse complement strand
CCACTTGCAAGATACTCAGGTTAATGTGTAATCTAGCATGTTGAAATGTCATAGGTATGTAATAGGTCTATCTGCAATCTGTCCATGTATATACCCCCCTAATGTTAGGCTGTGTCCATATGTGGCACCTGTCTGTGTTGTAGCAAGGCAGAACACTTCAGCTGTGCAGGAAGGAGAGTCAGAGATCATGGACCTGTTGTCTGAATGTACCATATCTACTTCCATGTGGAGACATGCGTGAAAAGGCTTACCTTCGTTGAAGGTTGTGCATCAGGGCCGGCAACTCGGCACGTAAAAATCTACTGCCAATCATTAGCGGACCGGAGTTCTGCTGTGGTGACCCCTAACCGGGAAAAGCCGAAAGACACAACAACACACATAAATATATATATATATATATATATATATATATATATATATATATATATATATAGATAAATATAGATATATATATTTATATATATATATATATATATATATATATGTAGATATATATATATATATATATATATCGCCCCACCCCCTGCTAATTAAATATATCAACTCCAAGATTGCACTTTAGTGTAGTAAAGTGCAATCTTGGAGTTGATATATATATGTAGCAGGGGGTGTGGGGGACTCAACCTGTTCCCTACTCTTACTACATATCACAATGTCATCTGCAAACACCACAGTCCATGGACATCCTGTCTGATCTCGGCTGTCAACCTGTCCATCACCACTGCAAATAAGAAAGGGCTCAGAACTGATCCTTGATGTAATCCCACCTCCACCTTAAATGCATCTGTCACTCCCACTGCAGATCTCACTGCTTTCACAATACCCTTGTACATATGCTGTACCACTCTTACATACTTCTCTGCCACTCCTGACTTCCTCACACAATACCACAACTCCTCTCTAGGCACCCTGTCATATGCTTTCTCTAAGTCCACAAAGACACAATGCAACTCCTTCTGACTTTCTCTGTACTTCTACATCAACACTCTCAGAGCAAACATTGCATCTGTAGTGCTCTTTCTTGGAATGAAACCATACTGCTGATCACTAATAATCATCTCCCTGCTTAAACCAGCTTCTATTACTCTTTCCCATAATTTCATGCTGTGAATGATCAATATTACCCCTCTGTAGGTACTACAGCTCTGCACATCACCCTTATTCTTAAAATCCAGTACAAAACACCTTTCCTCCACTCCTCAGGCATCCTCTCACATTCCAAGATTCCATCAAACAATCTGGTTAAACATGTCACTGCCATTTCTCCTAAACACCTCCAAGCTTCCACAGGTATGTCATCTGGACCAACAGCCTTTCCATTTTTCATCCTCTTCATAGCTATCTGTACCTCTGCCTTGTAGAGCATGCATATCTGATATGTCATAAATATTGTTTGTTGATGCATAGTAGTAATAAACAGATGTGCAAAAGTGCTAGCATTATGGACTTGTACTGTTGATGTACTGTAATGCTGCACCCACCCTGTAGCAATGCCACAACTGTGGCCACTAACATTGCATCTCTCGCACTCTTATGCAGGTCCCTCCACTATACTATCAAGGCAGCAGCCTGTGGCTGGTGAGTATGGGTTATGTTGATGCTTGCCAATACACTGGGCATGTACTGACTTTGGTATATGCCATGCACACATCTAACACACCTATCCTTAATGCATGCTGTACATGTTCACGTATTGTTGATATTAAATGCACTGCATCACAGTGGTAACCATGATGGGGAATTGGAAAGGTATGTTAGACACCTGCAAGATAACTAACATCCTGTCATTGTGAAATTTGTCCACAGGGATTAACATAATGGTGGCACACACAGCCTACAGTAAGGACACGTGTGAAACATCACCCTTGTACAGTGCTCCAACAATTTATATACCAGTATTACAATGGCAACTGTTACAGATGTACACTATGGCATAATGTATTAGTGTGGTCCACATTATTAGCTGGTATTTGGCTGTAATAATTGCTGTTCAGTGTATGGGACATTGCAAACTGACACACATGTGTAGCCCACACTTGTCAAGCATCTGCAAAAAGGCTGAAGGTGGGGAGGGGGTGTCAGCATGACACAGCAGTGCACTGCAGCAGGGAGCCATAAGGATGGTAAGAATGGCTGTATCTGCACACAGACTTGGTCAGTAACTGTGGCAGACATAACTCTACACCCACAGAAATAGTGACAGCAGTGTGTGAACACCATGGGGTATGCATATGAGTTGACCTTGTAGTCATGCAGAGTTGGGGAACATGTGTAGGGCAGACTGACCATACACAAGCAAATGCAGATGGACCATGCTAGTATACCCCTGGCAGGAATAGTGACTGCTGTAGTACACATAACAATGGGTGCAACAAAATATTATGATAATCATGTGCACACATAGGCACACACATGACTGTATGCAATGTGGTTAGCATCCGCACACCTAACACCTTTAGTAGACACTGCATGTGGATGTACAGGAAATATGGCACATATCAGGCTCATGTACTGTTAATATATGTAGTGATGTTGTCCCATGGCAGATCAAGGAATGGTGTATCACATCAATAAGAGTGTGTAGACCCCCCCATAGCCATGGTATGATCTGGCAGTTGCTAGTGTAATACTATTGGATTGTTCATACATGGTCTGCTAATCTTGAGAGCTGCAAACCACACATCAAGCATTCACAACTGACATCTGACCACACATCATCCCAGGTATGTTTTGCTGGAAAACATAGGGTCTGTGAGCATTACAGCTGACACAACTGACACAGTACTACACATTTAGCAATGGGATATACACCTGTGAGTTGTGGTGCACACTACATGGCAGGGTGCATAACAGGTGCACAGCAATACTCTGTACATGGGTGCAGTGTTCCCCAGGGGAAGGGGTATCACCTACTAAACAGGCCATGCCTCACACACATGTATACTGTTGCTAGCATGGATTGACTATAGCTGTACTGCATGCTGTTGTGTACCATATGTTATGCATGTTGACAGATGGGTAATGGGAGGACTGTGTGTACCATCATTGTGCAACCTCACCTGTATGTGTGTGTCTGTGTGTGGGTGGATGTTCAAGCCTTCTGTAGGTTCAATCTGGTGTAGAGGAGGGAGGATGCTGCATGTAGGATGTGTGTGTGCATGTGTGTGTGGTTGTGTGGGTGTCCATGTATGCACATGTGTGACTATGGAGTTTATGATATGGCAGTACTTCCCTTTGTGATAGTGCAGTACATGGACATGGACTGACACAAGACCCAACAGGAATACATGCCTGATATGTAATCACAGGACAGCTGATGGTCTAATAAGTTCTGTAGCATGGAACATGCATTGGGAGACAAAGCAGATACCAGGTATACCCTCAATATTGCATACAGCAGGGAGGTGAATGACAACCCATGTAGGCAGCACTACAGATGCATTGGGAATTGCTACACAACAGCAGGGAGTGTATACATATATCACAGTTGTCACATGATAGGCTGATTGAGCAGCATGTCAGGCATGTACTGAGCAATTCTTACACATGATACTACAGTGTGTGATATTATGGAGGGAACGTATCAGCCCCTCACATATAGGGGCCAAGCTCATAAACTCCCAACATACACAGGGTGAACACTGAATCACAGCAGTGAGGCCATGTAAAAACTACTACACACAGGTCACGGAGTTAATGGAGTAATAGGTCTTGTGTTGATGTCACGTTTGTAGGCATTTAGAGGAATGAGACTTTAATGAGTGGCATTAATGAGTGTATGTCACCAGGTGTGATGCATGATGGGCAACTTATGGGAATAAACGTGGGACTGTCTGTAGCATCACAGACAGGTAGGTATTAAGGTGGAGTGTGTGTGTGTGTGTGTGTGTGTGTGTGTGTATTGTTATGTAATGCTGGACAGGTCTTAAAGTGCATTTTTATTTCTTCCCCACAGGTGGCGAGGTGGGTCATCGTCCCTCCTGCAGGCTACCTGATGGTGTGCACACAGACACTGACAATGATGAGACCATGATTGAGGCACAGGTGGGTTTGTCAGGGGTCGACACAGCACCAACATTTGACATCCCCCTCTTAGCCACCCCTCCCCTGTACACAGTTTCAGTGCCTATACATACCCCATCACCAGTGGCCATAGCTGAGGGGCAGTTGGCGGTTAGTGGCAGTGCACAGGGTAGTGTGATGACCATGCCAGCTGTGTCTGTCCACAGCAGGCATAGCCAGATGTCTGATAGATCACCACATAGGTGGATGTGCCAGGGTGCTCGTGGTAGAGCCACTGGTCATCTTGCCCCTGGCAGAGGCGCCACAACTGGTACCACCAGGCGCATGTTTCAGGCTGTCATGGAGGCACAGGCACGTATAGAAATGTACACCAGACAGGGCTTGCGGCTGCAGAGGACTGCTTACTAATCTGTAAGTGACAACATCCGTGAACTTGCTGCTGCCCTCCATGAACAGAACGAGATCATGGATAGACAGTGGGGTGAGATGGTGGGCCTCCTTGACCGTGGTATGTTCATGCTTGAAAACCTGGTGGGAGTGGTGTGATGACCATGTGGACTTAGGTCAGAAATGCCAACATCTGGCAGTCGATGTGGACATGCTAGGATGCCAAGCCACTCCCATAGTGGAAGTACTAGCCCCAGCACATCACTGGGGGTGCTGTCCACACCAAAGCAGGCCTCGTGCATGTGTCCCTGGCCAGTCCCAGGCAGGACATGGTTCCAGTGGACATCTGTCATCATCAGGGGAGAGCAACACCTCAAGGCCTGTACCTGCACGTGCCCATGGAACCAGTGGCAGGCGCAGTCAGGGCGTCTGTGGCCAGAGGTGGTGAACTGCACACCCTGCCAGGTATGGTCTGCAGCTGTCCAAAAACACTTGTATGGGCAGCCACATGGCAGAACTGTGTGCATGCATACCCACACACTATACAAACACATGTAGGGCAACCCCATATCGACACACACCACATAACCACACATCATCCAAATAATTAAACCTCTCACCCACACACATGGTGTCAAATGTATGGACCACCCTAGGCCTCTGGCAAACCAGCAACACAACCTGTGCATATGATGATACCTGTGCTACATCCCTGTCATCGATAACATCGATGCAGAGACAGGCTAATATGGTTCTGATGCACACGGTGACTGCAATACAGTGCAGCAATGTAATGCAGTGTAACATGTCAGGAGTAATGTGTAATTCATACATGTCAGGTAGTGTAGCCATCCAGCTATGATGCATGTCAGCTGTTAGTAACACTGGGTGATTGTGATCTCCATAATGTTATCCGTTTGTGTTGTAGGTGTACATGTGCCAGCAGGAGGATGGTCTGCAGTCATATTCCACAAGGGTTATGGCTCTGTGGTGACACCACGGCTGTAGATTATCCAGAGTACAATTGCAAACATGTCACAGGATTGTCTAACAGTTATTGCCTGTGCCACATAGACAGGTGACCCGCTGGGACATGTATGATCTGCAACCATATGTTGACCCATCCACATACACACACACTCTTACATGGCAACACTGTGACTAGACCCCTACCTAGGTATGTAGTGCTACTGAACTGTGTGGCTTTCATTGCACACACCACACAATGTTTAGGGTGAGGTGTGTACCAGGTTACATGTTACATGCAGAACATCCATCCACAGACATGTACAGTATGGTAATGGGGGATGTAATGGCCGTATATGGATAATACATAGTGTGACATACAATCATACACACATTGACAGACACATAACAGGCAGACACACATCCGAGAGACCTGAGTCTATTGGTGCTTACTAGTCCATGTGTCAGACGTAGGCTGCATACAGCACATGTGTAACTGGACTGTATTGTGGTTTCAGTTACCTGTATGGTTGATGGTAACAGTGGTCACCATAAAGTGGTACATGGGGCATATACTATGTGTACCATGGTGTATTGACAGTGTACACAGCACCCACATCCCCCAGTGGTTATTGTACCCACTGGAACCCATGATGACACTCTGACATACCAACTATCAGGCATTACCCATGACTACAATACAAACCATTGTATATCACAACAGTGGTACTACAGGGATATGCATCTAATGCACATGCCACAAGCATAGTAGTGTGTTGCATTGCAATGCCTCACCTTTGGGCAGTGACAACACTATCTGTACTACTGTGTGGCAATGTGTAGTGTAATAGGAGTATGTGGCCTCAGAATGGTGTACCCTACAGATATGCATTCATGCACACATACACACACTTGCCAGACCTCAATGGGTTTCGCATGCCTATTAACCCATTTGTACAACACTGCTGTGCTGGTAATGTATGGCTCATGTAGCCATTAGAGTGAGGAATGTAACCGGGTACATGTCATGTCCAACACAGCAGCAGCAACATCTGACTATGGCAATGGGTGTTGAGGTGGTTGTGAAGGCTGTCATGGAGTTCCGACTTACAGGTGTACTAACACACAGACACTGCTGTCCTCAGTAATGCGCATGTACACATGTGTCAGTACTGTGGTGCATTGCTGTAGGTGGTAATAGCTGTGTTCATGACTATTGTCCATGGGGAGATGGGTTGTGCAGAGGGGGTGTGTACATTGGTATCATGTTACCTGCCATGTGCCAGCAGGCAATCTATCGACAGACACCACTTTGATGACTGTCAGAGTGAGAGTGACATGCATCAGCCAATCCTCGGGGTGCCTTCTGCACATGGCCACTGAGGTGATCCAGTTGAAATGTATGGAACATGCATTACAGTACATGCTTAGTGCCTGTGTTGGAGACCTGTACCCAAGCATGTTAAGTTGATTGTGGTAGTGTAGTGTAGGTACCCATGGCAGGTGGTCTGTACAGCTTGTTGTCTCCTATATGTGCCAGTTAGTACACAGCTGGGCAGACATGTCAGTGTCAGTCAAGCATAGGTTGTATGTATCCCAGCTAGATACCTGCCATCTACACATCTGTAGAGGGTCTCACAGACATCAGCTTGGCAAGTAGCTATGCTGTAGGATGAATGTGTCAATAGATGGATGTTTAACAACAATATGTATGCCAGTACTAAATGTTGTACGCCCTCACTAACATGTTCTGTACAGACAGTACTCTACAGTGACATTCCACATGTCTGATCATTATCCCATAAGGGATATACACGGTGACACAGCCCACACACCAGGAACACGACACTGAGGCCTCAGAGTCCAGCTATGCCTGCAGGTGTGCTTGTTGTCAGTAGTACTTTTAGCACTCTACCCTTGCCTGGGACAGCACTGTCAAAAGTAGTACCGCCATGTTACACTAAGTGCCAGTGTGACAGCATGTACCCTGAGTTACTACCCCTGCACGTAACACATTCATATGGATAACAGTGCTGTGCAGGTCTCATATAATTTGTGTGTCCCAGACATGACACTCACACTCCTTGCTACTGTAATAACAGCACATAGACGCATGTATTGTACATGGCATTACATACACTTATTACAGATGTCAATATCCAGGGTTTGACATGGCTTTGTATGTTAAGCAGAGATTGTCTCTGAGTATACAATATGCCACAGAGTATAGCTGGAGGTTTTTGAGATGGTCAGTATAGGGGATGTGCTTTAGGCCTGTGATACTTTTAGTGATGTATGTCTCTGGCCTTTGCAGCTCTTGCAGATGTCATGTGAGGTATATACCAAATGGGGTGTTGTACTCTGTAATGTGTGCAATGAGGGATGAGTACAGTGGGACAATTACCTCCATGTTCCTGGATGAAAAACCATTAGTGATGAGTTGTGCCACATAGAATGATCTCCTCACTGCTGTGGAAATGTGGTTATTGAATGTGACACCACTGTCCATCTGTGTCCCTATGTTTGTCATCGCACCTTTGGTGTTTTGTGTACTGCCACCTATGTGGTAATTCATGGGTACATGGCATTTCTCAAAGGGGATAACTGCACATTTCTGCCCATTAAGCTTGAGCCCATAGCTCTGGTACCAAGCATCTGTTTTTGTAATGTCCTTTAATAGAATACCAACATAATTTGGGGATTCAACAGTGGTTCCCAGTTTGCAGTCATCTGTGAACTTTGTTAGACAGGGTCCCATATTGTTTGCATGTACTTCAGAGAAGTAGATACCAAACAAGAGCGGTCCCAGGACTGAACCCTGAGGTACTCCACTTGTCACTTGTTTGTAGCTGCTATTCGAGTCAGCTACTTTTACAGTGTGTGTTTTGTCAGTAAGCCAGTTGGCAACCCATCGTGTGACGTGGAAATGTATGGCCAGCTTAGTATGTTTATCTATGTTTCCAGAGTGGGAGATGGTGCCGAAGGCCTTGGCAAGGTCCAGATAAGCTGTGTGGACCACCTTACCCCCTTCCACAGCTCTGGAGACTGATTCAAAGAAGTCAATCATGTTCAGGAGACATGATTGGCCCTTCATGAGGCTAAACTGGGTGTGGTCCAATGTTTGAGGCTTGCTAATGTCTTCATTTATATGTTCCATGATAAAGCATACCATGCCCTTGCAGACCAGGCTCATCAGACTGATGGGACGGTAATTCCCAGGATCCAAGGTGGATCCCCCCTTGTGGAGTAGGATAACTGTAGCTGTGTGCTACTCAGTGGGCATGAAGCCTGAGGCAAGGCTATGATTACACATGACACATAGGTGAGGTGCAAGTTCATTTTGTAGTTCATGTAGTACACAGCCTGGAATGTCATCTGTTCCCATGAATGCTGTATTCTTAGCTGTGGAGAGTATGTTTTTTACATTTGTGGCCATGATTACTTGTATTTTGCAATAGTTTGGTATTGAGATGGGTTCTATAGGGGGTGAGAGAAGGGTGAATGTGGCAGTAAATTGATCTGCCAGGATATTGGCAACATTTTTGAGATTGGTATATTTAATGCCATTTTGTTGTAGCTCAGATCAGTTCTGAGCATTGTCAGTTAGATTCTGGACATAACTATAGAATGGCTTCTTGTTGTCTTTGGAATATGTGGCTATTTCATATATGTAACTAGCTTTGGTGGATATTATGAGGGATCTCAGCTTCTTACTGAGGCTGGTAAGGGAGTTGTTTGCATCCTGGGATTATCCCTCTGTCTTCAACAGTCTTCAGTTGTACGGTCTGTTTATGGCAGGGGACCACCATATTGGCTATCCTTTTTTGGAAGGGAGCACCTTGGTTCTATTTGTGATGGCACGATACATGCACGAGTGGATGTGTTCACACAGTGCCTCACTGTAGGATTCAGCAATTGATCTATCATCTCCCATCTCCACGGGTGTATCAAAGTTTCTCACGTCTGACTTGAGTAGCATGAAGTTGGCTTTGTAGAGGATTTTTATGGGGGTGTCCTTCCTGGGGTTTGGAGGTGGGATGTGGATGTTAACGGTCAATAGATTATGGTCAGACCTGACCAATGAGGGGGTGACTACTGGTGTGGAGCATCTATCTCCTATGTTGGTAATGACCAGGTCTAGGAGATTGGAGCCCCTGGTTGGACAATGGATTACTTGATCCCGGGCACTGGAATCCATGACGTCCAAGAACTGTTGTGAAAATAAAAAATAAATAACCAGAAATGCTCAACTTCGAACACTATAATTTCAGTATGTTTCATAGTTTCATAGTTTAGTACTAGGCTATCTGCCCTGGGGCATTTATAAGCCTAGCCATAGTGATGTGGCTTTCGCCACCCCATGTAATGGTACAAAAGTGTACAGAATAGATTTAGAATACTGTGCCTCTGTCTAGTAGTGACACAGTGAAGACCCCCTTACATAATATAATTAGTTTACTGTGCCTCTGTCTAGTAGTGACACAGAGATGACCCCTGAGGTAAACCTACGATCTCCCATCCACTCGTCAAGATTTCTCTTGAAGAGAGTCAGTGAGGGGCTCTGCCTAACATGAACTGGGATTCTGTTTCAGAGTATGGGAAGCCTCTGAGTTATGAATCTGTCCCTCCAGCATGTCCTATTCATATTTGTGCTGAGGTTTAAATCTTTAGCTCTCGTGGTTCTGATGGATTTGGATTTTTTGAGGTGGAGCATGTCCATCAATTCCTGATTAGACATGGCCTTGTACGTCAGGCACAGATCACCTCTGAGCAGGCGGTATGCTACTGAATAGAGCTGGAGTTTCTTTAGTCTGGCAGCATATGACATGTTGGAGACCCTTGATCCTCTTGGTGAGGTACTTTTGGGGTCTCTCTAGCTGTTGCAAGTGCCGGGTGAGGTACATACCAAATGGGGCATTGTACTCAATCATGGGCCTGATAAGGAGGAGTATAGGGGTACAATGACCTCCTTTGATCTGGATGTGAATCCCTTCATGATAAGGTGGGCAAGGTAGAAAGTCTTTCTAACCACTTTGGCAACGTGGGTGTCAAATGAGAGGTCACTATCGACTTGGCTCCCCAGGTCTCTGATTACTTTTTCCATACTCAGTGGGTTACTGTCTATGTGATAATTTGTGGGTACTTTGTTTTTCCCAAAGGGGATGACTATACATTTTTTGGCATTTAGTTTAAGGCCATGACTCCGGCACCAGTTGTCCGTTTCAGTGAGGCCTTTCTGTAGGATGTATGTGTCAGCTGGTGTATCAACTATGGCGCCTAATTTGCAGTCATCTGCGAACTTTGTCAGCCACAACCCTCCCAAGTTTGCTTTCTCATCTGAGAAATAAATGCTGAACAAGAGGGGTCCCAGGACAGAGCCCTGTGGGACACCACTTGTGACTGGCTTTGAGTCTGACATGGCTCCAGCCTTTTTGACTTTATGGGTTCTATCCTTTAGCCAGTTTGCCGCCCATCTTGTGACATATGGATTTACATTTAAGCTGTTGAGCTTGTCTATGATGCCAGAGTGGGGTATTGTGTCGAAAGCTTTAGCCAAGTCCAGGTAGGCTGTATGGACTGCTTTGCCCTCGTCAATGGCTCTAGTGACTGTTTTGAAAAAGTCAACCAGGTTCAAAAGGCAGGATCTGCCCTTTTACAAAGCTGAACTGGGTGGGATCAAGTGTCTGTAAGTCCCCAATGTCTCTGTTTATGAGTTCCATAATGATTCTTTCCATAGCTTTGCGGACCAGGCTGGTTAAGCTTATGGGGCGGTAGTTACCAGGGTCTGTAGAGGTGCCTCCTTTGTGGAATGGGACTACTGTTGCTGTACGCCAGTGTTCAGGTACATATCCTGTAGTAAGGCTAAGGTTAAATAACATTTTTATGTGCGGGTTTAGCTCCTCTTGGAGTTCACGTAGCACGCAACCCGGAATACCATCAGGTCCCATTGATGCTGTTTTTAGCTTTGCTGAGGGCGGTTCTCACCTGGACATCTGAGATGACAGGGAGGTTACATTCAGCTGGGATAAGTATTTCTTCTTTTGTGGGTGAGGGAGGGGAGAAATTTGCACTGAACCTGTCTGCCAGAATGTTGGCAATATCTGTGGGTTCAGTGTATTTTTTGTCATTGTGAACTAACTCTGAACATATCTGAGGGTTTCCGCCCAGGTTTCTAACATAGCTGAAGAAGGCCTTGTGGTTATCTTTAGTGTCCATAGCGATTTTTCACTCAAAGTTGGCCTTGGATGTTTTTATGAGAGAACGTAGCTTTCTACTAGTGCTGATCAGAGATGCCTTCTCTTTATGGGATTTTGCTCTGTTGTGCAGTAGCTTCCTTCTTTTGTTATACAATTTGTTTATGGCTGGGGTCCACCAGACAGGACGCCTGTCCTTGGTGGAGAGGGTCTTGGTTTTATTTGGGATTGCATGATCCATACATTCTTGGAGATGTCCTTAGAAAGCATTTTTGAAGGATTCTGCATTGTGGGATGTGGTTTCCACTGGCCCAGTGGGCTTAAAGGATACCATCTCAGTTTTAAGAAGTGTAAAGTCAGCTTTTGAAAAGTTTTTTACTGTAGCCTTTTGTGTTGGGGGTGGAGGTGGGATATGTATATCCAGGGTGATTAGTTTGTGGTCAGATCTCACTAGTGAGGGGTATACTTCCGGTGTGGAGCACTTTGTCCCCATGTTTGTGATGATCAGGTCTAGTATATTATCTCCCCTTGTGGGAGAGGTGACTAGCTGTTCCATTGCATTTGAATTTATGAATTCCAGGAACCTTTGGGCTAGGGTGTTTGGGCTAGAATAATGCACCCAGTCTATGTTAGGGTAGTTGAAGTCTCCCAATATGATGGTGTTTGGTGAGACATTCATATTCTCCAATTTCTTCAGGAAGGCTGAATGGGGTTCCTGAGATTGGGAGGGTGGTCTGTAACATGCTACCAGTTGTATAGCAGTTTTGCCTACAGTTAGTTGCACCTGGATGGTCTCTGATGCTTCATGTGTTGCCACTAAGTGTGGGTGTCCTTGATGAATATGGACACTCCCCCTCCCTTTTTGGTTTGGCCCGAGTTTTGGGGCCAAAAAGCATGATACGAGGTATAGCCTGGTAGCACTAGGGTGCTCTCAGGAGCCTTGAACCAGGTTTCAGTTACTGCACAGACATTGATGTTCTCCATACTGAGGAGTGCTTCGAGAGCCTGCATCTTGAGATTTAGACTTCTGGCGTTGAGCAGCATTACCCTTAATTTTTTTCCATTTTTGTTTTCTAAGGAGGTGGGTTTGTCTTTTGAGCCTTGCCTAAAAAAGGCACTATGGGGGAGGCAAGAGCCTTAGCCAATATCCGGAAGCCCAGTGGTGACAGATGCAAGCCGTCCCTTGCGAAGCAGCATGGCTTGTCCAGCATGTCATCCCAAGCAGACAGACATTGGATCCCCCTAGAATGACACCAGTATTTGAGCCAATTATTAAAGCTGATCATCTTGTCTTTGTATTGTGGCATCATTCTTGGTGAGGGCAAGATGCTGCTCAGGGTCAGGGTCATACAAGCTTGGGCTACATAATCAGAGAGCTCCTCTATGTCTCTTTTCATGTAGTCCAGGGAGGTACGTCTCTGGTCATTCACGCCGGCATGGACAATGACGGAGTCATATTTGTACTTGCTTTGGAGTGACCTGAGTGCGTGTGTTATGTGGCAGATCCTAGCTCCCGATAGGCAGCTCACCGTTACCCTCTCCTTGTTCAGCCTGGTAAGCGGAACGTCAGTGTGTCTGACTATAGAGTCACCTATTACTAGTGTATCAGGCATGGTGTTTGGCCTTAAGGGCTGTGATTGACACACTGATTTATTGAAGTATGTGTTGCATGTGTTATGTTTTGAGGTGGTGGATTTTTTGGTGTCTGCTTTGGGAGCCTCTGTTGTTTTGGTAAGTTTTTTGTTAGAGCCTCTGAGTATGTCTTAGTGTTATTATGTGTTTGGTTTGCAGTTGTGGTAGGTCTATGTGGGACTGGGTTTGGTGTGTGTGTGGTTACCTTCTCCTCCTGTCTGGTCTTGCCAGTCTTGAGTTGAGAGAGTTCAGCCTCCAGTTTGGCTATATAGTTGCATCTCTCACATGTATTTGTGTTTGTTGGGAGGAGGAGGAGAGGGTTATCTGTGTACATGAGACAATTGTAGCATTGTCTCAAGATTCCCAGATTAACCAGCTGAACCGGAGAGGATGCTAGTAATCTACCACTCGACATCCTAGAATATTATAAGGGAGTGCTGTGCCTTTAAGGGAAGTGGGTACTCACAGGGAAAGTAGGTGGATGTAGTGCTTACTTTAGTTAGCGAGTGCTTACTTAGAAGAGAGATTTTGAGAACAAGTGCTAGGCTTATAATAAAGCGATTCGACTAATTATTATAAGAGTAGAGCTTTCTTAAGTGAAAATTTGAAGAGCAGACTTGGCGGAGCCAGAAAAAGTTTAACCTTATTTAACCAGCGCTGCGCTATGCGCACAAACGCGCAAAGCCGTGCAAACGCGGATTTTAAACAGGGAACTTCAAAAGAGCTAGAAATGGTCCAAAACAACCAATTACTACAAGCTCTTCTGCTGAGGTCACTCCTTCAGGGACAGATAGGCTGCTCAAGGCTCCCCACTCCCACTGGTGAGCAAAGAAACTTCATTCTATCCAAGTAAGGCAATGGACAACACAGGAACTACACCACAGCCCAGAATACAGAAAAGCCTGTATACTGGTCTAAACTAGTCGAGGAGAGGCGGGAAAAAAAGGATATTTTTTGTTTTTTTTGTTTTTGAGATAGAAAGCACACAGAAATGCAGGAAACAGTAATAAATCAGTTACACAGGCTAGCACACTTTAGTGGGCAGCCTCAACAGTTAAATTTAACAAACAAACAAACAACTTTCGACCAATTTTCGACTAAATGAAACTTTAAGTGCAGATAATATATAATGCAACAAACAGTTAAAAAAACAGTTTAAGCTTGTTCAATGTAAGCAAGAGAAGGTATTTCAGGTAAAAAAACAGCAAAAAATACTTAAATCAGGAAAGTAGTCGCTTTTCTCAGTTCTCTGCTGCTAGGACCACTCTGCAGGACCACGAAGAGCTGTTGCTGAGTAGTATAGCCAGAAAAAAACGCTCAGAATGATCCAGTTTATCACAAAGCTGATTTATTAAAAAATGACAATTTAGTGCTTTCATCAACTGAAGTCAACACTGCAATTAAGATACTGTGTCTCCAGGGCTCATATATTCATTGCAGCCACTCCCAACATGTGAGCGAAACAGGCATAGTATAAAAAGTGACAACACTAGAAATAAAAGATCATAGTGACTTAAAAAAATTAAATAAATAAAACCATAGCGACTTAAGACTAGTGAATTAAAAATAATGAGAGGAAGGGTACAGTTAATGTAATACATACCCCCAGTCATTTAAATCGGCTCCCAGTAAGGGATTAGGCCTGGAACAAGCTGAGCTAGTTAAATATAGGTAATGAAGAGAAGAACCAGGTGATCATTAGTCTGGGTGATGTACTAATGGGGCAGTTTGCCTACAAATGAGGCCAAGGGGAGTGGGAAGCCAGGAGTCATTACTCCTGGTACAGCTCTTTCGCTAATGCTTCATCAGACTTGCCTCAAAAAAATAAAAAAAAAATAAAATAAACTAATAAAAATGTGAATTGTATCATAGAAAATTTCTAAGGTAGCTAAAAGTAAGGAAATAATCTAGGCTAGACGGCGGGGGGGGTTGGTGCAGGTTGTGGAGTGTGTGTGTATGTATATATATATATATATATATATATATATATATATATATATATATATATATATATATATATAATATGCACAATAATTTCTAAAATAAATGACGAGAATAAATCAATCAACAAAATAACTGACCGTTATGTTTAAAGAGAAAAACATCTAATATAAAGAACCAGACCTTTGGGGTCTTGACAATTCATTTTTTAGGTCAGTAATAGGCATGGTGAAGTAGTCGTCTAAGGTTGAGGGCACTGTTTATGGAGATGGTTGTATTTAATCCTGGGGGTTTTGCTGCCTCTAACCTCAGCTGCCAAATGAGTTCTTTCTTTTTGAGGAGATCATTATAGTTTCTGTGGAATTCCATGTATTCGAGTTGTTCCAATATGCAGAAATAGAAAAAGTCACGTCTAGAGGGAACCTTGTTGTCTTTAGCCAGAGCATTCGTGGGTCTATTCTGCTTGATGTCAGTTAGGTATCTTGCTATCCATGTTTTTATCTTGTTGATCATTTTTCTGATGTAGAAAGCGTCACATTTGGTACATTGGGCTATGTATATGATGCCTTTGGTGTTGCAGTTGCTGTGCTGGTTACTGTGGAAGTCTCTTTTCGAGTTGGGCAACTAAAACTCAATTTCCCACTCAGAAAAATACAATAGCAGCAATTGGGGGGACCACACTCATAGGTGCCTGGCAGGAGGTCTGGGGTGAGGATCATTGTCCTGGCAGCCTGTTCAAGATAATCCCTTTGGTTCTTATTGTGTCTAATGTTGAGTGTAGGTTTTCTGGGGATGATGTTCTTCAGCTTGGTGTTGCTGGTGATGATTACCCAGTTATCTTTGCTGCATCTGATTATGTTGTAGTCAGCGGAATAGGTGATGGTCATTGTCAGTACAAACGTTTGGTGAGTTCTCTCTTTTTTCTTGTTAATGTTGTGGTTGGGGAAGTCCAGATTCTTTAGTTTCAGTTCTGAAATTGGGTCCAGGGTCTTCTTAATTAATGCTAAAGAATAACCACATTACATTCATTCCTTCTTTAAGTTGATGATGTTCCTAGTGAAGTCAGAAAGTTCCTTGAATACCCTGGCCATCCTGATCCCCTGGGATTTTATTACGTTCTTCTTTGTGTTGAATGGGTGCATGCTCCGTCTGTGCAGCAATAGGTTCTCCCGAGTTGGTTTTCTGTAGAGGTCATTTGAGAGTTGTCGCTCCTTCTTGGTGATTGTAAGGTCGAGAAAAATGGCCCAGTCTTTATCTTGTAAGTTGGTGAGCTTCAGAAAGTCTGTGGATCTTTTGATGTATTCATAAAATTCAAGTAGGTATTTTTCCATCCCGTTCCATAAGAAAGATGCAATCTATATATCAGAAGAAGCAGCCCATCATGTTGAAAAACCTTGAACTATATACACGGTCCCTTTCCCATTTACTGAGTGCACTGTTCACAAGACTTGGGGCCATGGCTGCCCCCATTGCTATCCCTTTCTTTCAGCGGTAGTAGTTGTTAAAGAGGAAGTAGTTATTCTTGAGTAGGTGCTGCATCAGTGTACCAACCATTTCCACAAAACTGGGTGATTCAGAGGGGTTGGATGTTAGGCCCTCTGTGACAGCTTTGATGCAATAGTCTTGTGGTAGTACCATGTACAGAGCTTCTACATCAGTGGTGACAAAGATGGAATCCTCTGCAACTGGGATATTCCTGATTTTCCAAAGAAAATTGCCAGTGTCAAGGACAAAAGATTTGTTGCTTTACACTAGGGGTCTGATCATGACCTCCAAGAAGATTGATAGGGGCTCGGAGATACTTCCCCCACTTGTGATCACCGGCCTGTAGGGTGGGTCCATGATATTCTTGCAGGGCTTGGGGATTCCAGTAAAATGGGGACTCTGTGGGTAGTTGATAATGATGAATTTCAGGAGATTTTCACTGATAAGGCCATCATTGTATAGTCCTTGTAAGTTCTGTGTCAGAGTTTGGTAGGCCATCCTCACCTGATTTGGGTTGCAGTGGTCATAGAATTCCTTATTGCTAAGCATGGTTTCAATCTTGATAGTGTACGCAGAGGTGTCCATGACCAAGATTCCACCACTTTACCCACGTTCATGAATCTTCAAGAGTTGCTGAGCTCTTTAAGAGTTTTGAATTCTTGGGGGCTGAGGTTATAAAGTTTCTTCTTGGGTTTGTTAGTAATTTGCCTAATGTCTGATTCACATTTCCATTCAAATGCAGATACTGTGGGGTTTGGTGGTGCACAAAAACTGCTTGGGAATGCTCATCTGTCACATTGCAGTGGTGGTTGGTCTCTTTCTCTATTTCTCTCTCTCTCTCTCTCTCTCTGTCTGTGAAAAAGATCCTTAAGTTGATTTTTCTTGTGAATAATTTCAGATCGATCAGGGTCTGGGCTATTTCACTTCTTCTGTAGGGGATAAAGTTGAGCTCCCTCTCCAGCAGTGACAATTTGGATTCTGTTAGAGTCTTTATTGCGTGGTTCCAAACCTATGTTTTGTTTGGTTTTGGTGCTGTGGCAGTTGTTGGTTCCTCCATTGGGGCAGCTCCTCTGGGGGGACCCATAGGTGCTTTAGGTCCCTCAAGCCCTTCCAGGTTTTTTCTTTGTGGTGCATGGTGTACACTGGGGAGGAGCTGAGGCTTGGGTGGTACTGATCCTTTTAGTGCATGTTCTGGGGAGTCATCTGTATTCTTTTTGTGGTCTGGGTCTGGTCTGGATCCAGTCTTGGTGAATTTTTGACCGACTAACATACCTGTTGTACATTCTCGATTGATGCCTGGTTGTCCATGTTGTATTCCCTGGTGGGGATGTTGGCATTGGTGTAAGTAGGGTATTACCTCTTTGTGGGGTTGAGTCCTTCTTGGTTTGTGGCTCCTGTTGGTCTTGTTGGTCTTTCTCTGATGTTGGCCTGATGTGAGCTCATGTCCCTTTGGAGTTTATTTTCCTTGGTGATCATTAGTCTCTCATCATGTGTTTGAATTCTTTCGAGTACCTGCTGAATTTTGTCTGTGGTGATGTTGATGCCGTCCTTTCTGATTTTATCCAGGGAATCATAATGAAGTTTCTGTAGTTGACGGCTGTGATCTATGAGGAGATTCATCAGGTCTAGGCTGGCTCTGTCAAGTATGTCTTGTCATTTGTTGTATAATTCATCATTGGTTCCTCTTGTGTTGAGTCTCTTGAACAGTTTTAATCCCTTTGGGATGATGTTGTGATTAAGCCAGGTATTGAGATAGAGTTCATCCCATTGTAGGCTTTTGAAGATCCAGATGTTATCTTCAAGTTGCTGAAGTGTGTCATATCCCTTTTCATTGAAATCATTGGTGTTGTTGGAGTCCATCAAGTCAGTTCTTGGAGTTGCCATAATTCTTTCAAAAGTTAGATTTTCCATTTGTAGCTGAGTGGTGCTGTTCAGGACTAAGGGAAGCCCCTGCCTAAGCAAGTGGTCAGGGGAAGAATAAATAGAAAACAGTATAGTCCAGTACTGATCTGATTTTGCAGCCGGAGGAGCTATTAAGTTTCTCAGTGGATCCAAACGCTCAAGGGCACTTGATAAAACCTCAGTGTAAATTACTGGAAAGGCTTAAGTCCCAGCTACATAAAAGCAAGTACCTGTTTCCCCACTGTAATGCGATCCTGGAGTTAGTATATATAAAGTAGCAGGGGTGTGGGGGTGGGGGGTTTGTCCTCCTGCAAAAATGTCTTTGCAGTGTTTTTGTTTGTATTACTGGTTTGGTGAACCGATAGTCGAAAGTGCACTTTCATTTCAGTTCACTTTTGTGTAAATGGGGTCGTACTTTTCTTTTCGAAAGCATGAGCTTTTGATAAGAAAAGGTAGACCCTATATATATATATATATATATATATACACACACACATATATATATATATATATATATATATATATATATATAATAAGTAATATCCTCAGCATTTTAGTGTTTCTCAGGTTTACATTTTGATTGATGCTGTAAATATTTATTATTGCATAATACTTTATGCCTTACTTTCATTTTGCAGTGCAACTCATGTCCAGTCAGTGAACTAACATAGATACCACAGCATACAATTCCTACATGGTGTTAAAATGCATTCCTGGCATTATTTAGATACTAAAAGAATTGTATTTAATTATATTGAAATGTGAGTTTTATCTGGCATTAGAAATGTAATTTGATGAATATATTTAAAAATACAGACGTATCAAAACATAGACACCAAAAAATACAGAGAGCTCATAATATAGACACATTAAAATGCAAAACTCAAAATAATGACAAGAAACAGTCAAAATGTATGTTAAATTAATTGGGAGAAAAAGCAATACCATTGGCCAGTGTTTGCCTAAACAGTGGTACTGTTAAGGAAAGCATTTCTCTAAGGAAAGGTGAGATGCAGGGTCAGGAGCAAAGCAACTTTGCATCATGGTGCAAGTACTAATTGCCATTCTATTACATTTATTTTGATTTCAATTCTAAGCTGCATTTACAAACAAGTGACAGTTGCAATTTCTGATTCTATTTCTTTCTTTCTTTTTTTCAGATTTTGCAGAGTAACCAGCTGATTCATGCATCCTGTTTTCACCACTGTGGCTGAGATCAAGCAAAAGTCATAATAAATGCCCGACATTTTGGTCTGAAACTCTGATACCTTCAAATCTTTTCCTATAGCTTCTTCATAAAAGAAGCTTCATAAGCTGGTGCAAAAAATCTGAGATCTCCAGATGTGTGAGTGTCTTAAAGGGAGCTGTGTATATATATTATTAGCTGTTTCTCTGAAGTATCATGTATATGCAAAGTAATGTTTGAGGTGCAATTCTTTGTGCTTCCTATCCCTCACCTCCTCAAGTTTTTTTCCATTCCTGTGTATATTCACCTCCCATTACACTATAACTCATCACAATCCATTAGCCTCCTTCTCCCCTCCTTCAGTCAAACAACTTAATATATTGTACATGCTATAAACAGTAATTTTCTGTCACTCTATACATTTCAAAGTTGTTTATTTATCTGTAAATACAGTGGGTCTTCCTTGATGGGGATAGATCACTTGTTTACTTTGTAACCAGGAATGAACCTGAAAATGTTGCCTGTGAATCACTGTTCTGTCATGTTAACACACAAAATAAATAAAGATCAGAGAGGATACGTTTCTGTATTTTTTTTTTTTTTTTTGTGCTTGTTTTCCTTTCAATCCTCTTCTGCTGACGGGATTAACTCTTTCAGGCTCACGCACTGGAAATTGCTGAGACAGTTATTCTCTTTTTCTTTACTACACATTTCTGAATTTGGTTTTGTCTCAAAATTATGTCTCAGCAAATTACACTGGAAGCATTAGACATGAAAATGTCCTTTTAAAAACACAATTTTGACTCTAAGCACAAAAATCTTAGATTAGAAATACAGGATAACGCATATTTCCTCTTGACACAAGCATAATAGATAGGCATTTAGCAAATGTAAGGTTTTGCTGAACTTTGTTCAACAATAATATTTAGTATAATTAAGCCAGAAGTCTACTAGAGTGATTGTTTTAGAATCACGTGACAAGAGAGTCACTTATTATTAAGATATTTCTATTTGTAGTTTGGTGCACAATCTAGCATGTGCTATTGCCATTATGAAACTGATTTTCTTCTTATTCTGTTTGTTTGTTGTGAGGAGCTCCTTTTTAGGTGTGTATTAAATATTTTGCAAACCCGTTTTAGAATATCATATCAGACTGTTTAGTTTTCCTTATTTCTTAGATATGTGTGTGTATACATACATATTTTATATATATATATGTGTGTATATATATGGGTCTACTTCACAAGGTCGAAATTTCAAAATGCCGACTTTCATATGGCTGACACCATATGATCGTCATTTGGAATATCGACAATGGAAGTAGACCACAAAAAAGAAAAAAAAACTTCCTTTAAACTGCTAGCATGGGGGCTCCACCCCCCCCATAATTTTAATATACCAATTCCAAGATTGCATACAGTGCAGGAATGGAAATCATTACATTCCGCACTGTACTGAGATGTCGGTTCCGCATTGTTGGCATTTCAAATGTCGATCATATGGTGTCGGCCATATGAATGTCGGCATTTTGAAATGTAGACAATATCTGGGGTACCCTATATATATATATATATATATATATATATATATATATATATAGTTCCCCTTCGCAAAGTCGAACATGCAGAAACCCGAAATGCATATGGCTGAAGCCATATGCTCGAATTTCTGAAGCTCAACTTCATGAAAGGGAGATGAAAAACAGAAAAAACGTAACACAACAAAGTGTTTCTGTAGGGGTGCAAGTCCCCCTGCACCCCCCACACCCCCGCCACTTATTTATTCCAACTCCAAGATCGCACTACAGCGCAGAAAGGGAAATCTCCCATTCTGCGCTGTATGCCGTTTCCCATTCACAGAGTCGAGCTTCCACACTTTTAAGCATATGGTCTCAATCATATGACATTTGAGATTGTGGCCATTCGACTTTGTGAAGGGGAACCATATATATATATATATATATATATATATATATGTGTGTGTGTGTGTGTGTGTGTGTGTGTGTGTGTGTGTGTGTGTGTGTGTGTGTGTGTGTGTGTGTGTGTGTGTGTAGGGTCTATATTAAATGAAAGAATGCTTAAAAGGTCAAATACGGTATTATCAATACCTTTTAAGTGATCGTTCATTTAGGCGAACACTCACATAGTCAAAAAATATTGTTTGACCAACACCATTCCCCTATTGCTGTATATCACGGGGCCAGACACAAACAAATACAACCTCAAAACCTTGTTATCAATGCAAATGCCTTGGGACAGTTACTTGATACCCCCACAAGATGTGATACATACCTTGGATGTGGTACTAACCAACATGATTAACCACTACACCACCCCTATGATATCATCCTCTCTGGCAATTTCCAACAAAAAAGTGGTCACTTTTGATGTCACCATCTCCCCTGACCCCCCTCAGGCTATGGTAAAAAACAAACAATACTCCAAAGCTGATTGCAAACACCTGAGGGATGGTATAAAAAGCTGCACAGACCCCCTCCCACTGTAGGAACAGGCACCAATGTCCAAATATACACTGAAGTATTATACAATCATATATATAGATGCATGGAATCAGGAATACCTGACAGGACAAAATCATCCTCTATAAGGAAGAGTAAACCTGTCTGGTGGACATCTACAATAAAGAAACTATATAACAAAAGGACCACATTCCTGTCCAGGACCAAGAAGGAGCAGGTGCCCAATTGGAAGCGATGTTTCCTTTGCATGAACAAGCAAGTAAGAGCACCAGTGAAATCCTCTAAAGGCAACTTCGAGTCCAAATTGAACACATCTACTAGAGACACTCATAAGGCCTTCCTCACATATGTCCGCAATCTCAAAGGAAGCACACAGATCTGTTCAGAAGTGGTTGTCAAACATACCACATACACACATGCAGTAGATATAGCCAATCTACTTGCTGACAGATTAAGTGAAAACTTCTCCCCTTTGTCCACCATCACTAAATCAAGACATCTCCAGTACCTGCCCCCCACCCCTTATCTCTAGGGAACAGGTCATCACTGCCCTCTCAAAGGCAAAAAAGACAGCCTCCATGGGACTCAACAACATCCCAGCCTACATCCTACATGAACTTGGGCATGAGTTTGCAGCACCATTTGGCACCCTATTTGACCAAAGCCTGAGTACTGGTTTTGTTCCAGCTGAGTGGAGGACAGCCACTGTCATCTCTTTACACAAAGGTGGTGTGTCCAATGATCCAGGAAATTATAGACCCATCATCCTAACTAGCCTGATCTGCAAGGCCATGGAATTAATTATTATGGACCTCATTAACAAGGACATTGGCAAACTCCAAATACTTGACCCCACACAGTCTGGATTTGTCAAGGGGAGGTATGTCTGTTAAATCTGGTCAGCATCTTTGAGACAGTCACCAAAGCCATGGACCAGGGCAAGACTGTGCACACCGACCATCTTGCCTTGGCCAAAGCCTTTGACACTAGTCCCCACTTGCCCACAGTACATAAACTCTGTCAACTGGGAATCAATCCATATGTTACCAGATGGGTAGCAAACTGGTTCACTGATAGAGCTCACCTAATCATAATGGGGTAGCCAACCCAAGCGGTAGGACCATAACAAATGGTGTACCCCAGGGATTGGTCTTGGGGCCTCTGTCATATGGGATATACTTCTCTGAGTTGCAGGCCAAAACTACTGGCCTATGGCAGACCAGATTTGCAGATGACTGCACATTGGGCATAGTCATCAATACCCGAAGTGGTGTGGACGCCCTCCAAGAGGGTCTCACCCAAACAAATGACTGGTGCCAGAAACATGGCCTCAAGCTGAATGCCAAAAAATGCATTATCATCCCCTTTGGGGAAAGTGACATCCCCACATATTATCACATTAACAACAACGTCCTAACTACACAATCAGTAGTGAGGGATTTGGCCACCAAAGTTGATAGCAACCTCACTTCTGACCACCATGTTGCTTCCATTGTAAATAAATCTGTCTGCATGCCCCACCTCATAAGTGAGGGTATCTCATTCAGGGACAAAGAAGTCATGAGATCCATGTATTCTACCCTTATAAGGTCAATTATCGAGTACAATACTCCATTCAGCATATACCTCACAAAGCCCATGCAGCAGCTGGCGAGACCACAGAGGTTCCTCGCCACGAGAATCCAGGGCCTCAAACACCCACCTTACACAGATAAGCTAAGAGACAGAGAGAGAGAGAGAGAGAGAGAGGGACACAGAGAGAGAGAGAGAGAGAGTCATAAGAGAGAGAGAGAGAGAGAGACACCCTGAAAGGCATAGAGTGATATCCTGCTGCAGACAATTGTGTACCAGTTGAAACCAGTGACATATGCCAGTATGAAGGTAAGCTCCAATGTGTAATAGTATGGCCACCATCTGTACCACCCTGCAGGTTTCAGTCCATGTCTGACAAGGTGTGACCTGTGACAATTGAAACAATGAAGAGGTCCCAAGAGTGCAGGACATCAAACATTTCATACAGTTGTCTGCTAATTGCATAGCACAGTTACTACACATCAGAAGCACCATAATGTTATGACAAATAGTGTATGCTAAGGTAATGTCACACAAATAAGGTGTCATAGTAGCAAACCAAAGGAAGTCCTTTGTGTTTCACTTGCCGTGGGTATATGTACTGCCAACTGTCACGTGACTAGAAGATGTGTCTCACAGTCCACATTCGCTAAGGTGGCAACCACAATCTGTGTCGCTTTTGTGTGTGCAATATGTAGACATGTGAAGGTCCTATGACTACCTGCTGCCCACTATTACCCACATGTATACAGGCACGAATGCTACTGCCACCACCCACATATGTAGGTACAGCCAAAGGCTGTGTCAACTGTAAGCATTGTGTAGTCTGTCATTGAGCCACAAACTGCTGTTAACACACTGCAATGGGCCATACAATGGGTATGGAATGCTGTCAAGGTCCTGGCCTCAAGCTGAATGCAGACAACAGTGTCAGCATGCCATATGGCAAGGACATGTCCCCAGTATTTCCCACACCAGCAGCAACCCCATAAACACACAGACTGCAATGACAGACCTGGGTACTCAGGATGGCAGCAATGTTGCATTCAGGCAGCAAGTAGTGGTAGTGGTCAGGAATTGCCTGTATGTGGTTCACCACATAGGTAAAGGGAGTGCATCCAGACAAAAGGGAGCACATTCAGACAAACGGTGGATATAACCTCTAAATAGTCTACAGTCAGTACAAGAATACATTAGCAGCATGGCCAGTCTGCTATGCAGCTATGCAAACATCTGCAGAAACTGTAAAGTCTATGTTAACACCCACAAAGGTCAGCCATGGCCACCAACACCTGTTCCAAGCAGACAGCCTGTCATCAGTACTGCCCCACTGGTTACCAGTCAGGTTGTCCACATGTGCCTCCGGCATGCCTAGATGGCAATGTTGTGCTCAGCCATTCAACAGCTGCCCCATGTACGAAAGTATACCTCTGTGTGTATTCCCAGCACAAGAGGCCTGACTCACATATGAGATAGCAAAAACACATGCTGGAGAGTCATGTGTGACTCCCAGAGCATGCCCTGTGTCAGGACTACACTCCCCAAACATGTCAAACACAGTACCATGCATACCGTCTCATCAACTGCATCAAGGTTGAGTGGATGGGAAAAAAAAACATCTGTCATTTTTAATTTCTCCAAGTCTTTTTGGTTTCTAATACCATGATGGGAATGTACCCCATTCCTAAGTCAAAGTACGATTAAAGTTCATGAAATTAGTATTGTTTCACTCTTTGATGTTAGCCAAAAGTGCTCTCCGCAGCACCTGCAATGTGCCCAGTAATGACTCCTTCTGCAATTCGTATGGTGTTACATGAATTGGTAACAAATCTAAATATGATTGTAAATTCTTTTTTATAAGACCAGTTGCTCCTACTACTATTGGAACTGTCTGGGTATCTTTCTTCCCCATGGCTCTCATTTCTGCCTACAGATCAAGGAATTTTATGACTTTGTGTCTCTCTATATGCAAGACACTGTAGTCACTAGGCGTGGCAATTTCAATGATCAATGCTACTTTTGTCTTTTTTTCTTGGACCACTATATCCGGTTTTCTAGCATCTATCTTTTGAACTGTTGGTATTGGGTGATCCCATGTGATATAAACTTGATAATTTTCTATGATTCTCTGTGGCTCATGTTTCCAGTGTTTTTCAGCCACTTCGATACCATAATGTTTGCACAATCTCCAGTGTAACAGTCTCCTCACATTATTATGCCTTTCAGTATGCAGTCCCTCTGCCATTAGTGTGTCGCAACCAGCAACAAGGTGTGTGACTGTTTCCAATTCGGTTTTACAAAACCTATATATGTCTGTTTCTCCCACTTGTTCAATGGACTTTGTAAACCAGCATGTATGTAGCCCACTATCTTGGGCTGCCAATATTAACCTTTCATTTCTTGATGTGAATTCGCCGCTCCTTAACCATTCCTGCATTAAATCTTGATCGACATGAGGCTGTTCCGGAAGTTTTCTATACTTGCAATTATATTTATGTTTTTTCCACATTTCTTGTCTTCTCATCTGGTCCTTCACCTTATATTCTTTCTTTTGTTTTTTTGGCACATTCAGTTGCTGCCTGATTTTTATCTACTTCTGGTTTGATTTCCATTCCTGCTTGACATCAATATGCTTCTGCTAAATTAAGCAAAGATGTCATCTTAGATTTATTCCCCTCATATTTCAAAACTTTCACTACATTTGGATCCTGTGAGGTCAGCAGATACATATGTGTGGAGTCCCACGATTGCAGATCTAAACATATAATCAATTTCAAGGAGGCCCATCCCACCTTCAGAATGGGGAATATATAATCTTGGTATACACTGATTTTTATAAATCATTTGGTGAGCATGAAGCATCCTTCTTGTTTTAATATCCAATCTATCCAACACTTTTTGGTGCTAGTCAATCACACCAAAACTATAAGTTAGGACAAGAAGAACAAACTGATTTATGGCTTGGATCTTGTTCCTAGATGTCAATGCTGTTTTCAGGATTAATTTAAGTCTTCTAAAGTACTCCTTACTCAGCATTATTCACATTTTTTCATGTTTTATTGCTGATCCTTCATCAATTCCCAAGTATTTATACACTCCCTCTTGCTCAAATTCTTTTATATCACATTCTTGCCCCAAACTGTTGTTTTCCTGGTGCTGCAGTTTTCCTTTTTTTAAAGGTTACTTTTGCACATTTGTCAAGACCAAATGACATTCCAATATCATATGAAAAAGTTTTGACAACGTGCAGGTGTGCTTTCAGTTTCAAATCATTGACAAAGAGAAGATGAGAAGTCATTAAACTTTGTTGTTTTCTAGAAGCCAACTTGTAGCCATGGCCTAAGCTGTTAAGTAAACAACTTAATGGATTAATGGCAAGGCAGAATAGCAACGGTGACAGAGAGTCACCCTAGAATATCCCCCTTTGGATTTTTATCCCTGGGATAATAATCTGTCCTTTATCATGGCTTAAATGCAAAGTGGTCTGCCACTGTTTCATGGTTACTGCAATGTAGTCAATCAGTGTAGGGTGTATCTTATACATTTTTAAGTACTCTTATCCATGAATGTGGGATACTATCAAATGATTTTTTGTAGTCAATTCATGCCATACTTAGATTCCTCCCCCTCTTACAGTTCTCCACTATAACTTTATTTAACGACAAATGATCCTTTGCTCCATGTGACTTTCTTTTATTGCCCTTTTGTTCTACTGCCATAATTGAGTTTTCTTCTAAATGACTATAAACTGTCCCTCTGTCCTTGGGTTTCAGCCTGTGTCCAGCAATGGCAGGGGCAACACATGCTGACTGATGATACTGTTGGGGATAAAGTAATGGCTAGGCTTGTGAGGGACCTGGCCCAGTACTCTATTAACCTCCTCTGTATCTATGAACCTGTGGTCCTACAGAACACCCAGGTGACATGTATGAAGGCTAGCTGGCTGTGTCAAGGGGTATGCATGCAAGGTTACACTGTCTGCCCCCATTGTCCCTCATAAAATGTTGCACACATATGCACCTAAGTACACATGTACATATACAGCCATACCTCGGAGATGAAAAGGTCACTGTGTTCTCACTCTGCCATACCCGGGCTCTGTAATGTCAGCAGCTCACCAGGCTGTATACACGCAGACACCTTGAACAGAAACAGAATAAAGTATGTGAGACAACAGCCAGTCAGCAGTACTAATAGCAATAAAGCATCATAGCAGAACGGTACATACATTTCGATGTGTACCCATGACAGTTGCCAGCAGATAGCATCTTATATGGCATGACATTACTACACTGCACGCTGGCATATATTCATCCTGTGTATCAAACACATATTAGCATATCCCTGCATTGATGGAATGGATAACAGGGCAGACAGGCCCAGGCAGCAACTGAATGTGCTAAAAATGTGTGGCACAGGTATCATATGCACAAGTTGTGGTGTGGGGTTGCCAAAGGCCTAGGCTGGGCCATACAGTTGACATCATGTGTGTGTGTCTGGAGGGGTGGTGTTCAGCTGGGCCATGGAGAGGAGCTGTGTGCATTTGGTGGTGATCCGCATGTGATAGTGATGTGTGAATGTGTGTATGCACACAGTCAAGCTATGTGCTAGCCCTACACAAGGGTATGTTGGACATCCATGGACCGTACATGGCAGGTTGTACAGTTCACCATCTCTGGCCATGGACATGGGAACTGGTTCTGCCAGGATTGTCACTGGCACCATCAGGGCCAAGTCCAGATGCGGTACTACTTCATGACGGTGACTGCTGTCTGCTGGATCTGTGTCCCTCATGGGAATGGCCAGGACCACATGTTCATGGTCTGCTACATTGTGGTGTAGACAGCACCCACCCCTTCAGTAGTGCTACCCTCCCTTCAGTAGTGCTGGTGATACTGCCACTACAGGAGTGTGAATGTGCATGGCCACATGGTCTCTCAGCTGTTCTTGTTGCTGACCTATGCTTACATGACCAATGTTCTTTTCCCACCACATGTTCAAGCACAGACATTGCACGGTTAAGCATTGACAATGTCTCACCCCACCATCCATCTACAACATCAGCAAAATAACGTGCATGGCGAGACGTGTTGCATCCATGACCCTGACCATCTGTCTGGCGTACCATTCACAACATCCCTGTGCCTCCATGATGGACCAAAACATGTGAGTGACACCTGCTGTAATGCCTCTGACAGGGTCTGGAGGGGCAGCAGTTCTCCTTCAAGCACCCCTGTCAATGTGCCTGTGTGGGACCTGACCAGCTCACTGGCTATGGCTAGTGTCTACATTCACAGATGCCATAGTTACCACACTAGCCTGTTCAATGTCACCACCCTCCAACTGTCCAATATCTGCGGCTGCTGGGGACTGGGTATGTGTAGGCATATTGACCATGTGTGGGGACATTGTGGGTGGAAGTACAAGCTGTGAGGCTACCCAAATTGCTGTCATTCACAATAGGTGTGCACTTGTGTCCATTACAACACCCCACCCATAAATACAGTTTGACCTGACATATGCATCCAGGTATGCAAAGGCTGCCACTAGGAATGATACAGTATTGACGTGATGCCCACCAAGGCCTTACCTGCATGCTCCTCAGCTGTTGACTCTGTGCCACCCACCTCCATGACATATGTAGTGATGGTTTCCTGGGAGGTGGTGGCTGCACCAAGGTTTGTGAGGAACTCCTCTGTGGCTGTGAGTGGTGCTTAAGTATCAGGCCCTCCACTTGTGCCAGCATGGTCCCCAGCCATAGCTGCAGCCCTTTGCCGTACATTATGGATATGGTCTGTGGCATGGTGTCGGGCATATTCATAGTTTCTGTCATGGTGTCCCACACTGTTGATGGTCAATACCAGTTCTGCCCACAGGGCAGTGCATTCCTGCTGGTTTTGCCAGTTCCTTCCCAGAAGCACCCTGTGATGGAGTCTGAGGGTATCAATGACTGCAGCAGTCTCAGCCTCTGAGTATGGTGGGTTATGTCTGTGGTACATCCCATCTGAAAGACATAAACAGGGAACACATCATAGGACTGCATACTTTGCCCACAATCATGTACAGACTCTGCACATCCACATAAGCTAGCACTATCCACCACTAACACCCACATCATAACCCTGCCATCTATCAGTACAAAATTTGTGTGGGTATTGTCAACATACTGGCATTACAGCATGCATTGCCCCCCTCATCCTGATGTCTCATGTTCCCCCCACTGAGGATCATTAATGTGCATAATCCTCCATTCATAATTCAAATCACACAGCACATGTAGCAGCTGGGGACATCACAGAGGTTCCCCACCAGGGAATACCAGGCCATCAAACATCTACCGAACACCTATAGGCTATAAGGCCAACCATCTAAACAATGTCATACATACTCTTCTGGAGTGACCTCACTGTGGCATGCAAGGCACTCATGGACTCCACATTGCTGGGACTGCTGCATGAGTGCAAGCATGCTCCACAGTGTTAGAACACAGGGCACACACACACACACACACACACACACACACACACACACACACACACACACACACACACTAAACCCGGTGATTGACCTGGACTAGCCTTGTTGGCAGTTCACATGTGTATCACACACAATCACTCTGCGGTGTAATGGGCAACCTGTTCACATCAGGCAGGGTAGCTACATAAACTTTTGCAGGTGTAACCTCGTAAAATGGATGGTTAACAGTACATACACTCTTGGATACCGCTTGTGTCCATGTTGGATGGGGACATCTACTGCTGCTTTGCATACACATGGGCCCATAGCCTAGTAACCTGAGATAGTACCAGGACTACCAGAAATGGCCTGACTGCTGTGACAGACTGTGTTGTTATGTGTCCACACACATCACTGCCATCGACTGCTGGTTGTCCCCTATGGGCAGCTTTACAGTACCATGTCATCCAGCCTACATCTGGCAAATAGGTGAGTGCTACTACAGGTGCATGTGGACATTCCAGAAACATCTGAGGTACACAATAACAAAGCAGTGCATATGTGGTGTAGGGTAATCTCCTCATAGGTGTCTGACATCTGCAGTACCCAGATGTTTGCAGAATGGGTACATGTGCCTGATAGTTGTAGACCCCCCTGCCAGACAAGTATGTATTTCTGCACACAAGTTGGACAACACGTGATGGCTGTCCATGGAGTTTGGGGGATGTGCCTGCAATATGCTAGACTCCTGGGAACACCGTAATGGTACATGAATATCTGGTACTGTAGCTATTCCCTTATGTTGGATGCTCAGTATGTATGCACTGCTGCTGAACCAGAGCCAGCATCCCCCCACTACTACTACCTGTAACCTGCTGTCCTGCTGCACATGCTCATCAGGTATGCTAGCCATAGGTGTCAGACAATCAGATACAGGTGTGGAGTACACAATGACCTAGCCAGAGTATGTCAGGAATAGTCAGGAAGACCTGGACAATCTGTGAAATAATCGTGTATGACACTGGCAGACTGAGAGGGGCTCAATAATGGTACATGATGTGATATGCCAGCTGAATCCACCATTACTTACTGTCAGTGTAATGCCCCTGCACTGGCCTAGTAATCCAGGTACCTCAATACTCACCACTACCACCAGTGAGGGATGTACAAAATGGGAGGATGCCAAGTACACACACAGTAAAGTACAACTACCCTTCAGAGCACACAGAGATCATACTCAGTCTGGGGCTGGTTTCTCTCTCTCTCACAAAATCCCCAATAAGACCCCCCCATTGGAACAGCTATATGGTTAACATCTCAGCAGAGTAGCCAAGCCACACCATCCATCACCCTCTTTGTCCAACCGGTGCTTCGTGTTCCTGCCCAAACAGCTGACACACACACTTTCAGATTTGATTTATGAATTTCTCTCACACATACACACACACACCCACACACACACACACACACACACACACACACACACACACACACACACACACACACACACACACACGCACGCACGCACACACACACACACACACACACACACACACACACACACACACACACATGCACACACTCTCCTGGGAAAGATTGGCCCAGGTTTACTTGCTACAGCCACTTTTGCCCACACTTAAAGGTAGTTCCAACTGCAATAATCCAGCTCTTTATCAGCTACTGTAAGGCCCTTACCAAAGGGTGATGAATACTACTGTGTGATGTGCCTATTAGCCAAATGGTAAGTGTGACCAAGACCAAGGCTATTGGAGTGGGCTATACAGTGTCACCAAATACATATACAAGTACCCCAGAGCTTGCTTAGTTCTACACAGACCAGACACAATTACAATGTTTAACTATATTTCATAATAGCTAATAAATGAACAAGACAGTACTTAATCAATACAGTAACTACAGAGTTCAGACTCACAGGGAATAATTTAAGACAACACTGTAGGGCAGTCTGAAAAAAGACTGCAAACATCTAAAATAATATGTTCATAGCTTCATAGGATGATACTAGGCTATTGGCCCGGAGGCCCTTATAAGCCTAGCCAGGGATTTTGCCCATGTTCCTTCAAAGTCAGCACCTGTTTCCCATGTCCAGCAGGGACACAGGTGGGATACCAGGGTTGTATGCTCTGTTTCCCATCCAGTTGTCCAAGTTTCTGTTAGAGATGGCTAGAGAGGTACTCTGCTTGACATGGAGAGAGAGTCTATTCCACAGATGAGTGAGTCTTTGGGACATAAATCTGTCCCACCAACAAGTTCTATTCACGTCACCGACCAGGTTAAGGTCTTGCATGCGGGTTGCATGAGTGGAGCTTCTCTTACAGATATGCAGCAACGCCATCAAGGCTGGGTCAAAAATGGCCTTGTATGCCAGACACAGGTCGCCTCTGAGCAGCCTGTATGCGACTAGGGACATGGCTTTTAGCCTATCTGTGTAGGATAAGTGTTTAAGACCCTGCATTTTCCTGGTCAGGAACCTTTGTAGTCTCTCCAACTGCTGCATGTGCTGGGCAAGGTGCATGCCGAAGGGGGCATTGTACTCGATAATGGGTCTGATAAGGGAGGAGTATGGGGATGTTATGACCTCCTTGTTCCTGGATGACATACCCTTATTTATGAGGTGGGCCATGTAGAAAGCCTTCTCTACAATAGAGACAACGTGGTGGTCAGAAGTCAGTTTGCTATCAACCTGGGTGCCCAAGTCCCTCATGACTGATTACATGCTTAGTACAACATTATCAATGCTGTAAGTACTGGGGATGACGTTTTCCCCATAGGGGATAATTATGCATTTCTTGGCATTCAGTCTGAGGCCATGCTTCTGGCACCAGTCATTAGTTTTGGTAAGGCCCTCTTGGAGGATGTTCACATCACTAGGGGAATGTAAGACAGCACCCAGCTTGCAGTCATCTGCAAACTTGGTCAGCCACAGACAACTGGTTTTGGCTTGCACCTCAGAAAAGTATATTTCAAACATTAGAGGCCTCAAAACTGATCCTTGGGGTACACCACTCATTATTGGTCTACTACTAGAGGTGGCTTCCCATACTTTGACTGAGTGGGTTCTATCAGTGAGCCAGTTAGCTACCTATCTGGTAACATACAGGCTGGCACCTAGCTGGGAGGGTTTATGTATCATGCCAGAGTGGAGAATAGTGTCAAAGGCTTTGGCTACATCAAGGTTGGCACTGTGCACAGTCTTCCCCTCGTCCATGGCTTTGGTGAGTGTATCAAAGATGTTGACTAACTTTAACAGGCATGATCTCCCTTTGGCAGAACAAAACTTTGTGGGGTCAAGCATTTGGAGGTTGGCAATATCCTTGTTTATTAGGTCCATGATAATGCATTCCATGGCTTTGCAGATCAGGCTAGTTAGGCTGATGGGCCTATAATTGCCTGGGTCAGTTGACACTCCACCATTGTGTAGAGAGATGATAGTGGCTGTCCTCCATTCAGCTGGGATGAAGCCAGTGCTCAGGCTGTGGTTAAATAAGGTGTCTAATGGAGATAAGAACTCATGCCTGAGTTCATGTAGGATACAGGCAGGGATGTTATTGTGTCCCATGGAGACTTTTCCTTTGAGAGGGCATTAAGGATATGCTCCATGGTGATGAGGGGAGGGGGGTAGGTGCTGGAGATGTCCTGGTGTATGGATGGGGGTGATGTTTTCACTGACTCTGTCTGCCAGCAGGTTGGCTATATCTATGGCATTTGTGTATGTGGTGTTATTGACCACCAGCTCAGAACAGATTTGGGTGTTGCCTTTGAGATTGCTGACATATGTGAAGAAGGCCTTGTGATTGTCTTTGGTGGATGTGGCCAATTTGGACTTGAAGTTAGCCTTAGAGGATTTCACCGGTGACCAAATATACTTGTTTAGACAAAGGAGAAATTGCTTCCAACTTGGCACCTGCTCCTTCTTGGCCCTAGACACCAATATTTTACTTCTGTTATAGAGTTTGTTTATTGTTGCTTTCCACTAGACAGGTTTACTCTTCCTTGTGGAAGATGATTTAGTCCTATCAAGTATTGCTGAGTCCATACAGTTATGTAGGTGCTCACATATTTTTCTGGTTTAGGCTTGGACATTAGTGCTAGTTCCAACTGAAGGGCTGGTGGCTGGGAAGCTGCTTATACCTCCTCTGAGTAGATTGTAGTCAGCTTTGGAAATATTTTTCTGTTCGACCCTGACAAGTGGGGGGTCAGGGGAGATGGTGACTTCAAAAGTGATCACATTATGGTTGGATCTTACCAAGAAGATGACACTGTAGGAGTGCTATAGTGGCTACTCATGTTGGTTAGGACCCCTTCTGGGATATTTCCACCTCTCTTAGGGGTGTGGACCAGCTGATCCAATGCATTGCCATTGACGAAATCGAGGAATATCTGGAGGTTCATGTTTGGGCTAGAATAGGTCTTGCACTCTATGGTTGTGTAGTTAAAGTCAGGCAGGATCAGGGTAGAGGGTTGAATCTTGATGGATGTAAGTAAGTCCATATAGGTGGAGTGGGTGTCCTGAGTAATGGTTGGGGGTCTGTAGCTAACGATGATGTGAATATGTGTTTTTTCAACAGTTAGCTGCACTTGGTGTGTGTCTCCTATGTGTAATACCATTTGACCAGCCTAGAGGTGTGTATGTCTGATAAATATTGGAACTCCACCTCCTTTGGCTTTGTAGCCCTCCATTTGGGGTCTGACAGTATGGTAGGATGAGTAACCTGGTAAGGTTGGGGTACTCTCCACAGCTTTGAACCAGGTTTCAGGGACTGCACAAATGTCAGCATCCTCCATGGCAAGGAATGCTTAGAATGAGTGCAGTTTCATGCTCAGACTCCTAGCATTTAGCAGAACGACTTTTACATTTCGTTTATATGAATATTTCATTTTTGTAATATTGTGCTCATGACTTTTCCTAGAAAGGCACTATGTAGGAGGCAAAAGCCTTTCCCAAAAGCCTAAAGCCCAGAGGAGACAGATGAAGGTCATCTCTGGTAAAGCATCGTGGTCTGTCATTCATGTACTGACTTTTGACTGAGACAGCAAGGAGCCTAGGTTCTTAATGTGATTGGATCTTTCACATGTTTTGCTCTTAGGTGGTAATAGCAGAGGATTGCCTGTGTACATAAGGAAGTTGCTACACTGTCTCAGGATGGCCATATCAACCACACTAGCAAGTGAAACCACAGGAAATTGGCCGTCCATGGTTATCAACATCTCTGGAACAGAGGTCAGGGATAGTAGAGTGGATACTATCTGAGGAGAATACCCATAGGTGTGAGTATGGCTGGATAAAATCAATAAAGTATCTACAGGCAAGGTCCTCTCTCACATAGGAGTGCTGGTAAGGGGAAAAAATTGCACCTGAAATAACTCGCAAATGGTTAAAACAGCACAGCGGTAGTGTGCAACAGACAAACAAGCACAAACTCACACAAATGCTGGGTTTAAATACCACAAAAACAAAGGTAAAATAGAAACACTGGAACTAACCAACCAACCCTTGTCCCTGAGCTCTTAGCTAAACACCCTATGTCAAAGCAGTTCCAACCAGTTCACTTACTCCCACTAAGTGCAGGCAGGCCCTGGCCAACACAAGATGGCATAGCAGGAAAGATAGGGATCACAAAAACAGATCTAAATACAGCAACACATGCAATCAGACTATGCTAAAGATATTTAAGCTCTGTTTAGGTCAATTTAACACAGGAGAACAGATACAGTAGCAAACAACAGCAAACTGATTTAAACAAATTAAGCAATTATTCAGACAAGGTCTAACTGCACACTCCTGCCACTAGGGTGCAGGGGTAGCCCCTCCAAAAAAGATGGCCTGGATTGCTGCTCAAGTTATACAAAGCTAGACTCAGCAGGTCTGAATCTAGTCTATGCTACAGCAAACAAGGCACATCAATTTCAGTAAGAAACAGTTCAAATAAGCAGGCACAATAAGCCTTTAACCAGCAATTCCCAGTTCAGAAGGGCAGAATCTACCCTCTCCTCCCACAAGAGTGCAGACTACAAACCATCTTACTGTAAAATAACTGGCCTGAAGCCCACGTGCATAAACCAAAAGACTTTGAATAACAGTTACAATTTAAACAGGCTACTAACAAGCAGCAATAAATGCAGCAGAATAAGTGCAACTGAGTACTAGTAAGAACAGGCAGCAAAAGCAATATAAAGTAATAAAGTAGGAAGAAACACAAATATTACTTTTTATTTAGGTTAAGTGGGAAGGGATGAAACACAATAATATAAGTTTGGGAAACCAAGGGGGAGGGCGTTCCCAAATGATCTCTCACTACTCAGTAGAATAAGCTGATGAGATGGGACTCGGAGGAGTGTCCAAAATGAGATGTATAGTAACTGTGGGCAACTCAAAAGTCACCAAATATAAGTACACAACAAGGACAGGCCGAGTGGGAGGGGAAATTCATAACTCCAACAGGACTGAAAACATAAAACAAAACATATGTAATACTAGAATAAGATACAAAATAGAAGTGATCAAACCTTAAATAAAGGACTTCAAATCAACATTAAATGCAGATATGACTGATACTCAGAGGAATTAAGACCACACAAACACTTCAGCTAACTACAGATATTTCTAAGTAAAAGATCAATGCTGTCTCTCAGCTCCTCACACTAATTAACTGATGCTATTCACAGTTTGCAAAAGAATTATTTGGTAACATTTTATTTAACTGACCCTAGCCAAGAACTCTTAAAACTCCAACAGAGCAGAAAACTTAAAACTAAACAAAGGTAATATTAGGACATAACAGAAAATATAAGTGATCAAACCTTAAATAAAGGTCTTCAAATCAAAATTAAATGTAAATATGAATGATACTCAGAGCAATGCAGACCACACAAACATCAGACAAATATACTATATTCCCATCTATATGTAAACGGTTTTACATTTCCCTAGTTCCTTACTATCAGCAAGGCAAATGCAGGTGAGTGGATGTTGTCAGATACACAGACACACACAACTTGCAAATGTATCTCTCTGAGACAGGTGTGGAAGTAATCAACATTAATGCTGGGTTAGCTCAGATTACATAAGTGTTTGTCACTTGCCTTCACTTCCTAGGCTAACAGCAACTAACATACATTTTAGCATATTTCTCTGATGTTTGTGTAGAACTGGAAGTCATAATACAGTTAAACACTTCCATATTTTCAACCTAGTAATTATTTATGTTTCAAGATAATACCAAAACCTCTAGCTGTAGACATGTATGTCTGCTTACTGCACTGAAACTGAGATAACATATTCGCTAAACAAGTTCAGCTTATTTACTTGATGTTTTGCAACTTATGTCTGTATGTTTGAGGCTTCCAGCTTCTACTATTAGTACATACATTTGCACAGGTAATACTTTATATACATTTCTGTTCTTGGCCAGCAACCTGTTAGAGCAAGACATCTGGACAAAGGCACAAATAAAGGGGGTACAAAGGCCAAAACATAGTGACACTTTACAAATATTGCTCTTACACACTTAGACAGTAGACAGAATACTAGGCTTTGCATTTGCATGAATTATCTGGAGGATGTGACATCTGACATTCATGGATGGATGGTGCAGAGGCTTTAGATGATATGACTGCATTAGTTATACAGACTCTGTGAGCCAAATAATATCATGTTAAGGGTAAATAATATGATGGTTGTGCTAAAGTAAAAACGGGTAATGGACAACAACCGTGCATCTTAAATTGTGACAGTGCAACCAAAGATAGCAGTGAGTACAATGAAAAGTAGTTTTAAGGAACAGGGCAAAGACAAGTCTCTCTTTCTGTACCCAGAGATCATATCAACAGTGAAGTTAATGACAGCACTAGGCAGAGTAAGGCCATTAACTAACAAAGTACATTAGGAAGGAGAGAAATAAGGTTAGTAAAGGTTATCTAGACATTTTATACACAAGCAAGTGTTCAGAAAAGAAAACAGTATGCAAGATACAGTAGGAAGGGTGTGCACAGCATTCTCAAGGAAAGATGAAATCTGTAGATCTGAGAAGGATATTAAAAGAGGAAACCAACTACCATGGGGATAAAGGGAAATCTCATTTAAATAGCTTGCAAGATGGTTTAAAAGTGAAGATACCTGAAATATAGAAACCACAAAAGTTTAAGTTATTTGGAAAGGAATGATAGAGAATATTGCGATAGAGAATTTATGAAAAGAATCAAGAGAAATTTAAACATTATTATTGAAACAAAGATATTACAAGGTAAAAAACAAGAGGTACCAGCCCGTCTGAGTAGCATAGTCAAAAGAATACTAGTATAATTAAAGAAATGAAAGATGTTAAAGGAAAGGAAAGAAGATCTCAGGAGCAAATTATGAATATCATAAGAAACAACGTAAATAAAATGTCTCAAGATAAAATGAAATTGCAAAAAAAAATGGTATGCTAAGAATTGACAGAACAAGAAAAAATGTAACTGGAAAACAAGTTGATTCACAGTCAGTTTCAGGATCTGATGGCATAGGATACCAGTGTTATACAAGTTTTATGAAATGGTAGAAAAAATACTTCTTCAAAGTTATGAATGACTGGTTAAATGAAAGTTTTATGTATAAGGTTTTATGCTGTGGTATACTTAAACTTGTATGGAAAAAGGGAAGTTAAAAATAACATTGAAAATTGGAGACCTATAATATTGAACAATACAGATTATAACATTTTTATGAAAATAATTCAGAAGAAAATGGAAATTGGAAATTAAAATGAAAAGTATTATGGAAGACAGCATGTCTAGTTTAAAGGGAAAAGGATGTTAAGGATTATTATTCATAGTAAGGGAACTTGTGTATGATATTATGAACAGGACTGATGAGACCTAGATCATTATAGGAGATTTAAATAAAGCATTTGATACAGAACAAGATGAACTTTTATGGACAATTACAGAAGAGGATAACATTAGTGAGAAAATTAAGAACATATGTTGTTCTGCATATAATAAAAGTAAAGTAAGAAATGTAGTGACTGGATGGTTAATTGTTGAAATAGATATAAAAATGGCACATGTTAGGGATGTGTGATGAGCGGTATACTATTTGCATTAGTTATAAATGTATTAGTCAGAAATGTAGATGTGCCCATGAAAGGTGCTACGTATAGCACATAGGAAGTTACTAGGCTAATAGCCTGAGGGCCCTTACAAGCCTAGCCAAATTTACGTTTCTTACCACAATCAGCACCTATTGCCCGGGTCTACTTTATTCCCACAAAAGCCGAACTGGTCGAATGCAATTCATGTGACACATAACGAGCGAAACGCTAGTACATCGAATGCACTAAACCACGAAAGTGGAAATATCAAATTCACATAGTTGGCCCATTTGCAGAATAGCTCTGTAAGGTAAGTGTGCGATAGTTACGGACCTTAGGGTTAGGGTGCGGGTTAAGGTTAAGTGCATAGATCGGTAATGTATGTAAGGTTTAGTGTAGGGTTTTGTTAAGTGTATGTGTGCGGAATATTTAGTTTGCTTGGGAATAGCTCAGTAGGGTAAGTGTGCAGTAGTTAAGGACCTTAGGGTTAGGGAGGGGTTAAGGATAGTGCATAGATAGTTGTGTATGTAGGGTTTAGTTTATGGTTCGAAGTAGGGTTTTGGTGCTTTACTTTAGGGTTAGAAATAGGGTTTTGGTTAGTGTGTGTATGTGTTGTTTTTACTGTGTTTCGGTAGGTAGTATTTTGCGGGCGGTGGGGTTGGCCAACTATCAGAGATCGATATTTTGAATTTCACTGTTTAGTGCATTCAACATACTTGTGTTTTGCTCGTTATGTGTCACATGAATTGTATTCAACCAATTCGGCTTTTGTGGGAATAAAGTAGACCCTATTACCCCTGTCCAAGAGGGACACAGGTGGAATCCCCTAGGTGAATTTGCGGTTACCCATCCAATCATCCAGACTGCATTTTAAGAGGGCCAATGAGGTGCTCTGCTTGACGTGAAGTGGGAGTCTATTCCAAAGGTATGGTAACCTCTGGGAGACAAATCTGTCCATCTGTCCCTCCAGTAGGTTCATTGATGTCACATACCAGGTTTAGGTCCTTAGACAGAGTAACCCTCATGCCATTTGACTTGTGGATGTGCAGCATTTCCAATAAAGCAGTGTCAGAGATCACCTTATATGCAAGATAGAGATTGCCTCTGAGTAGTCTGTATGAAAGACAATAAAGTGGCAGTGTTTCTACATAGGATAACTGCAGAAGACCTTGAATTTTCCTTGTGAGGAAATTTTATGCTGTCTCCAAATGCTGCAGGTGCTTTGAAAGGTAAATACCAAAAGGGGTGTTGCACTCAATTATTGGCCTAATAATTGAAGAGTACAGGGAGGTGATAACGTTTCCTTTTCTCGAGGCAATGCCCTTATGTATGAGATGAGCCAAATAGAATGCCCTTCTTACCACTGTGGAAACATAGTGATCAAAGGTGAGGTTGCTATCAACCTGAGTGCCCAGATCTCTCACCACTGAGTGCATACTTCGGGTATTGCCATTGATGCAGTAATTTGCAGGAACAATGCTTTTACCAAAAGGGATGATAAAACATTTTTTTGCATTCATTTTGAAGCCATGACATTAGCACCAATCATTTGTTTGCGTAAGATCTTCTTGAAGGATGTTGACATCATGTGGAGTTTCTATGACCACCCCCAGTCTGCATTTGTCAGCAAACTGTGTCAGCCACTGTCTTGGTTTTAGCTTGTACTTTGAAGAAATATATTCTGAACATTAAAGGTCCCAGGACTGATCCCTGTGGAATGGCACTGGTTGCAGGTCTGCTGTCTGAGGTGGATTCCCCTATTTTGACTGTATGGGTTCTATCAGTGAGCCGTACAGTGAAGGGATAAAAAGTCCATTTATGTTTAGTTATGCAGATGATGTTATATTGATTATGAGAAACAAAGTCTGGATGAAATAAGTCATATGCTATATACATCAATATTTAAATATAATAGGCATGACTTTAAATAAAGAAAAAAAAATAAAGGACTGGGTGAATATGGTAAAGATAGGATGAGTATCCTAGATGAAAGAAACGTCTGTTTTAGGAATATGATTTGGGGGTAAAATGTAAGTAACAATGGAAAAGGATATTAGATGAAATAAAGGAGATGTGTTGTTTTTGGAAACATACAAGCTGTCATTTAATAAAAAAGGTTTATTTGACTAATTTAGTTATGCTGGGAAAGACTACATATTTAGCTAGTGTCTATATGTTACCAATAATCTATGAAAAATAAATCATACAAGCATTTTTCTTCTTTTATATGAAGTTCAAAATTGAATCCAGTGAAGAGAGGAGACTTATACACGTATAAGGAAGATGGAGGTTTAGGATTAATAAACCCAATTGTTTATCCTGCTTCTTTGGATTTGTATAAAGTTTTGTTTCAGATAAATGATAAAAATGAAAAGAACAAATATAAGCAGCATTGCTATAACTTAAAAAAATTCAAAAGGAAGAGGTATATTTAAATGAAGTAATGAGACGTTATCAAGAAAAAATTCTTTTATGGAAAATAAAAAAAACATATTCAACAGAAAATGATAGGAAAGTGTGGTACAAAAATATCATGATACACAATTATTATGCTAATCCTTGGGCTTGGCTAGTGAATGAAAAAGTTAAAAGCTATAAAAATACCAAAAGCATTGTGTATTAAGCAAGTAAAATGCCAAGGGGGAGAATTTAATCAAGCCTACACGGTCTTTTTTACGATGTAGGCATCATGCCGTGCTGCTTACACAAACGTAAGCAGGTTTGCGATACAGTAAGCACAGCTGGGCAGCGCGCACGTAGGCGCCAACAGGGGAAGTTCCTTGGCATACAAATCACCTCATAAGCAGATGAATCTCATGCAAATGAGGCAGGTAGAGTGATCTAGCAAGCAGATAGGCAGCTCTGCAGACCATGTGTCAGTGTCCATAGTGTACATGGAAAAATTCCATGTACAGGAATGTAGACAGATAAAAGGGGCTGCAAAAATGTAGATAGCTGGGCAGAAATCTACTACACACAGATGTGAGTGAAAATATTCTCTGTGTGTCTCAAAAGTTACAGCAAAAATGTTATAATAATTTTTTTTAATAATCTGGACATGTTTGCGAGGTGCACCACAGTGTGCAAACATGCCTTATAAAAAAAAAAAAAAAAAAAAAACGAAAAAAATGAATATTATGAGACAGCAATCTATTACAGGACCCAGCGGGGAGTATCTACAATGGTGCATTGGTGCTGTTGCTAATGTGGCAGGGCTTAGAAGTGTGTAGTTTCCAGGCTGTGAGCTTGGATCTCTATGCAAATCAAGTGGAATTGCTAAATAGCACAATGGGGTAATAGTATCCACATAGCCCCTCCGTGTAAGCAGACAAACATATTGGTGTTCACACAGGAGGTAGCTGACATCAGGAGATGGTGTGTCCAACAACTTCTAAGCTGATCGGAGCTTAGCGGAACCTGTTTGTGCGGCGAACCACCATACTGAGTGTGGAAGTCTGGGAGGGTGTGGCCACTGACTTTTAAGCTATGTTTACGTATGAGGTGTGTGTTTCTGCATGTTTGCATGGCTCGCAGCTATGCTGAGAGTGGAAGTCTGGGGGTGTGTTTCCACTGACTTCTAAGCTTTGTTTACCAATGGGGGTGCATTTGCTAGATGCACTGCATTGCTGACAGTATGTAAAAGGCAATGCTGTATTAATTAGTTTTGACCCTTGTTTAACTTAAACTAGGGCCATTAAATGATGTGAATGATATACTAGGCAGGTGAAATGCATCATAGGTAGCCAATCACACAGGCACTATGTACAGTAGAGCACCATAAAGTATGCACCGACCCTACAATCTGATTTTTCTCCTATACTTTGCACCACGGGAGTAAAGACTTGAGAATTTTAACTGAGATAATGCTAGGGGCTGCTGCAGGTCTGCTACATCTGCATGTGTTAGACGCTGAAGTCAGTGCTGCTGCTGCTGACAACAGGCCTAGACTGAGAAGGACAAGAGTGTTCAGGCCCAGGGTAACCAGGAGATACATGAGCTGGAGATTGTAGAGTGTTACAGGGTGAACAGGGTCATACTACAAGAACTCACTGAGCTCTACCGCCCTCAACTCAGACCCAGAGGCAACAGAGGGGAACCTATCCCAGTGGAAACAAAGGTATGTGTAGCCCTTAGGATAATACCCCCAAGTACTTTACAAAGACCACATGCCAGTGAGCACATTTATTTTCCCCTTACCCATGAGGTGAGGACCAGCAACACTTCTACCATGTAGCACACTGCCCTGAGATACTGGGGCCCATAGATTTCATTCATGTACACATCAAGGCACCACCCGGTGAGGAGGGTAAAATTTATGTCAACCACAAGGGGTACCACTCCATCAACTGCCAGGTCATGTGCCTTGCCCAGGGCATTAGCATGAATATGTGTGCTGGCAGCCCTGGCAGTTATCGTGACTCCCATATCTGTCATTCATCACAGCTGTACCAGATGTTTGCTTGGGGGGGACATCCCATATGGCCATTTACTGGAGGATGCTGGCTATGCACTGAAACCGTGGATGATGACACCCATCAGAAATGCACACACACCCACAGAAGAACTCCATAATGAGGCACATGCACAAACTAGGAACATCATAGAGCATGTGTTTGGGCTTCAGAAGTGATGGTTTGGTGCCTCAATATATTTGGTGGAGCCCTGCAGTACTCTACAGCCATATGTGCACATATGTTCACAGTATGTGCCATGCTACACAATATGATCCTGTGGAAACAGCTGCAGTAGGATCAGCGAAGAGAAGGGATGCACAGCCTCCCACCAGTGCCTAGGTCACCACAGCCACACTCACAGGTGGACTCAGAGGAAGAGCCCTCTGATGATGTCCATGTAGGCAGATGTAGGCATGCCCAGTACACCCTGACATTGGCTAAGAGACAATGCATAGCACATTCACTGACAACCTAGGACCCTAGAGAATGACACCTTACTCCTACTCACATACATATATTAAAATTGTTGATGCCAGACAACCCACACAATCTGTACCATGTATTGGCTGTGTACTGCTTTCAACACACAGAGTCAGCCCTGAACTACAGATCTGTCAACTGCTGCATTTGCAAGGTAAGTCTCTAACCTACACAGTAATTGTAGTAGTTACCATAATAAGGTATCGTACATATGGCTCTGCTGCTGTTATTCAAGAAAATATAGTGGGCTGTTTGGACAGATGTAACATCCACATGGGACTACAGATACCCAGTTCAACAGTATGTGTTCCTTAATATTCACTAGGCCTCATGGGTGGAATATTCATGACATTAAGCAAGGGAGATGTTAAGCAGTGGGCACACATGATATGTGAACTACTGTCTACCCAAGCTGATCATATGCTGTTGTTCCCCCACCCCAACACATCAATGCACCCATATAACCACTGTAACTGAAAATCAGCTATGGTATATCAGTGGACCAGGCAATCTCATGGCTGCAACATAGATATCCCTCACATATTGTATGTCTCTCTTCATGCAGGATAACAATGTACATATGTATGCTGTTGATGGTGTGATGAATGACTCTTCTTTGCTTAGTGATCTGTGTGGCTCAGTGGACTAGGGAAGCTAGCATGGGTGATGGTTTTGACGGTTCTAATCTGGAATTACTCACATCTTTTGCATGTGAGGTAGTACTATGTTGGTGTTTTCACAGACTGTCATGCCTCTCAATCTCTTAATGCAAGAAATCTGGACAAAGCCAAAAAGATTGGGAGGACAAAGACCCAAACATAGGGACATATTTTAGATATTGTTCCCATAAACCTAGAAAGTTGCTGGAATTAAAGGTACTGCATTATTACACATGTTCTGAAGGATATAATGTCTGTAATTAATATAATGTAGTGATGTCAATATTCAATAATTCACCAGAAGACCACAAATGTATGAGGAACAGACCAAACATATGAAGCAAAACTCTGGACATTCTGTGAAAATCAGGAGAGTTGAGAGGTATGCAGACTGTCAGCCTTCAGTCTGTTGATGGTGTAACATTACCAACCACAGTCACATATTAAGTATAGCACACAGCTGGGAAATGCAGTGAATATTTTGAATTAAGTGCAGTACTGCAGAAACAAGGGTGGATGTTAATTTCTGTAACATATAAAATCCTGGACTGGACTACTGGTTGGTGTGCCTGGAGTCACTTTATAAGTACTGACAGTCCCACTGGTCATGCCCATGCACTTAGTTAAAATAAGCACAATTCTGTTGCTGCTTCATCAAAATGACCTGTTATGTATAGATATGTGTATACATACAGACATATATGTATACATATCCATCTGACACTATCTTTCTCTCACATACACAGTGTATCTATCGCTATGTACTGTCAAATAGATATATACTGATATATATAGCTGTATATATTAAAATGATGCATACACCCCTCCATATATCTACATACACACACACACACACGCACACATGCACACACGCACACATGCACACACGCACACACACACACACACACACACACACACACACACACACACACACACACACACACACACAGCTACATTTATATATACATCCCTGTTATATAGAAAAATGTGTGTGTGGATGTCTATATTGTCCAACATGCCATAATAATGGTGAGTAAATCTGCACTATCACACAGCCATACTGTTGCACAAAGGATCCAAACTAAGGGCATGACAGTACATAATCCACTTACCTACAGACCCCTGTGCCTGCTGGATGTCACCATGTAGACAGACACAGGTGAGTAGGTGGTGTAATGTACAATGCTGTCAATGCATGCATGGACAGGCCACATTATCCCTGCCCACAGGTTTGCCTATGTAACTGCAAGCAGCCACATATGGCCATACTGGTAACTATACACACATAGCTAGGATAAAAACAGTTATCTCACTGCTAGGATACTAGATGCAGATAACAGTATGAAACAATATCACTCTTCGGGTCACAGATGCTGTTCAACACAAGACTAGTTTGTGTAATGCACAAGTACTGTGCCTGCAATCACATGTATAACAGACTTAACCTGTGGCACATGCAATAAGTACTGTGATCTTTAGTGTATAAGACTAGATAGGTAGGGGTACTAATCTCACTCCAGCCTGCTTGGTGTTTGTGTGTGTGTGTGTGTGTGTGTGTGTGTGTGTGTGTGTGTGTGTGTGTGTGTGTGTGTGTGTGTATTCTCCTGCAAAACAACAAACATGCCCTCATAGGCTATTCACCTACAATGGTGATGCACTTTTTGGGCATGTAACTGCTGGCTTCCAAAGTGCCCTCTTCTACAAGCCCTGATGATGTCAGCCACTTTAAGACTACAATCTGACAGTGTAGTATCATATATAAGCTGTGGTGAATATGATAAGTACTGTGATCTATAGTATATAAGATTAGATAGGTAGGCATTCTAATCTCACTCCAGCACACTTGGTGGGTGTCTGTATAGTCTCCTGAAAAACAATGGGCATGTCCTCATGGGATAGCCACATGCAATGGTTATGCATGTTTTGGGCCGGTAACTTGCTTCTGGCTTCCAATGTGCCCTCTTCTACAAAACCTGATGATGTCAGCCACCTTAAAACTACCAGCTAACAGTGTAGTATCAGATGTTAGCCAAGGTGGATGAGATAAATACTGTGATCTATAGTGTATAAAACTAGATAGGTAGGGGTTCTAATCACACTCCAGCCCATTAGTATGTATCCATAGGGCATAACCTAGACATATGTAGGGTTTTGCAGTGCTTTATTTGTAGTGGGTAATTTGGCCTCCCAAAGGACTGACCACAAGTCCTGCTTATGTCATCAAGCATAATATGTCCTGAACTTATAGCACTAGCAGACATGAGATGTGCTGCTTGTGGAGGAAGGATGGTATAGTGCTTAAATTGTTTACCTTACAGAGACAAGGTACAGGGTTTGATCCTCACATAGGGCGATTGGCTAGGCTTAAAATAACCCACAAGGGCAGTTAGCTTAGTACTAATCTATGAACCTATGAACCTATGAACATGTACTGTGATCTGTAATATGTATGATAGGGTAGTATATACCATTACACAGGTAAATGTTTACACCTACATACAACCAACTTGCACTATCTATGTGCCTTGGCATGTCCTGTACACAGTGATTGAAAGTGGTGCTAGCCTCAATGTAGCCATGTTTGTGTGTGAGACTGTTAGAGCATTTTACATCATGTTACGGAACCATAGGACGGTTGAACTGAACTAGAATAATGGCCGTGCAGCCCCCACAATCATAGACATCATCATACCTGTAGTTACAGGATCAGCACATACTGCCCCAGTCCAGGAGGGACACAGGCAGATGCCCTGTGTTGAAATAATGGTCACCCAGCCAATCAGAGAGATGCCATGTGCTGAGGTGCACTGAGGTGCTCTGTGTACTATTACACAGGGTTCTGCTCTAAGGGTGTGTTTCAGACTGCTGGACAAATCTCCCTCACAAGCATATAGTACTAACATCACATATTAGGTTAATGTCCTTACAGTGAGTCATCCATCTACTAAGCTTCCTACAGATAGGCAGCATATACAATCAAGCAGGGTCACACATTGCCCTGTATGCAAAGTACAGATCACCTCTGAGTACTCTATATGCCACAGGCGACAATGACACTCATTGCAGATGATCCCTTATGAACACATACTGAAGATGTGAATTGTCCTTGTGAGAGGCCATACTGTTGTGTGCAATTGCCAGTACTGTTGGAAAGGAATGTCAACAACTAGCCATTGCACTCAGATATTGGCCTGCTGAGGGAAGGGTAAGTGGAGGTTATGAGTATGACACTTACTGGTGAATGTGGCCTCAGCTATGCTATATGATCTTTGCCATACCAATCTAGAGACATGGTGATCTGAGGCACATTAGGTGTACACCTGTGTGGCCATGTCTGTGTGCCCAGTTTTTTCACCCCTGAGTATGTACAGCACATGTTGTGACTGATGTGCTACTTAGCAGGTACATAGGTCTACCTGATGGAAATGATACTACATATATATTCGTTTAGGGTTTATGGCCATTAGTATGTCAACAGGCATTTGTTCATCAATACCCTCTTATAGGCTATTGACATATCTCACAGACTCTGGTATGAGTGCTCCCAATGTGCAGGCATCAGCCAACATTGTTAGCCACAGTCATTCAGTAGTTATGTGTATTGTGTTTACATGGATTCCAAGCAGTAGAGGATCTAAGACTGTGCCCTTTTGAGTTCTGCTGCTTACAGATCATCTATTGGAGGAGGATGTCCGTATGTTACATATTTGTTCCATCAATGGGCCACTTAGTGACCCCTACAATGACAGTATCATGGATGCCTCAGTGGGTGCTTTGTAAATGTTTCCTAAGTGAGTGATATAGTCAACAACTTGGTTCAGTCTACCCTCACCTAGGTTCTTGGTGACTGCCTTGGAAATGTCCACCATGTGTAACAGTCATGCTCCCCCTGTCACACATCCAAACATATATGTGTGCTGATTAGCTCCATGATGATTGCCCCTATGGGCATACAGATATGTATACTTAGACAAAGAGGTCTATAGTTAAGTTGGTCAGTGGATGTACCACCTGTGTGCAATGGTGGAGCAGTTGCCATTGTCCACGTAGGTGGTGTACAGCCAGTGGTGTCAGTATGATTGCAAGGGTTTCCCAACAGTGTTAGTAATCCTTGTGAGATCACATGTGGGATGCAGCCTGGAATGTTAGCATGTGCATTAGATGCTGTATATGATGCATTGAGAGGCCAATTACAAACTGCCCTGTAAATATGGGAGTTATGGGACAGGTTGTAGAAATGTCATGTGTCATGTGTGGTGGGTACAAGGGGGTGTAGTTGATGCAGACAGTATGGGAATACAGTTTAGGTATGAGTACAGACATATATGTGCCATCATGACGTTTGAGATCAGCGACATTCTGGGCCTGTCTTCTGAGGTTACATATGTAACCACACTGTGCATTGTGGTTCTGCTTTGTGTGGGTGGCTAATGTTGTCACTTACCATGTCTACAAAACATCACAATAACACTATGTGCTTCATTTAGCTGAGGAAGTTGTACTTGCATGTTGTTGGGCACCCTCACCCCAACTGTCACACAGTGATGTCCACCTGTTATTGCACAGCAAATTAAAGGCAGTTGTCCACCTCTCAGGTTTGGTGAACCATAATCACCCTGTGTCCCACCTATCCCATACAGCCAAGTTCATGCAGTTGTAAAGCTGCTGACATAATGCATGGGTGTAGAGCTCTTCATATCTTCCTGTCCCATCTGCAGGAGGATGTGCAGTAATGCTATGTCAACCATCCCGTAGGGGGTCATACATGGGTTTCTTCACATATATGCATGTCTTGTCTGCAAGGGGGGGGGGGAACATGCTGGTAGTTCAAAAGAACATGACCTGTGGCCAGATCCCAACAAGGAAGACCTCACATTAGGGGGGGGGTCTGTACTGGTCACCCATATTGGTAAACACATAATGCACTACATTGGTTTCCCATGTGAGGATGTCATAGCACTGCTCCAGGGCATTGTAGGTATAAGGACCTGGACCATCCTTTGGGCAAGTGAGCCACAGCATGACTAAGTAACACAGTGCATACATATTACACAGAGAGCTGCAGCATGACTAAGTAACACAGTGTGTACATATTACACAGGGAGCTGCAGCATGACTAAGTAACACAGTTTGTACATATTACACAGTGAGCCTCAGCATGACTAAGTAACACAGTGTGTACATATTACACAGTGAGCCTCAGCATGACTAGGTAACACAGTGTGAACATATTACACAGTGAGCCTCATTACACAGTGAGCTGAAGCATAACTAAGTAACACAGTGTGTACATATTACAAGTGAGCCACAGCATGACTAGCAACACAGGGTGTACATATTACACAGTGAGCCATAGCATGACTAAGTAACACAGTATGTACATACTACACAGTGAGCCACAGCATGACTAAGCAACACAGTGTGTATATATTACACAATGAGCCTCAGCATGACTAAGTAACACAGTATGTACATATTACACAGTGAGCCTCAGCATGACTAAGTAACACAGTGTGTACATATTATACAGTGATATGCAGCATGACTAAGCAAAATGGTGTGTACATATTACACACTGAGCCTCAGCATGACTTAGTAACACAGTGTGTACATATTACACAGTGAGCCTTAGCATGACTAAGTGACACAGTGTGTACATATTACACAGTGAGCCTCAGCATGACTTAGTAACACAGTGTGTGTGCATATTACACAGTGAGCCTCAGCATGACTAAGCAACACAGTGTGTACATATTACACAGTGAGCCACAGCATGACTAAGCAACACAATGTGTACATATTACACAGTGAGCCTCAGCATGACTAAGCAACACAGTGTGCACATATTACACAGTGAGCAGCAGCTTGACTAAGCAACACAGTGTGTATATATTACACAGTAAGCCTCATCATGATGAAGGAACACAGTGCGTACATATTACGCAGTGAGCCGCAGCATGACTAAATAACACAGTGCATACATATTACACAGTGAGCCTCAGCATGAATAAGCAACACAGTGTGTACAGATTACACAGTGAGCCTCAGCATGAATAAGCAACACAGTGTGTACAGATTACACAGTGAGCCTCAGCATGACTAAGCAACACAGTGTGTACATATTACACACTGAGCCTCAGCATGACTAGCCAACACAGTGTGCACATACTACACAGTGAGCTGCAGCATGACTAAGTAACACAGTGTGTACATATTACACAGTGAGCCTCAGCATGAATAAGCAACACAGTGTGTACAGATTACACAGTGAGCCTCAGCATGACTAAGCAACACAGTGTGTACATATTACACAGTGAGCCTCAGCATGACTAGCCAACACAGTGTGCACATATTACACAGTGAGCTGCAGCATGACTAAGTAACACAGTGTGTACATATTACACAGTGAGCCTCAGCATGACTAAGTAACACAGTGTGTGCATATTCCACTTCCCTAACATGTTTGTCTGTGCTCTTTGCAGACACATTGCATGACTCTCTTCCTGCAACTTGCTGGCAGTACCTGCAATTCTTTCTTGTACAGAAGAAAGCTAGCACATAGTGCAAAGCAGTGTCCACAGATCTCTGAGTCCTGTCACCTGAAATGCCATGATAGAGGTTAGCACAGATGTGACCACTTCCACTGTCGTACACCTACTGACACTGGACCAAACACTGTTACTTTGATGAAGGCCAGATCATGCTTACTGACTGTAACCAGCAGAGACCGTTGACTGCTACACTATGGAGTGGATGTTGGATATAAGTCTCACTCCACAAACCATAACATGACAAGGTGGATTTCAATATTAGGCCAGCAGGCAGTGCTGGAAACTGTGCACATCATGTAAAGTAATGTCTTTTGGCTTTTCCCGGTTAGGGATCGCCACAGCGGAACTCCGGTCTGCTAATGATTGGCAGTGGATTTTTATGGTACAAAGGTGCCAGCCCGGTGGCCAACCTTCAAAGAAGGCACACCCATTCACGCATGCACCTACCTGCATGTCTTTAAACATCACTCTACTGCAGGGAGGACATGCAGACTTCACACAGAAGGCACTCCAGCCAAGAATTGAACCAGAGAACCTCTTGCTGTGAGGCAATAATGCTAACCATACAGAGTGTTATATCAGCTGGTGGGTAGGCAAGTGTTTGACAGTCATACCCAGAGGGAAAATAGTAGTGGGAGGACTACTCTGCAATGATTCCAGTCACCAGTGAAGTTCATTATTGGCATACCACTTCTACCTATTCCCTCTCTGCAGTGACAGCCACTGTCACTGACTTCTGCTGGAGTACATTAGCAGGTGAGTGCATAACAGGAGCTGTCACACAATCCTATACAATGCCAACAGTTATCCAGATGGCCTAAGACACAGTCAGTTGTTGTTTTAGCCACAGGCAACTACTAAATGCTAGTGACTGCACAATACTAGCCTGTGTGGATTCATCCACCCCTGCAAAATATTGTAGTGTCCACACACAGCACACAGTTGAGGCATTGCACACATGGAGTTATGGACACAGAGAGTAATGTAGCCTTCAATTGTCACTGGTCAGAAAGATGCAAATGCATTCACTGTTGTGCAACCAATACCAATAGTTTTGGGATGTGTATCCCAGACTGTCACTGTATACTGAATGTGGCAGTCAGCACACCTATCATTGTGTGCAGTGGCACCCCCTACCATGTCACTACCCAGGCATATCGTACAACTGTAGCAGCCACACATGTTCCATGGTATACCAATACACAGTGCAAATAACATGTCCTATGAATAACATGTCCTATGAAGTCCATGTCATGACCATACATGTGTAGTCTGTCTCTGAAATGCTTTGGAGGGGATGTGTATGGCTCCATACAGGGAGGTGTCAGTTCCCACTGTGTACCTCCTGCATATCCATGACAGGACTAACACGTCTTACCTGTTCTACACACTGACCACATCAGTGTGGTATGCCTAGTACATGCTGGTGAGACAGGTATGTAATACAGGCAGTACACCATACATGAAACAGGCCCCCCATGCATGTAAAGCACACATCTACTGTGACTCACATCATGTGCAGGTTACACATTGGGATGCAGAACATGGCAATCATAACTGGTGTTGGGCCACTGTTGGTACTGGACACAGGATATATGTAGATGGGTCATCTCCATCAGCAGAGCTTGTAGATGTGTTAGTTGCCAAAACCCTGTTAGCACTTATCAAGTGTAGCAGATCTGCTCACAGATTAGGGATGCATGAGTATGCTGAATGCTTTCATTGTCCTTATTAGCCTGTTGTACACATCTGAAACTATGGAGCCATGCAATTATAGTGCTGTACCTTGCTGACAACATATTTCTGCTTTGTTGACATGCCATCCTGCACTGCTTTATTTCCTCTGTGTATCCATAGGTTATCCCAACAGACTCATGTAACAGAAAAATAAACAGGCCCATGACACACCTGTCATTGTGTAACTATACAGCCAATACAACATCATACAACATAAGGTACACAAATGTATGTGGCGTACTCATGACAAGTGCCAGCATACAGTATCTGTCGGTAACCATTACAAGTGGCATGGTGAACCACCACTGTTTTACGCAAGTACATGTTAACTAATACAGTCACCCTGTGCATGAGTAACATAGCTTCATTTCCCTGCATCAATGGTGAGGATGACAGGGATGTGGCACAGGTGTCATCACCTGCACAGGGATTTGTATGGGGTGCAGGAGGCCCAGGCTGGCCCAAATGGTAGACAGTATGTGTGTGAGTCAGGAAGAGAAGCAGGTAAGATGGACCATGGAAAGGTGCCATGTGTGTCTGTAGGTGACCTGCATTTGACAGTGGTTTGTGAGTGTGTGCATGTACACAGTCAAGTTCAATGCTAACCCTATACATGCGTATATTGGACAGCTTTGGACTATACATGATAGAGTTGACAGTTCACTGTCTCCAGCCCTGAACACAGGAACTGGCTCTGCCAGGAGTTGCCCTGGCACCTTCATGCCCAAGTTCAGAAATGGTGCTAGTACCTGATGGTGAATGCTACCTACTGGGACCGTGTCTCCCACGGGAACACCCAGGACCACAAGCCCAAGGCCTAACATGACATGGTGTGAACAGCACACTCCCTTCTGTAGTGCTGGATGTACTGCCACTATGGGAGGGTGAGTGTGCACGGCCACATGGACTCTAAGCAGATGATGTTGCTGACCTATGTCCATAGGTACAATGCTCAAATCCAACCACATGTTCCAACACAGACAGTGTGCAGTCCAAGACAGACACTGTCTTAGCCCACCATCTGTCCACTGCATCAGTGATCCAATCCAGGATGTCCCCAATGTGGTGGAGGCAGTCATGGATGTCAGGCTGTGCTGCATCCATAACCCTAAGCATACATCTGGGGTTCCATTCAGAATGTGCCTGTGCCTCCATGATGACCCGAAACATGTGCCAAGTGACCCGTGATGTGACACCTGCAACAGGTGGTGGACAGAAAACAGGCCTCTTACAACCACCCCTGTCAATCTACCTGTGTGGGACCTCACCAGCTCTCTGGATATGGCCAGTGTCTACACTTACTGGAGCCATAGTTGCCACAATTTCCTGTTCAAAGTCTCCACCCTGTGACTGTCCAATATCTGTGGCCTCCAGGGATGGGGTATGTATGAGCATACAGACTATGTGCGGTGACAAGGGGGCAATCGCAGCACAACAAGGTAATATGTCCATATATCTCACATTTACAGTAATGTTACTTGTTGTACTGGTCACAATCTGCATATGAATGTATAAGTGAGGTTACAACCCCAAAGAACAAAGACCTGACCACCACCAAAAAGTATCTACAGTCCGACACACTGACTGCTACAGTATTACAATGCTGATCACAGTAAGCCTACCTGCATGCTCCTCAGCTGTGGAAACTGCAGCACCCACCTCCCCAATTTATAGTGTGATGGATGCCTGTGAGCTGTTGTGTGTGCCTAGGTATGCCAAGAATTCCTCAGTGTCCAAGAGCGGTTGTTCCGCTGCAGGCCCTCCACCGGTGACAGCACAGTTCCTGGCTACATCTGCTGCCCTTCATCATGCAGTATTTATCATGTCAGCTGCCCAGTGTCGAACCTGCTCATATGTCCTGCCCTGCTGGTCTGTGCCATTCACATCTCGGACAAGGTCTGTCTACAGTGCAGCCCACTGTTCTCTGCTTCGTCTCCACCTGGATAGTAGGATGTGATGATTTTGCCTTAGTTCTTGCAGTATAATTTCATTCTCCTCATCTGAGAAGCATGCATGGCATCTGTGGTACATAATTCCTGAAAGGCAACAAAAGGGGAACACATTATAGGATCATATATGTGGAGGTACACTATGTTACAGATACAGCAGGAACAAAATGGCCAGTACTAACTACTGCTTGCTCACACGTCATACTCCATAGTGTGCAAACAAACAAAGTGTGTGGATACAACTGAAACAGTAGCATTAGTCAGGTATTCCCATGTGTGCCATGACAGCTACTGCTGTATTATCATGCACCCAGAACTCAGGTCTACTTTGGTGTGTCCCCTATGGGCAACCTCTTGATAATATGTCATACGAACAATGCCACAAAAATAACATTGTGCTATTACAAACACTATAAAGGGACAGCCCAATGAGACCAGTGTGCCACAATGACAAAAGACAATGCACCTTTGATGTTTTGTATGCCCTGTGTAGGTATAAGATAGCAGGAGGTCACTAACATGTCAATATCACAGGTCTAAGAAGGCTTAATGCTGTAATCACTATTCCCTGTAACTGTTTTCACCCACTTGCAACCTGTTGCACACAAAAACATTTACATACCTGAGGGAGTTCAGTACTCCTCTGTTGAGATGTGGTGATAGTATAGTTATCACAAAGGTGTGCTCTGTGTGAAGAAGGTCTCGTATAGAATGGTTCCCCATAGCCAGCTGCTTGCCTTTTAAACATGATTCCCATCAGCCTGTAATTGCCTCTAAAGCAATCTGTGGTTCTGAAATGCTAATTGCAGCCAATACAGCTGATTTGCACTATCATCAGCCAATGACATGCAACCACTGTAGAATATATAAGGCCTTTGTGTAGATTAGAGCCCCATTCTGATATGCTGTGCTGGACATTACTGGAGTATGGTGACTACATTGTCTCAGAAGGTAGGTCTGCAGCAGACACCTTTACATAGAGATGTGTGTGCTACAGGGTGTAGCTACTGCTGAAGGTAATATAGGCATAGACTGTGAACACTTTGGAGGACAACAAGCTGTAGGAGTAACTGTGTGAGCTGTGCTAGCCTTGTTGTAGAGCCAGGCTCAGAGTGAGAGTACCCTCTACACTCCAATGAAGGCATTTGTTTAAGGTAAGTCTGCTAGGTAATGGTATCAATAACAGAGTACTAGGCAACATGTTTGGTGTGTCCTTTAGCAAGATGGGGTATATATATATATATATATATATATATATATATATATATATATATATATATATATATATATATATATATATATATATATATATATATATATATATATATATATATGTGTGTGTGTGTGTGTGTGTGCGTGTGTGTGTGTGTGTGTAACTATGTCCACTATTTGGTCATCTGCCAGGCCATGTATTACAGTCTGATAATAATTTGCAACATGTATGAGGGCAGTCCTTGTTTCAAGCAAGGACTTCAAATGTGTATGTTAGTTGTGCAGCTGTGCTAATCTGCACTGTGACTCTGAAAAGATTGTATGGTGCACTCTGATATTAGTGGCCCTCATTCACAGTACCTGAGCTGACATTCTCTGTGAATGCATATCACTGAATGATGTGACAATTTATGCACATATACATTTGCTATAGGGATACATGATGTGTGTTCCTACCTGCAGGCCTATGACTTCCATCAGTTAAAAGCAGTCACTTTATTTTAAATACATTGTGTGGATAAAGCGTGCATGACTCAGTCATTAATTGCTGGCTTCACAATACTGAAAATTCAGTGCTGCACACCACTAAATTTGAACCCAGGACAGTGTGTGTGGCAAAAATGTACTGCTTACAAGGCATTTAACATACTGAGCTACTGAGTCATTGCTGAAGTAGATGTATTTGCAAGATATATGTGCACACCTACAGGCTGTGACAATCATGTTCTACATCCATCAATATGTGCAAGGCTTTATATGAATGTATTTCTGCACCAGGGTCCCAGATGCACATGCATTTTGCCATTAATGCCTTTGCAGGTGTCTTTCTACATGTTGCTGATATAAGAGCGCATTTACCTACTGTCAGAGGCCTCACTTACAGCCATTATTATGTATTTGACTTTGTAGTGATGTACTATTGCACCAGAGCCCCAGGAACACTCCCATGTTTTACATTAAGTTTTATTCAAGTTTGCACAATGTGGCATGGTGTGCAGCTCTGCTGAAATGCACTTAATGACTGTAATTAGCAATTATTATGTTTTTGTAAAGCACCTGCTTTAAGTAAGAGCTGTGTGGAGTGGTAGGTTAATGCACTGGTTTACAAATGCAATGGTCTTGGGTTTGAAACATAGGCAGGTGTTTATTTTGTAAATGTGTAATAGAATTTTAAGGAGACATATAATCAATATAGCTCTATTTAGCTGAGCTTAGCGATGCTGCATGGCGTGGCATGCTGAGCAGCAAAGTGCTAAAAAAATATAAAGATAAGAAAATGGGGAGAAAGGAAAGTGGTGAAATGGAGTGCAAATAGGGGAACAAAATAGTGAAAGGTAGGTAGGGATGTGCAGGAAGGGTGTAGGACAGAAACCATAGCTATCCATTTCTTGTACAGCAACAACTGTGCACTTTGACAGAATTTGTACATGACTTTGGACTTTCAACCCCAGAGAGAGGAGTGAGGACAACATAACTGGATTATCAAGCCAATTGGACAAAATGATATGTGTCCAGTGGACACAAGTGTGAAATGGAGAGCTATGTATAGGACAATATATTTATTTGGAGACAGGTGCCCATTTATTTAAGGTGAGAGTGGAATGTTGGTGAAGGGGCATAGGTGAGTGTGGGGGAGTAAGTTGGGTAGGTGAGGATGCATGTGCACACAAGACAGCAGACAGGGCCAGTATGTGATAGATGAGGGGGGTGAATACCTTGGATAGGGAGGGTGTTGTGGAATCCAAGTCCCATGTGGCTCCAGATGGCAGCAGTGTGACTCATATCCCCACCAATGGGACTGGAGGCACTGCTCCTTCACTGCCTTAAGGTTTGCAGTGCTGGAGGGTGGTCAGTGGGGCGAGGCTGCCCCACCAGGTTTGCAGCATGCCCTCAGTTCTGCGCAGGCAGAGGTCAAACCCATGTTACACTATCCTGCACAACAAGACTGGCAGCTCATCCTGGGTGACAGCACCCCCTCCACCAATTCTCCCAGAGGGGAGCAGGGCTCCATCCCATGGGGCAGTACTACCCAATGCCACAGGTAGTGCAGGGGCAGCAGACGGGGCACCCCCAGTCTGTGTCCCAGACATGCTGGGCCCTTTGCCATGGCTGGTTAAGGCAAGGTAGGGGGATCAGCTAGAGGTGTGCTGTGGTGCTAGAGGTATAGCAATAAATTACATTTAGTAATAGCCAAACAAGTATTAGTATAAACAGAATGGAACATCATTTTAATTCATACAAATACATATTAATGTATAGTATGCATAGCACAACAGTAAATACAGTCAGTATGGTAACAGCATGCCAGTAAGAAGTAAGCCATAAGGGTAACAAAATAGTTTAACAAAGTATGTTAATAGTGAATCATAATAACACATAACAATATTACATCACATTTTGCAAAAATATAGTTATAGGTTTATAGGTTCATAAGACAATACTCGGCTATTGGCCTGGAGGCCTTTATAAGCCCAGCCAAGAATTTCACCCATGTTCCCACAAAGTCAGCACCTGTTTTCCCTATCCAGCAGGAATACAGGTGGGATCCTAGGGGTATATTTTCGGTTTCCCATGTTGTCATTCAGATTCCTCTTAAAAAAGGCTGGTGAAGTACTCTGCTTTACATGGAGAGGCAGTCTATTCCACAGATGGGGGGTGTCATTGGGACACAGATCTATCCTGCCAACAAGTTTTATTAATGTCACAGACCAGGTTGAGGCCTTGTGTGCGGGTTGCATGAATGGAGTTTGACTTACAGATATGCAGCAACTCCAACAAAGGCTGAGTCTGAGATGGCCTTGTATACTAGACACAGGCAACCTCTGAGCAGTCTGTACGACACTGTGTAGAGGGACTAGGGTTTAACCTATCTGTATAGGATAGGTGTTTGACACCCTGGATTTTCCTGGTCAGGAACCTCTGTGGTCTCTCCGACTGCTCTATGTGCTTGGCAAGGTACAGGCCGAAGGGGGCATTGTACTTGATAATGGGTCTGATAAGGGAGGAGTACAGGGATGTTACAACCTCCTTGTTCCTGGATGAAATATCCTTACTTAGGAGGTGGGCCATGTAGAAAGCCTGCTGTACAATGGAGGCAATGTGGTGGTGAAAAGTCAGGTTGCTATCAACCTGAGTGCCCAAGTCCCTTACGACTGATTGCATGCTTAGTACATTGTTATTAATGTGATAATTAGTGGGGATGCTATTTTACCCAAAGGGGATAATGATGCATTTCTTGGCATTCAGTTTGAGGCCATGCTTCTGGCACCAGTCATTAGTTTAGGTAAGGCCGTCTTGGAGGATTTTCACATCACTAGAGGAATTTATGACAGTGCACAGCTTGCAGTCATCTGCATACTTGGTCAGCCTCAGACCACTAGTTTTGCTTGCAACTCAAGAAAATATATCCTAAACAGTAGAGGCCCAAAGACCGGATCCTTGGGGTTTGCCACTTATTACAGATCTATTACTAGAGGTAGCTTTGCCTATTTTGACTGAGTGGATTCTATCAATGAGAGAGTAAGCTACCCTTCTGGTAACATATGCTTTGATGCCTAGCCAGAAGAGTTTATCTATTATGCCTAAGTGGGGAATACTGTCGATGGCTTTGGCTAGTTCAAGATAAGCAGAGTGCACTGTCTTCCCCCTCATCCATGGCTTTGGTGACTGTTTCAAAGGCAGCCAAGTTTAACACGCATGATCTCGCTTTGACAAAAGCAAACTGTGTGGGATCAAGCATTTGGAGGTTGCTAATGTCCTTGTTAGCCCATGATAATGTGTTCCATGGCCTTGCAGATCAGGCTAGTTAGGCTGATGAGCCTATAATTGCCTGGGTTGGTGGACACTCCACCTTTGTGTAGGGGATGACAGTGGATGTCCTCCATTCTGCTGGAATGAAGCCAGTGCACAGGCTTTGTTTGAGTAGGGTGCCTAGTGGTGATGAGAGCTCTTGCCTGAGTTCATGTAGGGCACAGCCAGGGATGTTGTTGGGTCTCATGGAGGCTGTATGTTTTGCCTTTGAGAAGGCATTAATGACCTGCTCCCTGGTGTTGGGGGAGCAGGTGCTGGGGATGTCCTGGTTTACTGATGGGGGGATAGGGGGTGAAGTTTGCATTGAATCTGTCTGCCAGCACATTGGCTATATCTATAGCATTTGTGTATGTGGAATTCTTGACCACCAATTCAGAGCAGATTTGGGAGATACATTTGAGACTGCGGACATATGTGAAGATGGCCTTGTGATTATATTTAGTGGATGTGGCCAATTTGAACTCAAAGCTAGCCTTAGAGGATTTCACCAGTGACCTTATTTTCTTGTTCAGACAAAACAGAGATTGCTTCCAACTTGGAACCTGCTCCTGGACAACATTTATTTTCCTTTTATTCCTGTTTATTACTGCTGTCCACCAGACAGGTTTACTCTTCCTTGAGGAAGATGATTTGGTCCTGTCAGGTATTGCTGAGGCCATGTAGCTATATAGGTGCTCATATAGCTTTTTGGTGTAGGCTTAGACATTAGTGCTTGTTCTAACTGAAGGGATGGTGGCTGTGAATCTGCTTATACCTGCTCTCAGGAGGTTGTATTCAGCTTTGGAAAAGTTTTTTTGCTTGACCCTGGCAAGGGGGAGTCAGGAGAGATGGCGACTTTGAAAGTGATTGCTTTATGATCAGATCTTACCAAGGAGGATGACACTGTAGGGGTGCTACAGTGGCTACTCATGTTGGTTAGTACCAGGTCCAGGATATTTGCACCTCTTGTGGAGGTGTCAACCAGCTGTCCTGATGCACTGGCATTGACAAAGTCAAGGAATCTCTGGGCATTCATATTTGAGCTAGAATAGATCTTCCACTCTATGGTTGGGTAGTTAAGGTCATCCAGGATTAGGGCAGAGGGTTGAATCTTGATGGGTTCAAGTAAGTTCAGATAGGTGGATTGGGCCTCCTGAGTTATGGTTGGGGGTCTGTAGCTAGCTATGATTTGAATAGGCATTCTGTCAATAGTTAACTGCACCTGGAGTATCTCCTGTGCATCATACATATTGATCAGCCTGGAGGTGTGTATGTCTGATAAATATTGAAACTCCACCTCCTTTGGCTTTGTAGCCCTCGATTTGGGGTCTGAAAGTATGGTAGGACAAGTAACCTGGTAAGGCTGGGTTGCTCTCCACAGCTTTGAACCAAGTTTTAGTGACTGCACAAATGTCAGCATTTTTCAGGGTGAGGAATGCTTGCAATTAGTGCAGTTTCATGTTAAGACTCCTAGTGTTTAGCAGCATGACCTTTAAAATTCATTTAGAAGAATTTTTCATGTTGGTAATTTTGTCCTCATGACTTTGCCCAAAAAGAGCACTATGGGGGAGGCAAGAGCCTTTGCCAGAAGCCTGAAGCCCAGGGGAAACAGATGAAGGCCATCTCTGGCAAAGCATTGTGGTCTGTCAATCGTCTTCCCAGACTGCCACTTACTGGATCCCCTTGGAGTGACACCAGAAACCAAGCCAATTGTTAATGTCAGTCATTTTCTGCTTGTATTGAGACATCATTCTGGGTGACAGTAGGATGCTGCTTAAGGCTAGGGACATACCTGTCTGGGGCACATATTCAGCAAGCTCAATCCTGTCTCTTTTCATATAGTCCAGACAGGTACGTCTCAAGTCATTCACGCCAACATGAACTATGACTGAGTCATAACAATACCTGTTGTTAAGAGACTTGAGTGTGTGCATGATATGGTGGATTCTAGCACCTGACAAGCAACTTACCATGATTTTCTCCTTGTCTAGCCTGGTGAGGGGCACATCTGTGTGTCTCATAGTAGAGTCTCCTATGACTAATATATTGAGTTTGTGGCTTACACAGTTAGATTAACAACATATGTTAATATCATATCATAGTAATAAATAATAATAAATAAATGAAGATAAGGGGTGTGGAGAGAGAGAAATATATTCTATTAGTGGTACTGCAGATTATATCCCTGAAAACACTGATAATACATACTCTACAGGTGTGTTGTGTCAGTTTTGGTACAGTGACTACAATTTTCGTATAGCTGATGTAGCACATACATACCTCTCAAGCTGTTAGCATGGGTCAGTATGAGCCAAGCAATGGCAAATGCAGGTACACAACTACACAGAACAGTTTCACATAATGTGGACTTATATAACTACCAATGAATTCTGTAAGCAGATTTGGTAATACATTGCATTCCAAGTAGTCTTTCCCTGGTAATTGTGTGACAGATGGATTAGGCAGTTTTAATTACATCATGAGAAATCATGACACTTGAGAGGCATGTTTGTATACAGTACATAAACTAGACAGCCATCATGGCTTAGCTGGGAGGCATGGGGATAGAAAACAATAGTTGTGACTGGAAGGGACATCTGCAAATAATGTAATAATTGAATGCAGCAACTTAGTACAGACAAGCAAGGAATGCAGCCATACTGCAAATAAACAGATTTATTTATGAATCAACAATGCTGGTGAACACTTTCTTGTTATTGATTTTAAAATTCTGTGAAATCTAAACACAATATCTGCTCATAACATGGACTGCCTCACCAATACCCTTTGTGTTCCAGGGGAGAGAGAAAATGTGAGCATTACATGACTGATACTGAAAATGTAGTGCTACACACCACTGGATTCGAACCCAGGACTCTGTGTGGAAAAATGTACTGTGCACAAGGCATTTCACCAGACTAAGCTACTGAGTCACTAGTGAGTACTGAGTGACTCATACTATCCTGGAGATAACCTGGAGCCATACTATAAGCTGAACAATACAAGTTACAGGACATTCTTCATGCATTCTAAAACTATTACAGTGTTATTATTTACAGCAGTGACAGTAGCATGGAAAATAACCATACTGTATATATTAAAACAGCTTTATTTTAGAATCAACAATGCTGGTGAACACATTTTATTGGTATTGCTTTGAAATATCTGTGAAGTCCACACACAATATCTGCCCATGGAATGGGCTACCTCACCCATATACTTTTATTACCTGAAGTAGGAGGAACAGAGAGCATTATGTGACTGATATTGGCTGGAGACAGCCTTGGACAATACTATGAGTTAAGCAATACAGTTTGCAGGCCATTAGTTTTACATTGTACAGCTATTACAGTGTTACACTTGACTGCAGCAACCTTACCATAGACAATTAATGCATACAGCTCTACTGCAATGGTTATGACAACACAATCCTGCTGTACACCATTTTGCTTACTGTTACTGGTATTGTTTATTGCAATAAAGTTACTATTATTCATTTATTGCACTACAGCTCTAATTGCCCATTTATTGCACTACAGTTGTATGCATCCATTTATTGCACTACAGTTTTTTTGTGTATACTTTATTGCAGTAAATGCTTTACTCTTTCTTGCTTATTGCACTACAGTTAGCATAATGAATCCATAGATACCACACTCATGGTGCAACCTGGCTAAGGTGTCTGGCATGGAACATGACATTGTGGGCCTTCTTAGCTGCAGCTGTTGCAAGAGAAGCATGCCATTTTGCGGGTCTATATCAGAACATTGAAGAATTAAAACTTTGAATGTTCTGATATCGAACACTATTCAGCGAACACTAAGAATAGTGAAGCTGCAGCACAGCAAATTCTTTCCTCGAGAAAGAATTCGATTGGCCATTTCTGTGGCTTTGCTATTCTTAGAGCTGTGGTGGAAAGTTACAGGTTGGGTTCAGGTAAGTGTGTGATTGTTTGTACATTAGGGTTAGGGGCGGGTTAAGTGAGTTAGAGTTAGGGCGCGTGTTAGGCGTGTGTGCAACAGTGACAGACTTTAGGGTTGGGGCGGTTTAAGTGAGTTAGGGTTAGGGCGCAGGTTAGGTGAGTGTGTAATAGTGACAGACCTTTAGGTTAGGGTTTGGGTTAAGGTAAGTGGGTAGATAGTAGTGTATGTTTAGTTTAGTGTAGCGTTAGATGTAGGAATTTAAGTGTATGTGTATGGTTGCTGTTTGTTTGATGTGCTTGTGTTGTGTGTATGTGTTTCGAAGCAGCAATTTGTTTCCATGGGAAAAAATTCACTGTTTTGAATGTTCGATATTTTCATGTTTAGATGTTTTGGGGCCGATGAAATTGCGTTCGCTATTTTCATCTTTTGATAACGTGATATAAACGTCATTATGCATACCAGTTTTGCAGGCATTCAGTTTGCATATTGGTAAAACAGAGGAAAAAGTGCTTACATGTTTGTGGGGCATTCCCTGCTCCGGCTTCTTGGACTCAGGTGTCCGAGGTTCCCCTCTTTCTCCTTCTCGGGTCATCATAATGGTGATGACACTGCTCACCTGTGCGGGCGATACCAGTAACACTCGTGAGTTCCCTGGCCAACCAGTCCCACACCTCCGCCTTACCTCCGAGCCCTGGAAACTGCCCTGCATTAGTCTTGGATCATGTTTTTTTACCAGGAGCCAAACCATGACCCGGGACTCCTAAATAGCCCACTTCTGTGCCTGAAAGCTCTCACCTTTCACCAGCACCACCTGCCATATCTACAGTAGATAAGACTCCAAAGATTGTTGCAGAATTCCCACCTATTGTGATTAACATAGGCTGTTCTCCCGCACTTACACATCATTTAGCATCATTCAAAAAAGCCCTGGGTCACTTAGCAGTAGGCAAACCAGCTAAGCAGAGGTGAGCAGCATAAGAACTTGCATAACTGTGGTTTTAGTGAAGCTTAGCACCGTACAAACATCGGTAGCCATTACCATGTTTATGCAGTGTTTCACAGAGAGCAGCAGTGCCATATTTCACAATTTTATTACATTACACAAAAATAGTATATTAAATTACAGACATGTTCTGCCTGCTTTGGACTCAAATCCAGGAGCTACTACACACAAGGCTGTAACTCTACCCATTTAGCTACTTGGATATTATGAACATTTGTATACCTTCACATATACCACTAGGCTACATGTTAGTGTTGCTTAACACTCTGTTACATCACACAAATATGTATAAACACTTGTAAACAAACATACTTAAACAATTACTTACTTTCATTTTCTATTTTTAAATGTCTGGCAGGTGTCAGCAATGCATGTATAAGCGGTGCTCAGTCCCTCTGCTCCATGCTGTGCAAACAGCAATGCCAAAAAAAAATTACAATGGACAATAAAAATAATTAATTGTGATAATTGGTTACATCTGTTTTTTTTTTATTTTTGCATGTATAGCAGGTGTCCGCTGTCTATATGTAAGCACGGCTTGTCATTGCTGTGCTCTACTCCGTGCCACACTGGAAAAACATACAGAAAAATAATAAAAAAAAAACATATAACTTATATACTACACATGTAACACAATTCACAACATTTCAACAGTGGCGGGGTGCATTACAGGAAGCCTCATCTCGTACATAACATCTGCACTGATTCAATATCCTTGTTCTAATGTTCTCCCTCAGCAGCATACCATCATTAATATGCTTGGTATATTGCCAAGGAGGAACCATGGCCATCTACCTGGATTAGGGTTGCCACCCCTCTGTTTTTTTTCCAGACTATCTGGAAATCAAATTGATTTTCAGTAGTCTGGAAAACACTGTACAAACTCTGGTATTCTGTTTAAAAAAAAAAACTCTGGTATTCTGTTTCAAAAAAGGAAACAGAGTATCGGAGTTTCTTAAATCAACTGATTTACTATGCTTTTTTACAGAAAAGCATAGTAAATTGGCTGAAAGCAGGCATCAGGGACAGAAAAATAGGGCATTCCCCTTCTGCTGATATCATAGTGATGTCACAAAATGTGCAGAACACAGACAGGAGAGAGGGCGGGAATAGGTGAGTTACATGTGATGTGAGGGTGTGTGGCCTTACTCCAATTTTACCCACAACGAAATGTGGCAACCCTAACATGGATATATTCTGTGTAGGCTCTACACGGTGTCTACATGGAGTTTTTTAAATGCTGGGGAAGATCTTTTATGGAGATTAGTGATTGTCGCCTCACAGTAAGACGTTGTCCTGTTTGATTCTCAGCTAGAACGTCTTTTGCGTGGAGACATGCATGAATGCGCGTACCTTCATTGAAGGTTGTGAGTCAGAGATGGCAACTCAGCACGTAAAAATCTACTGCCAATCATTAGCGGACCGGAGTTCCGCTGTGGAGACCCCTAACCGGGAAAAAGCCGAAAGACCCAACAAAATGATTAATAAATTACCAATAAAGAAAAACATGTCATATAAAAAAAACAGTTAAAGAGTTTGTATATATTGTGGTAAAGAAGAAACTACAGAGCATCACAGTAACAATGTGTATGGGTTGCAGAATTTTGGGGAAAATTTTGTAAAAAAAAAATTCTTTGAAAATATAAAGAGGTAAATGAAATAAATATTGATATGGTGGATATAATTATGCATTGATATTATAGCCATAAAAATAAGAAATGTATTAATAAAATGGATAAAAGATTGTTTTATGTCATGTGGGCCATTCGGAATGAAAGGCAATAGTTTTAAGAAAAATTAGATTATGGTTGTGGACAAAAGAGTGGGGTTCAAACAGGATTTGTATCTATCACCAGCTCAAGCAGACTGGGCCTTAGTTCAAGGTCTCATCCAAAGGATGACATATTCAGAAGTGCAGCAAACCACTATGAGCAATCCATCTACCTGGTGCAGGAATAGAATCCATACCCGTGTGCACCAAAAATGAGTGTACTACCTGTTATGCCACCACTGACGTCGCTCCTTTGTGTGTCTGATTGTATCTTTAACTCCAGCTACTTGCAGATATAACACAAGTATAACTTTTAGTCTATATTCTTATGTCTGGATAGATGCTGTTGGTAAACCATAGGACAACTCCACCATTGTATTTGTTATTTACTGCATTTCCATTGACCACACATAATAGAAATCATTTAAGAGATCTGTGGTGCTCATGGCATTGTGACAAGTGTTGCCTTTTCAGAGTTTCTCTTTGTTAAACTCAAAGCACACATCACAGAAGTGGCATTTCATATTTTGAGCTATATTAATTGTTTATAACAATACCTGCCCTGTTTTTTTTCTGTTTTATGTTATTTATTCCTGCTATGGATTCCATGTAACATTATTTTACTTTTTAAATGAATCTAGAAACATCTGCTGGTTGCATTCCTGTGCACACATCCTGAGATTTACAATGAATAAAATGTGCATCATTTAACTGATGCATGATTACGCTAAATTAAAAGGTCTAAGTCATTGCTAGGTTTCAAGCACAAGACTCTGACACTCCCAGGGTTTTGCAAAAAACAAGAACAAAACACTTTTTTGATGAGGAAGCCTCCAAATTCCAGATTTCTATATCAGAGAAAAGTGAAAACATGAAAAATAACTATTAAACTTGGCTTCTACCACTTGTCTGAGTCCTGTAAACCACAAACATGCACACAATATGTCCTGATCGACTGAATAGGCAAAAGCAGGAAGCAGATTATCTTCCTATTTTTACTTTTCAAAACAAGCTGTAGCAGAGTGCGACCAAGCATAGGTCTCCACTCTTCCACTGATCAACGAAGAAATTCATACGCATAGTGTGCAGATGCATGCAGGTAATCTGCACGCTATGAGTAGTGCGACCAAGCATAGGTCTCCACTCTTCCACTGATCAAAGACAAAATTCATACGCATAGTGTGCAGATGCATGCAGGTAATCTGCATGCTATGAGTAGTGCGACCAAGCATAAGTCTCCACTCTTCCACTGATCAACGAAGAAATTCATACGTATAGTGTGCAGATGCACGCAGGTAATCTGCATGCTATGAATAGTGTGACCAAGTATAGGTCTCCACTCTTCCACTGATCAAAGAAGAAATTCATACGCATAGTGTGCAGATGCATGCAGGTAATCTGCACGCTATGAGTAGTGCAACCAAGCATAGGTCTCCACTCTTCCACTGATCAAAGTCATACGCATAGTGTGCAGATGCATGCAGGTAATCTGCACGCTATGAGTAGTGCGACCAAGCATAGGTCTCCACTCTTCCACTGATCAACGAAGAAATTCATAAGCATAGTGTGCAGATGCATGCAGGTAATCTGCACGCTATGAGTAGTACAGCAGCATTCTGTACCTCACTTCAAAGTTATGGATCATGGCACTGAATAGCAGAGCACAAAAGAATCAGTGTTTGTGAATAACCACAGGAATACTGTGTGTGTTGTAGCTACAGGTGTCCTGTTCTCTATGCTACACTTCAGATATTCCCTACTTGGGTTGTGTTCTCATACCCGACTGCAATTCATTAACAATCGCCGTTCACTGGCCAAGAGCTAGGGTCATGACATTAATAAGGTAATGAAGGGATTCTGTTTTATGAAGTGTCCCAATCACCAAAGTTTAAGAGGCATAACAGTATGGGGACAGTGGTATCAATGGCTGTGACACCAGCTGTGTCTGCACCACAAGGACGTTTTTCTCTCTACCATGCATTATTTGGTGCTGACAAACTGCTCAATAGGGAAGGGAGAGCAGTGCTATCAAAAGTAATTCATCAATGGTAGTTATGTGGTTTTGGTCCTGTAACTAATGCAGTTGGGACTAGCACATACCCAATGGTGGATTGCCACATACAGATGTAGGTGGGGAACATTAACTTTTGCTCTCCATGCATGCTGTACCATGGCTACACATTGGGATAATACTATAAACAGGGACCTACCAAATTGTGTACCCAGGTCTATGGATTGCTTAGGGTCGTGGTACACAGATTTGTGGCATAGTAGCTATATTCCATGACACACAATATTTATCAACAGTCCGCAAAGTCTGTTTATTTATCCCATTCTTCACATCGCAGGTCTAGTAGCAATATTTAGCTTTGTTGAGTTTCTATGTCATTGATGAGGAGGACAATTCTGGCCTTTCTACATTTGTTTGATTACCAAATGAAAGAAACAAACTCAATCTACTTTCCGTTTATTTATTTATTTAAGCATTTGTTAACTGGGAAAGTCCAACTTGGAATGAGCCAATTTTCAGTGGAAGTCCAGGGAGAAATGCTCCAGATGCATGTCTTTGTAACATGGGAGGAAACTGGAGCACCCCACATGAATGCAAAGAGGACATGCAGACTCCGCACAGAAGCCACCCCAGCTGAGAATCGAACCAGAGAACTTCTTGCTGTGAGGCAACAACACTACCAACTGTCAGAGGAATCGTCACAAAATTAAACAATTTACTCTAAGTCAGAGTCAGCTAAATGATGGCTTAACAAATTGCATCTTGTGTTTCTGGCAGATGAAGAAAACTCCTGCTAGGTGACAAAAACTGAATCAACACAGCTGCTTTCACAACTCATGGAATATCGCAATTTTGTAAAATCTGACACTGGCATTAAAAACTGTGTAAATTAAATTGTAGTATTTGCTACCTTTGCTATGTTATACCATGACACAGATGTCTGCTTATCAGTAATTTACATGTCTTAAAATCTGAAAACTGACATTTCTGATTTCTTTTCAGAATAACCAACCAATGTATACATTTAACACTCTGTGATCATTTTCAAGACACTCTCCTGGATCTTGGCATCAAGAAAAATCAAAAGACTGCATTGTATTTGGATCTCAAACTTTAATGCTCTTGTCACATTTTTAGTAAAACATATGCTTTTAAAATAAACACAATTAATCTTGGGCTTTTTGGTTGCACTACAAAGTTTGTATTCATAAAATTTTGAACAGGGGCAAAACAATTTGAAATATTCAATATGTGCTTCTGCATTTCTATGTTTTTGTATATTAATAATGTTGTTATATTCTAAAAGTCATTGAAGAGTATGATTTCTTTGTCTAATCAGTTTTCAGGGCAGGTCCAGAGATAAAAGCTTCCCAAAAAAATACAGCTATTAATAGTATACATTTAAGGTGCAGTCTTCAGAACACTAGTGTTAATGACATGAAAGCAAACACAAATTAATGATGTAGGCATAGAGAAAACACGTAGCTTGATTGCACAGATATAAAAATATTTAACTGGGCCACATGAGTAACTGTATTATGACCTCAAAGATGGTTTTTACTTCTGAGTAATTCTGGTCATTTTAAAGTGTAGATCTTCCAGCATTTCAGTCTTAAGGAAATATATATATCCAATTTAGCAGTGAGGTACAGATAAAAGGTATCAGAGACAAATGAAACTAGAAGAAAGGGATAAAACATATCATTGGGAGGGAAAAGCAAATGACGTTATGATATGGTATTAAGCTAATGGTCTCACAGACGTGTTCCCAGTGGGAGTGGGTTTGCATCAGGGTTCAGCTTTGAGCCCACCGCTGTTCATACTGGTGATGGACTACATTAACAAACAGGCCAGAGGGGACAGATCAACAAAGTTGCTATATGCAGGCTATGTGGCATTACAGGCAGATTCTAAGCAAGAAATTCAGCAAAGGACAAAGGAATGGAATGCAAAACTGATGGTGCATGAAATGAAACCGAGTACAGATAGACGGTTATAATGGAAATAAGAACAAGCTGTAAAGTGAGATAGAAGGGGATAGTGGAAACGTTTAATGTCTTCAAGTATTGGGGGGTCTGAATGAGCAGGTCAAAACTCGAATGAGAGGGGGTACAGCCAACTGGCACAGTGTCATGGGTAGTGAATGACAGAAGAATACTAAGAAAAGCTGAAAAGTAAGGTGTATAAAACAATAATGTGACCAGTACTATTGTAAGCTACTGAAACCTGGGAAGTGAAGGCAGACCAGATGAGGAAGCTAGAGGTGATGGAGATGAAGTGCCCAAGGCAGGTGGTAGGATGCACACTGGGGGATAGATGAAGAACTGAGGAAATTAGAGTAGAAGCCAAATAGCTCCAATTGCAGATATGGTTAAAGAGAGCAGATTACAGTGGTTTGGGCACATGTGCAGAAAAGCAGAAGACAATCTGGTGAAGAAGATTTGGGACAGACACGAAGAAAGCAAGAGGAAATTAGGGCATCCAGCAAAAAGATGCATAGGTTGGATGAGAGGAGACCTAGCAGCAGTCAGGCATAATTGTTGAAGAAGGAAGGAGAGTAGCAATGAGAGAGATGGTGATAACTGACACGACACTCTGAACTCAAGCAGAAAATGGGAAAAAGGAAATTGATTGTGGAAGGGAATTGATTATGGAAGGGAATTGATTATGGTGATGAGTAAGCTAATGGTAGACTTGCCTTGAATAAATTGTACCCAGTGAAAGGGAGCATGACGTTTTACATCAGAGGATGTTTTAAAGGAAGGCTATAGTGATATTGTAGATGTAACTGATGGTGAAGAATTAAAAAGATGACACAAAGTAAAATATACTATTCAGCAACAGCTCCTCATGGTCCTGCAGAGTGGTCCAAGCAGCAGAGAACTGAGAAAAGTGACTACTTTCCTGATTTAAGTATTTTTTGCAGTTTTTTTTACCTGAAATACCTTCTCTTGCTTACATTGAACAAGCTTAAACAGTTTTTTTAACTGTTTGTTGAATTATATATTATTTCCACTTAAAGTTTCATTTAGTCGAAAATTGGTCGAAAGTTGTTTGTTTGTTTGTTAATTTAACTGTTGAGGCTGCCCACTAAAGTGTGCTAGCCTGTGTAACTGATTTATTACTGTTTCTTGCATTTCTGTGTGCTTTCTATCTCAAAAAAAAAAAAAAAAAATATCCTTGTTTTCCCGCCCCTCCTCGACTAGTTTAGACCAGTATACAGGCTTTGCTGTATTCTGGGCTGTGGTGTAGTTCCTGTGGTGTCCATTGCCTTACTTGGATATGAGGAAGTTTCTATGCTCACCAGTGGGAGTGGGGAGCCTTGAGCAGCCTATCTGTCCCGGAAGGAGTGACCTCAGCACAAGAGCTTGTAGTAATGCGTTGTTTTGGACAATTTCTAGCTCTTTTGAAGTTTCCTGTTTAAAATCCACCTCTGAGTGTTCATTTCTGGCTATGCTACGCAGCAACAGCTCCTCGTGGTCCTGCAGAGTGGTCCTAGCAGCAGAGAACTGAGAAAAGTGACTGCTTTCCTGATTTAAGTATTTTTTGCTGTTTTTTACCTGAAATACCTTCTCTTGCTTACCTTTAACAAGCTTAAACTGTTTTTTTAACTGTTTGTTGCATTATATATTATTTGCACTTAAAGTTTAATTTAGTCAGAAATTGGTCGAAAGTTGTTTGTTAGTTTGTTAATTTAACTGTTGAGGCTGCCCACTAATGTGTGCTAGCCTGTGTAACTGATTTATTACTGTTTCCTGCATTTCTGTGTGCTTTCTATCTCAAAAACAAAAAAACCCCCAAAAAAATATCCTTGTTTTCCCGCCTCTCCTCGACTAGTTTAGACCAGTATAAAGGCTTTGCTGTATTCTGGGCTGTGGTGTAGTTCCTGTGGTGTCCATTGCCTTACTTGGATAGAAGGAAGTTTCTTTGCTCACCAGTGGGAGTGGGGAGCCTTGAGCAGCCTATCTGTCCCTGAAGGAGTGACCTCAGCACAAGAGCTTGCAGTAATTGGTTGTTTTGGACAATTTCTAGCTCTTTTGAAGTTCTCTGTTTAAAATCCGCCTCTGAGCATTTTTTTCTGGCTATAATACTCAGCAACAGCTCCTCGTGTTCCTGCAGAGTGGTCCTAGCAGCAGAGAACTGAGAAAAGCGACTACTATCCTGATTTAAGTATTTTTTGCTGTTTTTTTACTTGAAATACCTTCTCTTGCTTACCTTGAACAAGCTTAAACTGTTTTTTTAACTATTTGTTGCATTATATATTATTTGCACTTAAAGCTTCATTTAGTCGAAAATTGCTCGAATGTTGTTTGTTTGTTTGTTAATTTAACTGTTGAGGCTGCCCACTAAAGTGTGCTAGCCTGTGTAACTGATTTATTACTGTTTCCTGCATTTCTGTGTGCTTTCTATCTCAAAATAAATATATATATATATCCTTGTTTTCCCTCCTCTCCACGACTAGTTTAGACCCGTATACAGGCTTTGCTGTATTCTGGGCTGTGGTGTAGTTCCTGTGGTGTCCATTGCCTTACTTGGATAGAAGGAAGTTTCTTTGCTCACCAGTGGGAGTGGGAAGCCTTGAGCAGCCTCTCTGTCCCTGAAGGAGTGACCTCAGCACAAGAGCTTGTAGTAATTGGTTGTTTTGGACCATTTCTGGCTCTTTTGGAGTTCCCTGTTTAAAATCTGCCTCTGAGCATTTATTTCTGGCTATACTACTCAGAAACAGCTCCTCGTGGTCCTGCAGAGTGGTCCTAGCAGCAGAGAAATGAGAAAAGTGACTACTTTCCTGATTTAAGTATTTTTTTTCTGTTTTTTTACCTGAAATACCTTCTCTTGCTTACCTTGAACAAGCTTAAACTGTTTTTTTAACTGTTTGTTGCATTATATATTATTTGCACTTAAAGTTTCATTTAGTCGAAAATTGGCTGAAAGTTGTTTGTTTGTTTGTTAATTTAACTGTTGAGGCTGCCCACTAAAGTGTGCTAGCCTGTGTAACTGATTTATTACTGTTTCCTGCATTTTTGTGTGCTTTCTATCTCAAAAACAAAAAAAAAAACCCAAAAAAATCCTTGTTTTCCCGCCTCTCCTCGACTAGTTTAGACCTGTATACAGGCTTTGCTGTATTCTGGGCTGTGGTGTGGTTCCTGTGGTGTCCATTGCCTTACTTGGATAGAAGGAAGTTTCTTTGCTCACCAGTGGGAGTGGGGAGCCTTGAGCAGCCTATCTGTCCCTGAAGGAGTGACCTCAGCACAAGAGCTTGTAGTAATTGGTTGTTTTGGACCATTTCTAGCTCTTTTGAAGTTCCCTGTTTAAAATCCACCTCTGAGCATTTATTTCCTGCTATACTACTCAGCAGCAGCTCCTTGTGGTCCTGCAGAGTGGTTCTAGCAGCAGAGAACTGAGAAAAGTGACTACTTTCCTGATTTAAGTATTTTTTGCTGTTTTTACCTGAAATACCTTCTCTTGCTTACCTTGAACAAGCTTAAACTGTTTTGTTAACTGTTTGTTGCATTATATATTATTTGCACTTAAAGTTTCATTTAGTCGAAAATTGTTCAAAAGTTGTTTGTTTGTTTGTTAATTTAACTGTTGAGGCTGCCCACTCAAGTGTGCTAGCCTGTGTAACTGATTTATTACTGTTTCCTGCATTTCTGTGTGCTTTCTATCTCAAAAACAAAAAAAATCCTTGTTTTCACGCCTCTCCTCGACTAGTTTAGACCAGTATACAGGCTTTGCTGTATTCTGGGCTGTGGTGTAGTTCCTGTGGTGTCCATTGCCTTACTTGGATAGAAGGAAGTTTCTTTGCTCACCAGTGGGAGTGGGGAGCCTTGAGCAGCCTATCTGTCCCTGAAGGAGTGACCTCAGCACAAGAGCTTGTAGTAATTGGTTGTTTTGGACCATGTCTGGCTCTTTTGAAGTTCCCTGTTTAAAATCCGCCTCTGAGCATTTATTTCTGGCTATACTACCCAGAAACAGCTCCTCGCGGTCCTGCAGAGTGGTCCTAGCAGCAGAGAAATGAAAAAAGTGACTACTTTAATGATTTAAGTATTTTTTGCTGGTTTTTTACCTGAAATACCTTCTCTTGCTTAACTTGAACAAGCTTAAACTGTTTTTTTAACTGTTTGTTGCATTATATATTATTTGCACTTAAAGTTTCATTTAGTCGAAAATTGGCCGAAAGTTGTTTGTTTGTTAATTTAACTGTTGAGGCTGCCCATCAAAGTGTGCTAGCCTGTGTAACTGATTTATTACTCTTTCCTGCATTTTTGTGTGCTTTCTATCTCAAAAACAAAAAAAAAAAAAACCCCAAAAAATCCGTGTTTTCCTGCCTCTCCTCAACTAGTTTAGACCTGTATACAGGCTTTGCTGTATTCTGGGCTGTGGTGTAGTTCCTGTGGTGTCCATTGCCTTACTTGGATAGAAGGAAGTTTCTTTTCTCACCAGTGGGAGTGGGGAGCCTTGAGCAGCCTATCTGTCCCTGAAGGAGTGACCTCAGCACAAGAGCTTATAGTAATTGGTTGTTTTGGACCATTTCTAGCTCTTTTGAAGTTCCCTGTTTAAAATCCACCTCTGAGCATTTATTTCCTGCTATACTACTCAGCAACAGCTCCTTGTAGTCCTGCAGAGTGGTTCTAGCAGCAGAGAACTGAGAAAAGTGACTACTTTCCTGATTTAAGTATTTTTTGCTGTTTTTTACCTGAAATACCTTCTCTTGCTTACCTTGAACAAGCTTAAACTGTTTTTTTAACTGTTTGTTGCATTATATATTATTTGCACTTAAAGTTTCATTTAGTCGAAAATTGGTCGAAAGTTCTTTGTTTGTTTGTTAATTTAACTGTTGAGGCAGCCCACTAAAGTTTGCTAGCCTGTGTAACTGATTTATTACTGTTTCCTGCATTTCTGTGTGCTTTCTATCTCAAAACAAAAAAAAAAAAATATCCTTGTTTTCCCGCCTCTCCTCGACTAGTTTAGACCAGTATACAGGCTTTGCTGTATTCTGGGCTGTGGTGTAGTTCCTGTGGTGTCCATTGCCTTACTCGGATATAAGGAAGTTTCTTTGCTAACCAGTGGGAGTGGGGAGCCTTGAGCAGCCTATCTGTCCCTGAAGGAGTGAACTCAACACAAGAGCTTGTAGTAATTGGTTGTTTTGGACCATTTCTAGCTCTTTTGAAGTTCCCTGTTTAAAATCCACCTCTGAGCATTTATTTCTGGCTATACTACTCAGCAACAGCTCCTCGTGGTCCTGCAGAGTGGTCCTAGCAGCAGAGAACTGAGAAAAGTGACTACTTTCCTGATTTAAGTATTTTTTGCTGTTTTTTTACCTGAAATACATTCTCTTGCTTACCTTGAACAAGCTTAAACTGTTTTTTTAACTGTTTGTTGCATTATATATTATTTGCACTTAAAGTTTCATTTAGTCGAAAATTGGCCGAAAGTTGTTTGTTTGTTTGTTAATTTAACTGTTGAGGCTGCCCACTAAAGTGTGCTAGCCTGTGTAACTGATTTATTACTCTTTCCTGCATTTTTGTGTGCTTTATATCTCAAAAACAAAAAAAAAAACCCAAAAAAATCCTTGTTTTCCCGCCTCTCCTCGACTAGTTTAGACCTGTATACAGGCTTTGCTGTATTCTGGGCTGTGGTGTAGTTCCTGTGGTGTCCATTGCCTTACTTGGATAGAAGGAAGTTTCTTTGCTCACCAGTGGGAGTGGGGAGCCTTGAGCAGCCTATCTGTCCCTGAAGGAGTGACCTCAGCACAAGAGCTTGTAGTAATTGGTTGTTTTGGACCATTTCTAGCTCTTTTGAAGTTCCCTGTTTAAAATCCACCTCTGAGCATTTATTTCCTGCTATACTACTCAGCAACAGCTCCTCGTAGTCCTGCAGAGTGGTCCTAGGAGCAGAGAACTGAGAAAAGTGACTACATTCCTGATTTAAGTATTTTTGCTGTTTTTTTACCTGAAATACCTTCTCTTGCTTACCTTGAACAAGCTTAAACTGTTTTTTTAACTGTTTGTTGCATTATATATTATTTGCACTTAAAGTTTCATTTAGTCGAAAATTGGCTGAAAGTTGTTTGTTTGTTTGTTAATTTAACTGTTGAGGCTGCCCACTAAAGTGTGCTAGCCTGTGTAACTGATTTATTACTGTTTCCTGCATTTTTGTGTGCTTTCTATCTCAAAAACAAAAAAAAAAAACAAAAAAATCATTGTTTTCCCACCTCTCCTCGACTAGTTTAGACCTGTATACAGGCTTTGCTGTATTCTGGGCTGTGGTGTAGTTCCTGTGGTGTCCATTGCCTTACTCGGATATAAGGAAGTTTCTTTGCTAACCAGTGGGAGTGGGGAGCCTTGAGCAGCCTATCTGTCCCTGAAGGAGTGAACTCAACACAAGAGCTTGTAGTAATTGGTTGTTTTGGACAATTTCTAGCTCTTTTGAAGTTCCCTGTTTAAAATCCACCTCTGAGCATTTATTTCTTGCTATACTACTCAGCAACAGCTCCTTGTGGTCCTGCAGAGTGGTTCTAGCAGCAGAGAACTGAGAAAAGTCACTACTTTCCTGATTTAAGTATTTTTTGCTGTTTTTTACCTGAAATACCTTCTCTTGCTTACCTTGAACAAGCTTAAACTGTTTTTTTAACTGTTTGTTGCATTATATATTATTTGCACTTAAAGTTTCATTTAGTCGAAAATTGGCCGAAAGTTGTTTGTTTGTTTGTTAATTTAACTGTTGAGGCTGCCCACTAAAGTGTGCTAGCCTGTGTAACTGATTTATTACTGTTTCCTTCATTTTTGTGTGCTTTCTATCTCAAAAACAAAAAAAAAAAAAAAAAAAAATCCTTGTTTTCCCGCCTCTCCTCGACTAGTTTAGACCTGTATACAGGCTTTGCTGTATTCTGGGCTGTGGTGTAGTTCCTGTGGTGTCCATTGCCTTACTTGGATAGAAGGAAGTTTCTTTGCTCACCAGTGGGAGTGGGGAGCCTTGAGCAGCCTATCTGTCCCTGAAGGAGTGACCTCAGCACAAGAGCTTGTAGTAATTGGTTGTTTTGGACCATTTCTAGCTCTTTTGAAGTTCCCTGTTTAAAATCCACCTCTGAGCATTTATTTCCTGCTATACTACTCAGCAACAGCTCCTTGTGGTCCTGCAGAGTGGTTCTAGCAGCAGAGAACTGAGAAAAGTGACTACTTTCCTGATTTAAGTATTTTTTGCTGTTTTTTACCTGAAATACCTTCTCTTGCTTACCTTGAACAAGCTTAAACTGTTTTTTAACTGTTTGTTGCATTATATATTATTTGTACTTAAAGTTTCATTTAGTCGAAAATTGTTCGAAAGTTGTTTGTTTGTTTGTTAATTTAACTGTTGAGGCTGCCCACTCAAGTGTGCTAGCCTGTGTAACTGATTTATTACTGTTTCCTGCATTTCTGTGTGCTTTCTATCTCAAAAACAAAAAAAACAAAACAAAAAAAATCCTTGTTTTCCCGCCTCTCCTCGACTAGTTTAGACCTGTATACAGGCTTTGCTGTATTCTGGGCTGTGGTGTAGTTCCTGTGGTGTCCATTGCCTTACTTGGATAGAAGGAAGTTTCTTTGCTCACCAGTGGGAGTGGGGAGCCTTGAGCAGCCTATCTGTCCCTGAAGGAGTGACCTCAGCAAAAGAGCTTGTATTAATTGGTTGTTTTGGACCATTTCTGGCTCTTTTGAAGTTCCCTGTTTAAAATCTGCCTCTGAGCATTTATTTCTGGCTATACTACTCAGAAACAGCTCCTCGTGGTCCTGCAGAGTGGTCCTAGCAGCAGAGAAATGAGAAAAGTGACTACTTTCCTGATTTAAGTATTTTTTGCTGTTTTTTTTTACCTGAAATACCTTCTCTTGCTTACCTTGACCAAGCATAAACTGTTTTTTTAACTGTTTGTTGCATTATATATTATTTGCACTTAAAGTTTCATTTAGTCGAAAATTGGTTGAAAGTTGTTTGTTTGTTTGTTAATTTAACTGTTGAGGCTGCCCACTAAAGTGTGCTAGCCTGTGTAACTGATTTATTACTGTTTCCTGCATTTCTGTGTGCTTTCTATCTCAAAAACAAAAAAAAAAAAACCCAAAAAAATCCTTCTTTTCCCGCCTCTCCTCGACTAGTTTAGACCAGTATACAGGCTTTGCTGTATTCTGGGCTGTGGTGTAGTTCCTGTGGTGTCCATTGCCTTACTTGGATAGAAGGAAGTTTCTTTGCTCACCAGTGGGAGTGGGGAGCCTTGAGCAGCCTATCTGTCCCTGAAGGAGTGACCTCAGCACAAGAGCTTGTAGCAATTGGTTGTTTTGGACCATTTCTGGCTCTTTTGAAGTTCCCTGTTTAAAATCCGCCTCTGAGCATTTATTTCTGGCTATACTACTCAGAAACAGCTCCTCGTGGTCCTGCAGAGTGGTCCTAGCAGCAGAGAAATGAGAAAAGTGACTACTTTCCTGATTTAAGTATTTTTTGCTGTTTTTTTACCTGAAATACCTTCTCTTGCTTACCTTGAACAAGCTTAAACTGTTTTTTTAACTGTTTGTTGCATTATATATTATTTGCACTTAAAGTTTCGTTTAGTCGAAAATTGGCCGAAAGTTGTTTGTTTGTTTGTTAATTTAACTGTTGAGGCTGCCCACTAAAGTGTGCTAGCCTGTGTAACTGATTTATTACTGTTTCCTGCATTTCTGTGTGCTTTCTATCTCAAAGAAAAAAAAATCCTTGTTTTCCCTCCTCTTCTCGACTAGTTTAGACCAGTATACAGGCTTTGCTGTATTCTGGGCTGTGATGTAGTTCCTGTGGTGCCCATTGCCTTACTTGGATAGAAGGAAGTTTCTTTGCTCACCAGTGGGAGTGGGGAGCCTTGAGCAGCCTATCTGTCCCTGAAGGAGTGACCTCAGCACAAGAGCTTGTAGTAATTGGTTGTTTTGGACCATTTCTAGCTCTTTTGAAGATCCCTGTTTAAAATCCACCTCTGAGCATTTATTTCTGGCTATACTACTCAGAAACAGCTCCTCGTGGTCCTGCAGAGTGGTCCTAGCAGCAGAGAAATGAGAAAAGTGACTACTTTCCTGATTTCAGTATTTTTTGCTGTTTTTTACCTGAAATACCTTCTCTTGCTTACCTTGAACAAGCTTAAACTGTTTTTTTAACTGTTTGTTGCATTATATATTATTTGCACATAAAGTTTCATTTAGTCGAAAATTGGTCGAAAGTTGTTTGTTTGTTTGTTAATTTAACTGTTGAGGCTGCCCACTAAAGTGTGCTAGCCTGTGTAACTGATTTATTACTGTTTCCTGCATTTCTGTGTGCTTTCTATCTCAAAAACAAAAAATTAACCCCCAAAAAATCCTTGTTTTCCCGCCTCTCCTCGACTAGTTTAGACCAGTATACAGGCTTTGCTGTATTCTGGGCTGTGGTGTAGTTCCTGTGGTGTCCATTGCCTTACTTGGATAGAATGAAGTTTCTTTGCTCACTAGTGGGATTGGGGAGCCTTGAGCAGCCTACCTGTCCCTGAAGGAGTGACCACAGCACAAGAGCTTGTAGTAATTGGTTGTTTTGGGCCATTTCTAGCTCTTTTGAAGTTCCCTGTTTAAAATCCGCATTTGCACGGCTTTGCGCAGTTGTGCGCATAGCGCAGCGCCGGTTAAACAAGGTTAAACCTTTTCTGGCTCCGCCAAGTCTGCTCTTCAAATTTTCCCTTAAGAAAGTTCTACTCTTATAATAATCTAGTCTAATCGCTTTATTATAAGCCTAGCACTTGTCCTCAAAATCTCTCTTCTAAGTAAGCACTCGCTAACTAAAGTAAGCACTACATCCACCTACATTCCCGGTGAGTACCCACTTCCCTTAAAGGCACAGCACTCCCTTATAATATTCTAGCATGTTGAGTGGTAGATTGCTGGCATCCTCTCTGGTTCAGCTGGTTTATCTGGGAATCTTGAGACAATGTTACAATTGTCTCATGTACACAGACAACCCTCTCCTCCTCCCAACAAACACAAATACATGTGAGAGATGCAACTATATAGCCAAACTGGAGGCTGAACTCTCTCAACTCAGGACTGGCAAGACCAGACAGGAGGAGAAGGTAACCACACACACACCAAACCCAGTCACACATAGACCTACCACAACTGCAAACCAAACACATAAAAACACAAAGACATACTGGGAGGCTCTAACAAAAAACTTATCAAAACAACAGAGGCTCCCAAAGCAGACACCCAAAACTCCACCACCTCAAAACATAACACATGCATCACATACTTCAATAAATCAGTGTGTCAAACAATCACAGTCCTTAAGGCCAAACACCATGCCTGATACACTAGTAATAGGTGACTCTATAGTCAGACACACTGACGTTCCGCATACCAGGCTGAACAAGGAGAGGGTAACGGTGAGCTGCTTATCAGGAGCTAGGGTCCGCCACATAACACATGCACTCAGGTCACTCCAAAGCAAGTACAAATATGACTCTGTCATTGTCCATGCCGGTGTGAATGACCTGAGACATACCTCCCTGGACTACATGAAAAGAGACATAGAGGAGCTGTCTGATTATGTAGCCCAGTCTGGTATGACCCTGACCCTGAGCAGCATCTTGTCCTCACCAAGAATTATGCCACAATACAAAGACAAGATGACCAGCTTTAATAATTGGCTCAAATACTGGTGTCATTCTAGGGGGATCCAATGTCTGTTTGCTTGGGATGACATGCTGGACAAGCCACGCTGCTTCGCAAGGGATGGCTTGCATCTTTCACCACTGGGATTCCGGATATTGGCTAAGGCTCTTGCCTCCCCCATAGTGCCTTTTTTAGGCAAGGCTCAAAAGATAAACCCACCTCCTTAGAAAACAAAAATGGAAAAAAATTAAGGGTAATGCTGCTCAATGCCAGATGTCTAAATCTCAAGATGCAGGCTCTCGAAGCACTCCTCAGTATGGAGGACATCAATGTCTGTGCAGTTACTGAAACCTGGTTCAAGGCTCCTGAGAGCACCCCAGCACTACCAGGCTATACCTTGTATCATGCTTTTCGGCCCTAAAACTATGGCCAAACCAAAAAGGGAGGGGAAGTGTCCATATTCATCAAGGACACCCACACCTCCAGGTTAGTGGCAACACATGAAGCATCAGAGACCATCCAGGTGTAACTAACCATAGGCAAAACTGCTATACAACTGGTAGGATGTTACAGTCCACCCTCCCAATCTCAGGAACCCCACTCAGCCTTCCTGAAGACATTGGACGATATGAATGTCTCACCAAACACCATCATATTGGGAGACTTCAACTACCCTAACATAGACTGGGTGCATTATTCTAGCCCAAACACCCTAGCCCAAAGGTTCCTGGAATTCATAAATTCAAACGCAATGGAACAGCTAGTCACCTCTCCCACAAGGGAGATAATATACTAGACCTGATCATCACAAACATGGGGACAAAGTGCTCCACACCGGAAGTATAACCTTCACTAGTGAGGTCTGACCACAAACTAATCACCCTGGATATGCATATCCCACCTCCACCCCAACACAAAAGACTACAGTGAAAAACTTTTCAAAAGTCAACTTTACACTTCTTAAAACTGAGATGGTATACTTTAAGCCCACTGGGACAGTGGAAACCACATCCCACAATGCAGAATCCTTCACAAATGCTTTCTACGGACATCTCCAAGAATGCATGGATCATGCAATCCCAAATAAAACCAAGACCCTCTCCACCAAGGGCAGGCGTCCTGTCTGGTGGACCCCAGCCATAAACAAATTGTATAACAAAAGAAGGAAGCTACTGCACGACAGAGCAAAATCCCATAAAGAGAAGGCATCTCTGATCAGCACTAGTAGAAAGCTACGTTCTCTCATAAAAACATCCAAGGCCAACTTTGAGAGAAAAATCGCTATGGACACTAAAGATAACCACAAGGCCTTCTTCAGCTATGTTAGAAACCTGGGCGGAAACCCTCAGATATGTTCAGAGTTAGTTCACAATGACAAAAATACACTGAACCCACAGATATTGCCAACATTCTGGCAGACAGGTTCAGTGCAAATTTCTCCCCTCCCTCACCCCCAAAAGAAGAAATACTTATCCCAGCTGACTGTAACTTCCCTGTCATCTTAGATGTCCAGGTGAGAACCGCCCTCAGCAAAGCTAAAAACACAGCATCAATGGGACCCGACGGTATCCCGGGTTGCGTGCTACGTGAACTCCAAGAGGAGCTAAACCCGCACATAAAAATGCTATTTAACCTTAGCCTTACTACAGGATATGTACCTGAAAACTGGCGTACAGCAACAGTAGTCCCACTCCACAAAGGAGGCACCTCTACTGACCCTGGTAACTACTGCCCCATAAGCTTAATCAGCCTGGTCTGCAAAGCTACGGAAAGAATCATTATGGAACTAATAAACAGAGACATTGGGGAATTACAGACACTTGATCCCACCCAGTTCGGCTTTGTAAAAGGCAGATCCTGCCCTTTAAACCTGGTTGACTTTTTCAAAACAGTCACTAGAGCCATTGACGAGGGCAAATCAGTCCATACAGCCTACCTGGACTTGGCTAAAGCTTTCGACACAATACCCCACTCAGGCATCATAGACAAGCTCAACAGCTTAAATGTAAATCCATATGTCACAAGATGGGTGGCAAACTGGCTAAAGGATAGAACCCATAAAGTCAAAATCACTGGAGCCATGTCAGACTCAAAGCCAGTGACAAGTGGTGTCCCACAGGGCTCTGTCCTGGGACCCCTCTTGTTCGGCATTTATTTCTCAGATGTGAAAGCAAACATGGGAGGGTTGTGGCTGACAAAGTTTGCAGATGACTGCAAACTAGGTGCCATAGTCGATACACCAGCTGACACATACATCCTACAGAAAGGCCTCACTGAAACGGACAACTGGTGCCGGAGTCATGGCCTTAAACTAAATGCCAAAAAATGTATAGTCATCCCCTTTGGGAAAAACAAAGTGCCCACAAATTATCACATAGGCGGTAACCCACTGAGTACAGAAAAAGTAATCAGAGACCTGGGGACCCAAGTCAACAGTGACCTCTCATTTGACACCCACGTTGCCAAAGTGGTTAGAAAGACTTTCTACCTTGCCCACCTTATCATGAAGGGATTCACATCCAGATCAAAGGAGGTCATTGTGCCCCTGTACTCCTCCCTTATAAGGCCCATGATTGAGTACAATGCCCCATTTGGTATGCACCTCACCCGGCAATTGCTACAGCTAGAGAGACCCCAAAAGTACCTCACCAAGAGGATCAAGGGTCTCTAACATATGTCATATGCTGCCAGACTAAAGAAACTCCAACTCTATTCAGTAGCATACCACCTATTCAGAGGTAATCTGTGCCTGACGTACAAGGCCATGTCCAATCAGGAATCGATGGACATGCTCCACCTCAAAAAATCCAAATCCATCAGAACCACGACAGCTAAAGATTTGAACCTCAGCACAAATATGAATAGGACATGCTGGAGGGATAGATTCATAACTCAGAGGCTTCCCATACTCTGGAACAGAATCCCAGTTTATGTTAGGCAGAGCCCCTCACTGACTCTCTTCAAGAGAAATCTTGACGAGCGGATGGGAGATCGTAGGTTTACCCAAGGGGTCATCTCTGTGTCACTACTAAACAGAGGCACAGTAAACTAATTATATTATGTAAGGGGGTCTTCACTGTGTCACTACTAGACAGAGGCACAGTATTCTAAATCTATTCTGTACATTTTTGTACCATTACATGGGGTGGCGAAAGCCACATTACTATGGCTAGGCTTATAAATGCCCCAGGGCAGATAGCCTAGTACCAAACTATGAAACTATGAAACTATAAAAGGACTACATAATTTAAGATTATGTAACACTAGTATCACACGTAACAAGATTAGCAGGTATAGAAGTGACTGAAGATTTTTTTTAAAAGTGAGTATGGGTGTAATTTGTCAGACCTGTAGTGTGAGAATATTCCAAAGGTTTGATACTATTACAGAGAAAACATGGTCTCCAGTGTGGCATTGTGAGACACTTAGGTTGAATGTACTATTCATCTAGTGAGCTGAGGAGGGAACATTTATTCAAGTAGTAGAAAATTAAATGTGTACAAGAAAGTCAAGGTTAAGTGATATTTGACTTCTAGTTAATGTAGGGATTTTAGGAAGTCAATGATGTGTCCTAGGCAACTTCCCAGCGGGAAATTTAGATATACTGATGCAACGTCAATCTAGTTTAGATAGCAATGATGAGTTTAGGTTAATTAGGATGCCAAATCCGTAAAGCAAAAGCTACCATTTTTATTTTTTTATTTTAACATTTGTTAACCGGGAATGTCCGACTAGGTTCCACAGAGCCTGTTTTCAGCGGAGGCCCGGGGAGAAATGCTCCAGATGCCAAATAAATATTCTATTACAACAGCAACTTCTGAACTACTTGTCATGAATATTAATTTTTTTTAAAATTTTTGTAATTTTTTGGGGTTTCTAATATGATGGTGGGAATGGATCCTGTTCTTAAGTCAAGGTACGTTTAGAACTCATGAAATTCATATTATTTCAGTCTTTGATGTTAGCCAATGTGCCCTTCTTAGCACCCGCAATGTATTCACAGTTGCCTCCTTCTGTAGTTCATACAGGGTAACATGTAACATATGTATGCACTGGACTTCCAACCAGGGGTAGAAGGCGCCATCACTTACTTCCTTGACTGGGACTATAGAGAACAGAGACACAAGGTTCATTATCAGGAAGCACTTGCTTTATTTTATTGAGGGTCAATCTCTTTTGAAATGAGAGCTGCATCGGTCATAATATCCAATAAATAGCTTTATTCATGACTTCTTTGACGGGAAACACATCTTCTTCGAAGAGGAAGAACATAAAAGGATACTACAGCTTTATCAATAGGCAAAGTAAAACCTCTTGTTCTGAAATCCCTGAGATGATGGGGAAGGCAGAGAAGGATGAACTGTGGTAGAATCTGTCCACAGTATGCTACACAATACCAGATATCCTGGCATATAACCACAGAAGTAATAATTATTAATATATTTTATTTCTTGTTTTATTTATGTTGTTCTCACTATGTCGGTTGTTTACTTTTTGGTTTCTTTGAAAAACATTGGAATTGATTTATTTTTTAAAGGAGTAGGGTCTATCATAAATCCTTTTTGTGGTGTTTTGCCTTATGTGGTATACTCTAGGTGCTCAAGTCCACAAGAGTAGTGTTTGGGTCTGGTAATTATCACCATGGATTAATGTTGTGCCCTCCTTGGAATGAATGAACTTAAACTGACTAAGAGTTCCATATGTTGAAAGATATCTTCATGCAGTGTCCATATGTTGAAAGATATCTTCAGGGAGTGCCCATAAGTTGAAAGATATCTTCATGCAGTGTCCATATGCTGAAAGATATCTTCAGGGAGTGTCCATATTTTGAAAGATATCTTCAGGGAGTGTCCATATGTTGAAAGATATCTTTATGCAGTGTCCATATGTTGAAAGATATCTTCATGTAGTGTAGTTTGTTGGGTTTCTTCCCACATAAACTGTTCCTGAACTTTTGCCCATTTCAACAACAGAGAGCAAAGATTTGTCTCTTAAAAGAGACAATCTGGACTTTTGTAGAAATGGAGAAATCAAAGATGTGGTTGGTGACTAATATGTGTTTCCCTTTCTACTGGAATACATTTGCACAAGAAGAGCCATAGTAGCAAGTGCACATTTGTAAGAAAGTTGAAACTGAGATGTCATCCTTTGTAGTCTGGGAGAATTACAGGGTTCATGTTTTCTGAGTGAACTGAGCTTCAAAGTATCAGCTTTAGTAAATTTACATGCTTTTAATGGGGAACTCCAAGCTTTTTATTTAGAGCTTTCACAGATTTTCGTCCAGAGTTTTTTTTTTTTTACACGGGGGACTTTACATTTACTGTAGACCCTAGGATTGACATGGTACCCACTAATACTGACACAAACAGGGCCGAACAATAAACCTTAAAGATATGATACAGGATATGGCTCTTGTGGAGGTTTAAGAGAGATTTGTATCTGATGAGGAAGAGTTTAGCATCTTTTGAGGTATTCATATGTCTTACTAAAGATTAAATTTCTTCCTGCTATCTAGAACATATCAGTCAAGATATGACACCTGTAAGAGTAATCTTAGAGTCCTCTCTGGACCCACTGTGTGTCAGATGTCCTTAAAGTTATCAGCAGAACCCAGGTAACAACACGAATGCTAAATTAATATCTTATATAGCAAGAGTCTGGCCTTCCAGATTGAGAAACTCGTGTAACAATAGTAGGCTGGATATATAACATGGTCAATACTTGTCAGGAGGAATGGTGACTTTAGAAATTTGACAAGTACTGATGGAGTATGCTCACATTCTGAATATCAGAAAGGCCTTGTGTATGGAAAAGAAAACACAGAGATTAACAGAATTAAAAACTTTCATTGTGTCAGTACACTGAAGGAAGATTTAAGGGAGCAGCTTGAAAGGATCAGGCTAAGTCTAGCACCAGATGACGAAGAATTTGGCGTTATAACTGAAGATGGTACAGCAAAATGGGGGAGCATGGCATGTAGGATTTTAGACATTTGGTACCAGAAAGTAGAATATGAGTGTTGTATTAAGAGAATTAAGCTAGATAAATAGTTAAACAGAAGTGTCTGTTCCTTCTTCAGGTAGCAGACATTCAGGTGTGTTATAGGGATGGGTACAATGAGCCCAAGATGAAGTGCCAAATGCAAGAATAATGAGCAAGAAATGAAGGCCTTTTAGATACATTGGAGCTTTCTTAGGTCCATCGGTTATGACTAGGCTAATGACCCCAGGACCTTTTTTAAACCTATCCAAGCTTCTTGAATATATCTGAAAAGTTTTGAAACCCTAAAGTTATTTTAAAGGGTATCTGCAGGCTTGGGCATGGGTGTTTAAGAATTTGCATGCTGCATCTGTCTAATAGAGATATTGGTGCCAGACCAGGGATAAATTTCTGAGTCACCATCTACTGGTCCAATTTATGCTTGATTTGCGTTAGGGAAGAACGCTGCTTCACATGTATGGAAAAATAGTTCCAGAGAAAGGGGAGTCTCTCAGGCCTCACCTGTCCCTCTAACATGTTTTATTTATGTTGAGGATGAAATTTAGGTCCCTAGATTGGGTAATCTGATTGTATTTGATTTGTGGATGTATAACAGGTTTATCAGAGCTTGTTCAGAGGATGCTTTGTAGGCCAGACATGGATCGCTTCTCAGCAGTCTGTAAGAGACTGAGTACAGGGATAGGGCTTTGAGGCACTCCAGGTAGGATAAACAATTATACCCCATATTGTTTTTGTAAGGAATCTCTGTGGATGCTCCAGTTGTTGCATATGCCTGGTCAGTTTAGATACCCAAGGGGGCACTGAACTTAATGACTGATCTGATATGGGGAGAGTGCAACAGTTAAGACATCCATGGACCTAGATGCCATATATCTTTGCTTATAAGTGGTTCACCATAAAATGATTTCCTTACTACCAGAGATACATGATGGTTAAAGGCCAGGTTACTGTCTACATGTGTTCCTAAATCCCTGATTATTGGGACTACTCTTAGAGTTGTTATCAGTATGGTAGTTTCCAGGGAGTAGCCATTTTTCCAAAGGATATTATTATGCATTTTAAACTGTGGCACTGGCATCAGCTATTGGTCTGTGTCAGGCCTTCTTAAAGGGTATTGGTCGATGGGGGATTCTATGACTGTACCTTGTTTGCAACTGTCAGCAAACTTGGTCAGCTAAATCCCCATAATGTTGGCCTTGACTTCAGAGAAGTATATGCTTAACAGGTGCAGTCCCAGCACTGAGCCTTAAGGAGCTCTGCTAATGACTAGACTTTGTGTAGAGATGTACACCCCTATCCTAATTTCTAGGTCCTATCTTTGAGCCAGCTGGCTAGCCAGTGGTCACATATGAGTTTATACCTAATTTTGTGAGTTTGCCTGCAATGCATGACAGGGAGGTCAAGGTAGGCCATATGTACCATTTTGCCCTTGTCCATTGCTGTTTCAAAGAAGTCCACCAGGTTGAGTAGGCATGACCTGGTCTTGACAAAACCAAACTAGGTTGGAACCAATGTCTGAACGTTTTCTATGTAATTGTTTATAATTTTCATTATAATTCCTTCCATGGTTTTGTATATGAGACTAGTCAGACTTATAGGTTGGTAGTTACCTGGGTGTGTAGATGGCCCACCCTTTTGGGCAGAGGGATGACAGTTGCAGTTCACCATTTGCTTAGCATAAAGCCTGCCTGGAGGCTATGGTTAAGTAGTAATGCTAGTGGACTTGAAAGGTTGTATTTCATGCTATTTGTCATCTAAAGTGCTGTCAAAGATGCAGAAAATCCATATTTATATATTTGAAAATTTAGATGTTATTAAGAATTTGTTTCATAATAAAGCCCCAAGACTGGATGACATCTGGGAGGCTTTCTTTGGAAAATGGTAGCTAGGCTGGCCTTTATCTTAGTGCTGTTTAATTCAGGCTAACAGGAAGAGTAATTGGCCCTACCAAGATTTTGTCCATGAACCACCTAAATAAGCTTTCTGATGGGTTTGGTACATTTAGACCATGCTGAGCTCATACTTGGGAGGCAGTTGACACAGAATATTTCAAAGTCTCACATGCAGTGATGAGGCCAAGTATGTTATTTTTCTAATTGAAACCGAAAAAGCCTTTGGTTGGGGAGATTGTCCCTTTCTTTGAAACATACCTCATAACATTGGGGTTTGTCTCTGTTTTATTTCATGGATGTAGCAGCCGTTGGAAACTTAGAAAGCTAAAGTAAGGATTAATTGAACAGGGCTTAATTATTTAGGCTGCAAGACAGAAGATTACTGTACTAAACGCAACACCCTGTGCTAAAAGATGTAAAGTGTGGCTTCTGCCTATAACAGCAAAATGGTTCCCTATTGAAACATTGGTCCAAAAAAACAAAAAGAAAAGACTAAGGCTACATGCGAAAAGTGAATCTTGAATATCGCTCTTCACTTCTAAGCTTCTTTTTTGGGGGGGGCAAGCTCCACTGCACATCCCCCAAACCTATATATACCAATTCCGAGATTGCCATACTTCAGAGAAAAGTGAATATTCTGGTATATAGCCATCTTGGAATTGGTGTATGCGATTATGTTTCCTCGGCCAATCAGTTTCTGAGTTTTGGAACTCACTTTAGTAGACTATCAGCAAAACTCAAAACTTTGATTAGCAGTTTTAAAGCATTGCTGTAGCCCAGCAAAGGGGGCTGTGTCCCCCACACCTCTTATATCTCTGTGTCTATACCATAGAGTATCACAGCTCTTTGAGATAATTCACTTTCTGTATTTAGTCACATTTTAATGTTTGTGCTTTTTGATATCAACCTTAAGTGTGATGATTTTCTATTTTGCTCTCCTTAATTTATACATTTAAAAAGAGATACATCGAGGATGCCCCTTCTCCTTTTCTTTGTACTATATTTTGAACCAGTGGCATGATATACAAGAATTAGGAGAGGTGGGAGGTTTAGGATTGGTTAAGAACTCTGTGCAACTTCCCTATGTGTAACTGACTTAATAATTTATTTACTGAACGCTTCTAAAGACACAGAAGTAACTGTGTAGACTCTCCAAGAATGTTAAAGTTTTAGTGGGTTAAAGGTACATCCCAAATAACTGGACATCTGAATTTTTGGCGTATACCTTTAATCATGGAAAAGACAAGACAATTAAAAGTACAAATGGATCCAGATATGTAATTTAAATACAGTTATAATCCTGGTTATCAGAATTGATAAATCAGTTAGCTAGATGGAATCCACTGGGTTTAAATGTCTGCAGAAATACTGAGTTGATGCATATGATCATATTGCTGGCACTGATCTTATTGGTAAGTGCCCTTTAGATCCCTCTAGCATAAAGCTTCATTGATCTTATTGGTAAGTGCCCTTATGATCCTTCTAGGACAAAGTTTCATTGATCTTATTGGTAAGTGTCCTTTAGATCCCTGTAGCATAAAGTTTCATTGATCTTATTGGTAAGTGCCCTTTAGAACCCTCCAACATAAAGTTTCAATGATTTTATTGGGAAGTTCCTTTTAGATCCCTTTAGCATAAAGTTTCATTTATCTTACTGGTAAGTGCCCTTTAGATCCCTCCAACATAAAGTTTCATTGATTTTATTGGGAAGTTCCTTTTAGATCCCTTTAGCATAAAGTTTCATTGATCTTAATGGTAAGTGCCCTTTAGATCCCTCTAGCATAAAGTTTCATTGATCTTATTGGTAAGTTCCTTTTCGATCCCTCTAGCATAAAGCTTCATTGATCTTATTGGTAAGTGCCCTTTAGATCACTCTAACATAAAGCTTCATTGATCTTATTGGTAAGTGCCTTTTCGATCCCCGTAGCATAAAGTTTCGTTGATCTTATCTGTAAGTACCCTTTAGATCCCTCTAGCATAAAGTTTCATTGATCTTATCGGTAAGTGCCCATTAGATCCCTCTAGCATAAAGTTTCATTGATCTTATCGGTAAGTGCCCTTTAGATCACTCTAGCATAAAGCTTCATTGATCTTATTGGTAAGTGTCCTTTAGATCCCTCTAGCATAAAGCTTCATTGATCTTATTGGTAAGTGCCTTTTAGATCTCTCTAGCATAAAGTTTCATTGATCTTATTGGTAAGTACCCTTTAGATGCCTCCAGCATAAAGTTTCATTGATCTTACTGGTAAGTTCCTTTTAGATCCCTTTGGCATAAAGTTTCATTGATCTTATTGGTAAGTGCCCTTTAGATCACTCTAGCATAAAGCTGAATTGATCTTATTGGTAAGTGCCTTTTAGATCCCTGTAGCATAAAGTTTCATTTATCTTATCGGTAAGTGCCCTTTAGATCCTTCTATCATAAAGTTTCATTGATCTTATCGGTAAGTGCCCTTTAGATCCCTCTAGTATAAAGTTACATTACTCTTATCAGTAAGTGCCCTTTAGATCCCTCTCACATAAAGTTTAATTGATCTTATCAGTAAGTGCCTTTTAGATCCCTCTAGCATAAAGTTTCATTGATCTTATGGGTAAGTGTCCTTTAGACCCCTCAAGCATAAAGCTTCATTTATCTTATCAGTAAGTGCCCTTTAGATCCCTCTGGCATAAAGCTTCATTGATCTTATTGGTATGCGCCTTTTAGATCTCTCTAGCATAAAGTTTCATTGATCTTACTGGTAAGTGCCCTTTAGATACCTCCAACATGAAGTTTCATTGATCTTATTGGTAAGTTCCTTTTAGATCCCTTTAGCATAAAGTTTCATTGATCTTATTGGTAAGTGCACTTTAGATCACTCTGGCATAAAGCTTAATTGATCTTATTGGTAAGTGCCTTTTAGATCCCTGTAGCATAAAGTGTCATTGATCTTATCGTAAGTGCCCTTTAGATCTCTCTAGTATAAAGCTTAATTGATCTTATTGGTAAGTGCCCTTTAGATCCCTCTAATATAAAATTCCATTGATCTTATCGGTAAGTGCCCTTTAGATCCTTCTTGCACAAAGTTTAATTGATTTTATCGGTAAGTGCCCTTTAGATCACTCTAGCATAAAGTTTCATTGATCTTTTTGGTAAGTGCCCTTTAGATCCCTCTAGCATAACGTTTCATTGATCTAATTGGTAAGTGCCCTTTACATCCCCCTAGTATAAAGCTTCATTGATCTTATTGGTAAGTGCCCTTTAGATCCCTCTAGCATAAAGCTTCATTGATCTTATCGGTAAGTGCCCTTTAGATCCCTCTAGCATAAAGCTTCATTGATCTTATTGGTAAGTGCCTTTTAGATCTCTCTAGCATAAAGTTTCATTGATCTTATTGGTAAGTTCATTTTAGATCCCTTTAGCATAAAGTCTCATTGATCTTATTGGTAAGTGCACTTTAGATAACTCTAGCATAAAGCTTCATTGATCTTATTGGTAAGTGCCTTTTCGATCCCTGTAGCATAAAGTTTCATTAATCTTATCGGTAAGTGCCCTTTAGATCCCTCTCACATAAAGTTTGATTGATCTTATCAATAAGTGTCTTTTAGATCCCTCTAACATAAAGTTTCATTGATCTTATTGGTAAGTGCCCTTTAGACCACTCAAGTATAAAGCTTCATTGATCTTATTGGTAAGTGCCCTTTAGATCCCTCTAGCATAAAGCTTCATTGATCTTATTGGTAAGTGCGCTTTAGATCCCTCTAGCATAAAGTTTCATTGATCTTATTGGTAAGTGCCCTTTAGATACCTCCAGCATAAAGTTTCATTGATCTTATTGGTAAGTTCCTTTTAGATCCCTTTAGCATAAAGTTTCATTGATCTTATTGGTAAGTGCACTTTAGATCACTCTAGCATAAAGCTTCATTGATCTTATTGGTAAGTCCTTTTAGATCCCTGTAGCATAAAGTTTCATTGATCTTATTGGTAAGTGCCCTTTAGATCTCTGTAGTATAAAGTTGAATTGATCTTATTGGTAAGTGCCCTTTAGATCCTTCTCGCACAAAGTTTCATTTATTTTATCGGTAAGTGCTCTTTAGATCACTCTAGCATAACGTTTCATTGATCTTATTGTTAAGTGCCCTTTAGATCCCTCTAGCATAACATTTCATTGATCTTATTGGTAAGTGCCTTTTAGATCACTCTAGTATAAAGCTTAATTGATCTTATCGGTAAGTCCCCTTTAGATCCCTCTAGCATAAAGCTTCATTGCTCTTATTGGCAAGTGCCCTTTAGATCCCTCTAGTATAAAGCTTCATTGATCTTATTGGTAAGTGCCCTTTACATACCTGTAGCATAAAGTTTCATTGATCTTATTGGTAAGTGCCCTTTAGATCCCTGTAGCATAAAGTTTCATTGATCTTATTGGTAAGTGCCGTTCAAATCACTCTAGCATAAAGCCTCATTGATCTTATTGGTAAGTGCCTTTTAGATCCCTCTAGCAAAAAGCTTCATTGATTTTATTAGTAAGTGCCCTTTAGATCCCTCTAGCATAAAGCTTCATTGATCTTATTGGTAAGTGCCCTTTCGATCCCTCTAGTGTAAAGCTTCATTGAAATTATTAGTATGTGCCCTTTAGATCCCTCTAGCATAAAGCTTCATTGATCTTATTGGCAAGTGCCCTTTAGATCCCTCTAGCATAAAGCTTCATTGATTTTATTGGTAAGTGCCCTTTAGATCCCTCTAGCATAAAGCTTCATTGATCTTATTGGTAAGTGCACTTTAGATCCCTGTAGCATCAAGTTTCATTGATCTTATTGGTAAGTGCCTTTTAGATCCCTCTACAATAAAGTTTCATTGATCTTATGGGTAAGTGTCCTTTAGACCCCTCAAGCATAAAGCTTCATTTTATTTTAAGTGCCTTTTAGATCTCTCTAGCATAAAGTTTCATTGATCTTATTGGTAAGTGCCCTTTAGATACCTCCAGCATGAAGTTTCATTGATCTTATTGGTAAGTTCCTTTTAGATCCCTTTAGCATAAAGTTTCATTGAGCTTATTGGTAAGTGCACTTTAGATCACTCTGGCATAAAGCTTCATTGATCTTATTGGTAAGTGCCTTTTAGATCCCTGTAGCATAAAGTTTCATTGATCTTATCATAAGTGCCCTTTAGATCTCTCTAGTATAAAGTTTAATTGATCTTATTGGTAAGTGCCCTTTAGATCCCTCTAATGTAAAGTTTCATTGATCTTATCGGTAAGTGCCCTTTAGATCCTTCTCGCACAAAGTTTAATTGATTTTATCAGTAAGTGCCCTTTAGATCACTCTAGCATAAAGTTTCACTGATCTTATTGGTAAGTGCCCTTTAGACCCCTCTAGCATAACGTTTCATTGATCTTATTGGTAAGTGCCCTTTTGATACCTCTAGTATAAAGCTTCATTGATCTTATCGGTAATTGCCCTTTAGATACCTCTAGCATAAAGCTTCATTGATCTTATTGGTAAGTGCCTTTGAGATCTCTCTAGCATAAAGTTTCATTGATCTTATTGGTAAGTGCCCTTTAGGTACCTCCAGCATAAAGTTTCATTGATCTTATTGGTAAGTGCACTTTAGATAACTCTAGCATAAAGCTTCATTGATCTTATTGGTAAGGGCCTTTTAGATCTCTCTAGCATAAAGTTTCATTGATCTTATTGGTAAGTGCCCTTTAGATACTTACAGCATATAGTTTTGATCTTATTGGTAAGTGCCTTTTCAATCCCTGTAGCATAAAGTTTCATTATTCATATCGGTAAGTGCCCTTTAGATCCCTCTCACATAAAGTTTCATTGATCTTATCAGTAAGTGCCTTTTAGATCCCTCTAACATAAAGTTTCATTGACCTTATTGGTAAGTGCCCTTTAGACCCCTTAAGCATAAAGCTTCATTGATCTTATCGGTAAGTGCCCTTTAGATCCCTCTAGCATAAAGCTTCAATGATCTTATCGGTAAGTGCCCTTTAGATCCCTCTAGCATAAAGCTTCATTGATCTTATTGGTAAGGGCCTTTTAGATCTCTCTAGCATAAAGTTTCATTGATCTTATTGGTAAGTGCCCTTTAGATACTTACAGCCTATAGTTTTGATCTTATTGGTAAGTGCCTTTTAGATCCCTGTAGCATAAAGTTTCATTGATCTTATCGTTAAGTGCCCATTAGATCTCTGTAGTATAAAGTTGAATTGATCTTATTGGTAAGTGCCCTTTAGATACCTCTAGCATAAAGCTTCATTGATCTTATTGGTAAGTGCCTTTGAGATCTGTCTAGCATAAAGTTTCATTGATCTTATTGGTAAGTGCCCTTTAGGTACCTCCAGCATAAAGTTTCATTGATCTTATTGGTAAGTTCATTTTAGATCCCTTTAGCATAAAGTTTCTTTGAGCTTATTGGTAAGTGCACTTTAGATCACTCTGGCATAAAGCTTCATTGATCTTATTGGTAAGTGCCTTTTAGATCCCTGTAGCATAAAGTTTCATTGATCTTATCGTATGTGCCCTTTAGATCTCTCTAGTATAAAGTTTAATTGATCTTATTGGTAAGTGCCCTTTAGATCCCTCTAATGTAAAGTTTCATTGATCTTATCGGTAAGTGCCCTTTAGATCACTCTAGCATAAAGTTTCACTGATCTTATTGGTAAGTGCCCTTTAGATCCCTCTAGCATAACGTTTCATTGATCTTATTGGTAAGTGCCCTTTTGATCCCTCTAGTATAAAGCTTCATTGATCTTATCGGTAAGTGCCCTTTAGATACCTCTAGCATAAAGCTTCATTGATCTTATTGGTAAGTGCCTTTGAGATCTGTCTAGCATAAAGTTTCATTGATCTTATTGGTAAGTGCCCTTTAGGTACCTCCAGCATAAAGTTTCATTGATCTTATTGGTAAGTTCATTTTAGATCCCTTTAGCATAAAGTTTCATTGATCTTATTGGTAAGTGCACTTTAGATAACTCTAACATAAAGTTTCATTGACCTTATTGGTAAGTGCCCTTTAGACCCATTAAGCATAAAGCTTCATTGATCTTATCAGTAAGTGCCCTTTAGATCCCTCTAGCATAAAGCTTCAATGATCTTATCGGTAAGTGCCCTTTAGATCCCTCTAGCATAAAGCTTCATTGATCTTATTGGTAAGGGCCTTTTTGATCTCTCTAGCATAAAGTTTCATTGATCTTATTGGTAAGTGCCCTTTAGATACTTACAGCATATAGTTTTGATCTTATTGGTAAGTGCCTTTTAGATCCCTGTAGCATAAAGTTTCATTGATCTTATCGTTAAGTGCCCATTAGATCTCTGTAGTATAAAGTTGAATTGATTTATTGGTAAGTGCCCTTTAGATCCCTCTAGTATAAAGTTTCACTGATCTTATTGGTAAGTGCCCTTTAGATCCTTCTCACACAAAGTTTCATTGATTTTACCGGTAAGTGCCCTTTAGATCACTCTAGCATAACATTTCATTGATCTTATTGGTAAGTGCCTTTTAGATCCCTCTAATATAAAGCTTAATTGATCTTATCGGTAAGTCCCCTTTAGATCCCTCTAGCATAAAGCTTCATTAATCTTATTGTTAAGTGCACTTTAGATGCCTGTAGCATAAAGCTTCATTGATCTTATTGGTACATGCCCTTTAGATACTGTAGCATAAAGTTTCATTGGTCTTATTGGTAAGTGCCCTTTATATCCCTGTAGCGTAAAGTTTCATTGATCTTATTGGTAAGTGCCGTTCAGATCACTGTAGCATAAAGCCTCATTGATCTTATTGGTAAGTGCCTTTTAGATCCCTCTAGCAAAAAGCTTCATTGATCTTATTGGCAAGTGCCCTTTAGATCCCTCTATCATAAAGCTTCATTGATCTTATTGGTAAGTGCCCTTTAGATCCCTCTAGCATAAAGCTTCATTGATCTTATTGGTAAGTGCACTGTAGATCCCTGTAGCATAAAGTTTCATTGATCTTATTGGGAAGTGCCCTTTAGATCCTTCTAGCATAAAGTTTCATTGATCTTATTGGTTAGTGCCCTTTAGATCCCTGTAGCATAAAGCTTCATTGATCTTATTGGTAAGTGCCCTTTAGATCCCGCTAGCATAAAGCTTCATTGATCTTATTGGTAACTGCCCTTTAGATACCTGGAGCATAAAGTTTCAATGATCTTATTGGTAAGTGCCCTTTAGATCAATGTAGCATAAAGTTTCATTGATCTTATTGATAAGTGCCGTTTAGATCACTCTAGCATAAAGCCTCATTGATCTAATTGGTATGTGCCTTTTAGATCCCTCTAGCAAAAAGCTTCATTGATCTTATTAGTAAGTGCCCTTTAGATCCCTCTAGCATAAAGCTTCATTGATCTTATTGGTAAATGCCCTTTAGATCCCTTTAGTGTAAAGCTTCATTGTTCTTACTGGTAAGTGCCCGTTAGATCCCTCTAGCATAAAGCTTCATTGATCATATTGGCAAGTGCCCTTTAGATCCCTCTAGCATAAAGCTTCATTGATCTTATTGGTAAGTGCCCCTTAGATCCCCCTAGCATAAAGCTTCATTGATCTTATTGGTAAGTGCACTTTAGATCCCTGTAGAATAAAGTTTCATTGATTTTATTGGTAAGTGCCCTTTAGATCCTTCTAGCATAAAGTTTTATTGATCTTATTGGTAAGTGCCCTTTAGATCCCTGTAGCATAAAGTTTCATTGATCTTATTGGTAAGTGCCGTTTAGATCACTCTACCATAAAGCTTCATTGATCTTATTGGTAAGTAAATTTTAGATCCCTCTAGCATAAAGCTTCATTGATCTTATTGGTAAGTTCCCTTTAGATCACTCTAGCTTGAAGCTTCATTGATCTTATTGGTAAGTGCCTTTTAGATCCCTGTTGCATAAAGTTTCATTGATCTTATTGGTAAGTGCCCTTTAGATCCCTCTAGCATAAAGTTTCATTGATCTCATCGGCAAGTGCCCTTTAGATCCCTCTAGTGTAAAGTTTGATTGATCTTATCGGTAAGTGCCCTTTAGATCCCTCTGACATAAAGTTTAATTGATCTTATCAGTAAGTGCCTTTTACATCCCTGTAGCATAAAGTTTCATTGATCTTATTGTAAGTGCCCTTTAGATCCCTCTAGCATAAAGCTTCATTGATCTTATCGGTAAGTGCCACTCTGATCCCTCTAGCATAAAGCTTCATTGATCTTATCGATAAGTGCCCTTTAGATCCCTCTAGCATAAAGCTTCATTGATCTTATTGGTAAGTGCCCTTTAGATGCCTCCAGCATAAAGTTTCATTGATCTTATTGGTAAGTTCCTTTTAGTTCCCTTTAGCATAAAGTTTCATTGATCTTATTGGTAAGTGGCTTTTAGATCCCTGTAGCATAAAGTTTCATTGATCTTATCGGTTAAGTGCCCTTTAGGTCTCCCTAGTATAAAGTTTCATTGGTCTTATTGGTAAATGCCCTTTAGAACCCTCTAGTATAATGTTTCATTGATCTTATCGGTAAGTGCCCTTTAGATCCTTCTCCCATAAAGTTTCATTGATCTTATTGGTATGTGCCCTTTAGATCCCTCTAGCATAAAGCTTCATTGATCTTATCGGCAAGTGCCCTTTAGATTCCTCTAGCATAAAGCTTCATTGATCTTATCGGTAAGTGCCCTTTAGATCCCATTAGCATAAAGCTTCATTAATCTTATTGGTAAGTGCCCTTTAGATCCCTCTAGCATAAAGCTTCAATGATCTTATTGGTAAGTGCCCTTTAGATCTCTCTAGCATAATGCTTCCTTGATCTTATTGGTAAGTGCCCTTTAGATCTCTCTAGCATAATGTTTCATTGATCTTATTGGTAAGTGCCCTTTAGATCCCTCTAGCATAAAGTGTCACTGATCTTATTGGTAAGTGCCCTTTAGATCCCTCTAGCATAAAGCTTCATTGATCTTATTGGTAAGTGCCCTTTAGATCCTTCTAGCATAAAGCTTCATTGATCTTATTGGTAAGTGCCCTTTAGATCCCTCTAGCATAACGTTTCCTTGATCTTATTGGTAAGTGCCCTTTAGATCTCTCTATCATAATGTTTCATTGATCTTATTGGTAAGTGCCCTTTAGATCCCTCTAGCATAAAGTTTCATTGATCGTATTGGTAAGTGCCCTTTAGATCCCTATAGCATAAAGCTTCATTGATCTTATTGGTAAGTGCCTTTTAGATCCCTCTAGCATAAAGCTTCATTGATCTTATTGGTAAGTGCCCTTTAGATCCCTCTAGCATAAAGCTTCATTGATCTTATTGGTAAGTGCCCTTTAGATCCCTGTAGCATAAAGTTTCATTGATCTAATTGGTAAGTGCCCTTTAGATCCTTCTAGCATAAAGTTTCATTGATCCTATTGGTAAGTGCCCTTTAGATACCTCTGGCATAAAGCTTCAGCTTCAATGATCTTATTGGTAAGTGTCCTTTAGATCCCTCTAGCATAACATTTCATTGATCTTATTGGTAAGTGCCCTTTAGATCCCTCTAGCATAATGTTTCATTGATCTTATTGGTAAGTGCCATTTAGATCCTTTTAGCATAAAGTTTCATTGATCTTATTGGTAAGTGCCATTTAGATCCCTCTAGCATAAAGTTTGAGGTGGGTCCTGAAGAAAAGGTTATCAATTTTTTGTGGGGAGATTCAGGGATAAGGTAGGATGTGATAAGCTGATGAGGCCTAGACCTGCAGGAACTGAGTCCACATATCATTTAGAATTTGCTGTACATCCTTTCAGTATTACACAAAGGCTTTACTTAGGTCTTTCCCTTTATAGCCATCAATTGAGGATAAATAGGATCCAGCCCTTAACAGAAAAAAATTCTTCTCAGAAGTGTAGGTTGGGTTGTATTGAAGATCTGAGACTCTATTAAACATTTTGTGAAGTGTACCATAATGTAAGAAGGGAGATGACCATTTTTTATTCACTTCATAACTGGAGTCAGATACAGTATTGGGCTGCCATGTCCCTTGGTCATATTAGATACAGTTGGAAGACAGCAAACAAAATGGGCATACATTTTTTAAGTAGATGGAAGCCTCCTCAAGTATTTTTTTTTCTTTTTTGAAACAACTAGTATAATATGGGCTGCAGTCAGTGGTAATTGTTTTGTATAATCTGTCTCTTTTATGAGCAAGAAATTTGGGGCTATATCTGTTAATTCTGAGCCATATTATCTGGAAGGTCCATCAGGTTTAGAGGAGATTTCACTGGCAATGGGAGCCTATTAGCTTTGATTATACTGCCTGTTGCATATAGACGTGTCTGATTTTCTGCATTTGCCAGTAAAAAGGCAACACATGGAGGACAGGATGTCTGTGAAAGTCTGCTACGAACTACATGACATGGTGTCAGATTTTTCCATAGGTGGTTACAAGAGATTTTTTAATAAAATAGTTATCTGGTATTTTCAAATACTAGCTGTGTCAGTTCATTACATCCTTGAATGGAGTTTCTCCTCTTCATATTGAGACATAGGTGTACTTTTTCATATTTGTGGGTATATAAAGAGGGCAGAGGTATTTGGGCTAATTTAGAGGGTGCCTACAACAATGTGATTGGTGTGAACCTGGAGTTGATGGCCTCACGTTTCCTCCTGAGTCCAGACTCTCCTCAGCTGTGTTCCTAGGTACCACTTTCACCTTCCATAACTTTTCTCCCCTACCTCTTTTGTTGCCATTATCATTCCATGTCACTGTGCCCCATACCATGTGTACAAATGATGGTGACTGTGCCCCGTCCAGTGCTCAGAGTTTTGTGGCTTAGAAATGCCTGATGCAGAACAAGGTCTGACAATGTAGTACAGTTCAAAGCCTGGTTACAGTACTGCATCAGTCATAGCTGCAGCACAGTTGCCACCTCTTTGGCAGTGCTGCTGCATGCTGTGTCTGCCTCAGCATCACATGGACAACCTGCTGTAGACAGTCTCTCCATCACCTTCTTATCTGGCTTCTCCTCTGCTTCTGGTTCTAGTCTGGCACTCCATTGGTTTCTCTTTGCAGTGGTTATTTGCAACAAATGATGCTGTGCAGCATGAAAAAGATGGCAAACATTCTGCACGTGTCTGGCACATACCATAGTATACCACCAGAGGTAACTAGGCAATTGAACTGGTCCTTAAGTACTCTGAACACACTATCATCAACGCTGTTTGTCCATGACAATGTGGTTGTGTATGCCTTCTTTACCACGGTCTGAGAGTTGTGGATAGTATCATGAGCCACATCTCCAGGGCATATGCTACATCACCCACAGTACATGACAGCAGACAGCAATATGGATTATCTGCAGTCTAAACAACTGTTGGCATATTTTCATAACTTGTGGAGAGTTGTGTGCAACAACTGATAAAATATCCTTGTTGGCAATCCTCCCCTCCATAGACTGTTAATATAGAAATCACATGTCAGATGCTGGAATTGAGGGAGTTGCCTGGGAGGTACACAGACACACAATATATAATACCCTGTTCAAGACACAGCACCTTGCAGATAATGGAGTTTAAAACCTTTCTATTGCTATACCATACATCATGTTGAACAGTTCAGGCTCTGATAGCAATGTGGGTGCAGTCAAAAAGCCCCACGACCTCAGGCAAATGGGTTAAATTATAGAAAGCCTTAACAGTGACATGTCTGTCCTCTGCTAATTATGAAAAACACATAATGTTCCATTACATGCTCCTGCAATATCATTTCAAGGAACTGGTATAGGATTTGTGAGACAGATACCTGCAAAACTTCCATTATATCCCCTGATGAATGTTGTAAAGTCCCCATAGCAAGGATAATTAAAGTATACACATCTTAGTGTCTCAAATGGGCATCTATGCATCCTTTGTGATTTCATGTGAGGACAGCACATGTCTACAAGCTCCTGTAGGGCTTCTCTGTTCACACAGAAGAAGTCAATATTGTTCCTGTTATGCAGATGATATTAGGTCAACAATGGGTAAACTAGACTGTAAAACAGTGAACAATGGTATGTAATATAGTGGGTTCTGGATACCAGAGATTAAACTAACAAGCAATGTTAGTATGAGGTACAGTTCAACAAGTGCAGATGGTACTCCTACCATCCTAGCATGGTATGTATGTTTGTTCACAACAGATGACAGCATACAGAACAGATGACTGCTGTGGCTCATAATGCTAAATTTATACATTTCTCAACTAATCCTCCTAGTTGGCTACCCTCAGTTGTATTCACACTGAGTATGATTTCCATAATGTCTCTCATTTGCATGTCATTGAGTGGTCATTTGCATACAATGCATACCACACTATTTTCTCAGTAGCACAGTTAGCTTACCTGCATCTCTGAATTGCCTCTTCCTGGTGTGTCACCACTCACCATGTGATTTCAGGTAATTCACTTTGCTAATTGTTTCTAAATACCCCTGTTATTCATCCTATGCATAACATACAGTGCACTTGGGTACCACTTGCGCATCCCACACAGAGTGCTTGGGTAACACTTATGCATCCCACACACTGTGCCTGGGTGCCACTTGTAAATCCCACACAGTGTGCCTGGGTACCACTTGTGCATCCCACACAGTGTGCCTGGGTACCACTGCATCCCACACAGTGTGCCTGGGTACCACTTGTGCATCCCACACAGTGTGTCTGGGTACCACTTGTGCATCCCACACAGTGTACCTGGGTACCACTGCAGTGTGCCTGGGTACCACTTGTGCATCCCACACAGTGTGTCTGGGTACCACTTGTGCACCCCACACAGTGTACCTGAGTACCACTGGTGCATCCCACACAGTGTACCTGGGTACCACTTGTTGCATTCCATACAGTGTACCTGGGTACCACTTGTGCATCACATACAGTGTACCTGGATACCACTGGTGCATCCCACGCAGTGTGCCTTGGTAGCATTTCAAATTATTTCCATCATCTGTAGAAAGAGGCAAATATCAGTTTATTTAAATGTGTCACGGACTGATGTGTAGCAGAATCAGAAAATGTGGTGCAGTCTAGGAAAAAGAGGCAGCAAACAGAAACACTGCCTGCAATATTATGTTAAGAACATACTTTGCTAGGACCACTTAAAAACAGTTACAGTATATTTAAGGAAATAAACTTATTAATTTCATATTGCAGTTTATGTATCTGAAACCACAGAATCAAATATAAAAGTATGTAAACTCTTCCATTGCTATGAACATTTAATTTAGTATGATGGCATTTTTTTAACTCTGCAATTATAAGAAAACATGACTGCATCCTCATAAAGGTGTTTCAAGTTCTTACCTGCCCAAATTGTTCCACTTCATTTCTGACACCAGCAAGCATCTTTAAAGCTGTAGCAAAGGGTATATTTGCAGCTTTCTGGTCCAGCACATAGCTCTTTTTATTTCTGAAAGGATTAGACTTCTTTGGCACCATACGTCTGGTGTTAATGTTCTTCAGGGTCACAGCAACTAACCATTTTAGGGGCACAGTGCTGACATTTTGAATGATCTCCTCCATCTTACAAGGTTAACGTAAAAGCGGGATCACATTTAAGCCAGAATGTATCAGCACTCATGTTGCTTAATCTGGTATTTCAAAACAGATATTTAAATTAGACTCTCTGCATCCTTCGCAAAGTCATCTACCCTGGAGAACTACCAGATTGACAATATGCTCCTAAGAGTTAATCCAGTTATTCGGGAACTTATGTGCACAGTGACCTAACTTTTGATCAACATGTGTGCATTGTCATAAGAAGTCCCTCTATATTCCATTCCAACAAGAAAGTCTTTCTATATTGTACAGCTGTACAGCTTATAAACAAAGGAATTGTATATACATCTTTGTCTCACTTTACTCAGCCCTTATTAAAGCCAGTCATTGAGTGTAATGCTCCCTTTGGCATGTATCCATCTAGACGCATGCAACAACTGGAACACCCACAGGGATATCTTACTAAAAGGATACAAGGTCTAAACAGTATGTGTACATGGACTGACACAAAGCCCTATCACTATACTTTGTATGTGACAGCCTGCTAAGAGGTGACCTGTGTCACACATACAGGGTATCCTCCAACCCAATACTAATGGATTTACTGCACTTCAGCAAATCAAATGGCATCAGAAATACTGGGTCTAGGTAGCTAAACCTCTTTTGCAACATCAACAAAAAAATTTGGATTTGCAGGTTAATCTCGCAGAGGAAACTGCTGCTCTGGAACAGACTCCCCATCCATGTAAAACAAAGCTCATCCCTTTCCATGTTCACATGTAACATGGATCTATGGATAGGAAACACAAAATGTACCCCAGGACTGCCCCCTGTACTGCTAATGGAGAGAAAGAGAGGCAGCTCCTAAATGCTTTATCCCATGCATGGGTCCCCTCAAGTTATCTATGGTATGACCCTAGTTATTCTCGTTAGGGATAATGCATAATTATCGACCACAGGATGGTTAAGGCCAAACATGAAAAGGGAAATTATTTAGGCTTAAAATGACCCATAAGGGCAGCTAGCCTAGTACTTACCTATGAACCTATATTCTTTAAGAAATTCTAAGCTAATGAAATATAAGCTGTCAGTCAATACCCAGCCCTCTGGTGCATGCCCACATGTAACTTTTAGGCCAGGCTTGAGAATAAGTCTTATATCAATATAGAGATTAACAGCCACTGAGTGATGTAGTTCCATAGCAATGACTAAGGGCCTGACAGATAGAATGAGGGGTGTCTAGTGTCCCTGCACCCTTCTGAAGTAAATCAAATGAAGATGGAAGGAAGCTGAAATGATGTTTCCAGCACATTTGTGGCAAAAGTTATTTGTGCCTGGGTCTTCACATCCGCTGGACAAATTACTTTGATCCCTGGAGGCCATACTTCCTAGAAAGTAAAATTTCTCCCCAACAGATTCACTAGGATAAAGTCAATTACTATTGTTTCTCTCTCTTTTTAATTTCTCCAAGATTTTTGGATTTCTTTTACCATGATGAGAATGGACTCTATTCCTAAGTTAAAGTATGATCAAAGTTCATGAAATTAGTATTGTTTCAATCAGTGATGTTAGCCAGAAATGCTCTTAGCAGCACCCACAATGTGTCCAGTAATGACTCCTTCTGCAATTCATACAGAATTATATGTATTGGTAACATATCTAAGTATGGCTAAATTATTTTTTTATGATACCTAACATATCTAAGTACGACTGTAAATTATTTTTTGTGAGACCTGTTGCTCTTACTATTATTGGAATTATCTTCCTTTTTCTACATTGCTTTTGTTTCTGCCAGCAAATCCTGGTATTTTATGACTTTGTGTCTCCCTCTGTGCATAAGACACTGTGATCACTGGTCTAGCGATACTGGTCTAGCGATTTCAATGATCAATGCTTTTGTCTTCTTTTCATGGACTGCTATATCTAGTTTTCTTGCTTCCATTTTTGGTAATGGGTGATGTCATGTGATATAACCGTCATCATTTTCTATAATGCTTTGTGGCTCATTTCCAGTGTTTGGTATGACAAGCAACATGGTAGAAACAATGTATTTTACTGATTCAGAAGGTGGAGTTGCTTGGAGAGGCCAATTAGATGAGACCAGTACAGAATAATGACACAATGAATCTCTAAACTAGCTTACTGATTGGGAGTCAAGTCAACAAAAACTGTACTCACAGACATCGGTGTGATTTTACATTTTTTTCTCTTGCTGTAAATCAGTGTGCTTAACAACACTGTTTTCTATTTCCTGAACTCCAGGCATGTTTTTCATTTCAAAGGCAATCATTGTAAAAGCACTGTAACACTCCTAAAATGAAAGTGTGAACATTTATCTATTGTATTTTATTCTTCTCTCTCTGTCTTAGTTAATTCATGTGTTTGGTGCTTGGCTAACAACAGCCTTGACTGAGGAGGCGGTTTAGCCACCCCCTGTGCTCTCTATGGAGAAAAACAACATCCAAAATGAATGATTTATTGGGTAAAATGTGTTATTATGTGATTCTGAGTAATGTAACTTTCACTCGATCTTACTGTATGTGCGTCCCACCTTCTTTCTTCCTGTCTACTACTGCCCACTAGAAAAGGCTAGATTTTACATTTTGGCCAGACTACTCTAGCTTGGTCCATAGATTTAAGGCTATGACTTGTATACCTTTCTGACCTGGGTTTGATTGTTACAGCCATTTGCTTGTTGTGTGACCCTGAGTAGTTCACTTCAACACATGAACCTGAAATGAGCCCATGTGTGCTCCCCTCCAGTTAAAAATATGCTTTTGTTATTCCTACATTACTAACTTTGGCACTATGTAGACACAGCTTGTGATGTTTGTGTGTATATATATATATATATATATATATATATATATATATATATATATATATATATATATATATATATATGGTTCCCTATTAGAAGCCTGAAACACTATAAGCCTGAAAGTCAAAATCCTGAAAACTATAGACTGAAAATGCAAAATCTCGAAAGTGCAAAATCCTGAAAACACAAAATGGACATACTGACATCATTGTGGCTTTGCTATTGTTAGCCCTGTGGTGTTAGGTCATGCGTTGGGTCCAGGTAAGTGTGCGGTTGGTTTTATGTTAGGGTTAGGGGCGGTTTAAGTGAGTTAGGGTTAGGGTACAGGTTAGGCATGTATGCAATAGTGACAAATATTGGGGTTAGGGGCGGTTTAAGTGAGTTAGGGTTAGGGCGCGGGTCAGGTGAGTGTGCGATAGTGACGGACCTTAGGGTTAGGGTTAGGGTCAGGGTCAGTTGGTAGATATTAGTGTCTTTATAGTGACATATTAGCATTATTTGTGTTTTCAGGATTTTGACTTTCAGGATTTTGCACTTTCGAGATTTTGCATTTTCAGTCTATAGTTTTCAGGATTTTGACTTTCAGGCTTATAGTGTTTCAGGCTTCTAACAGGGAACCATATATATATATATATATATTATGTGTGTGTGGGTTTACTGCTATATATTGAAAATACACTTCTTCGAAACAGAGCAGTAGACCCTACACTTCAATGAAACTCCACTTAAACAAAAGTGCACTTTCACTGAAGTCTAGTTCCCCGGGCTACCCAAAAAATAACAAAAAAAACCCACTAAAACATATTTTTGAAGGGGAGCAAGATATGCGCATTACCAGTATTGAGAGGCATGTTTATTTCATGTTTTAGAATCTGCTGTTACACGATGCTGAAGCAGTATCAATGTGTAACTAGCAATCGTACTGTTTTTAGAAACTGTGAGCGCCTCACAGAATCTGTGACCTGAAACAGCAATGGGAAGTGCTTATACATAGGCTAGATGGTTCAGGACCTCATTAAGGCCATGCCATCTGTTCACAGTTTCTTATGTGGTTATTAGGCTATCATCAGTCCAAGAGCCATCTTAAGCCTAGCCAAGCTTACCCCAAATTTACCAAATATTGCTGGCATGACAATACCCCATGGAATCGTATGAGTTATGATACAGGCTTGTACACATTAAGAGTTCACAGGCTGCTCTTGTCCATTAGGGACAAAGGTGCCAAACCAGGGGTAAATTTGCAATTTTCCAACTATTAGTCCGAAGTTAAATTTGAATACGGGTAGGGATGAGCTTTGTTTTACATGGAGACAAAGGAATCCTTGAGACACATACTTGTCCCTTCAGCATGTCCTATTTATGTCACAGACAATGTTTAGCACCTTAGATTGGGTTATTTACAATGCTATTTATTTATTTATTGACTGACTGACATTTGATTACCAGGAAGGTCTGACTGGATAGAAGCCCATTTTCAGTGAAGGCCTGGGGGAAAAGCTCCAAATTATTATAAAACATTTTAAGAACAATGATTTTACAATCTTCAAAAACAAAACAAAAACATCTGCAGCTTAAATAATTATAAAAAATTACATTTGTTAAGAATCGATACAAGATATATGACAACCGTATCATATTTAGAGAAATGTTAGACAAGTTTGTAGAGAAATTAAAGGTAAGTTAGTCTAATACAAACAGGAATTTCAATATGAAGTGAGGGGAAAACAGGCTTATGGTGTATTTAGAGAGAAAGTGGAGGAAGATAATTTAATAGACGTAAGAATGTAAATGAAGAAGGGAGAGTATGGAAGTATAAGGAATAAAAAGGTACTTTTTCGCATTTAGGGATACTGTTTATCCAGGTTTTCAGGAAGAACAGATCCAGATTTTAGTTAGAAAGTCTTTCAGAGTGGTTTTGGAAACTGGGAGGGAGGGTATTGACTTGATGGCTACAGGAAAGGAGTTCCAGGCCTTAGCAACCTTGTATGAGTACAGACAATGTCCAGCAGATTTGATAGGTTTGTAGACATACAGCAATTTTTTTGGTAAATGGATTGCATTGACTGATTGGGAACATAGTAGTGTAGAATGATTTTTAGTGCTGGACAGGCATGTGGATACTAGATAATTTTATAGATGGTGAAAAACTGTGTATATATTAGTTCATGAGGAAGTTCTAACCAATTTAGGCTTTTCGGTGGTATACAGTGGTGGGTTCTTAAAGGGGTACTTGCGACAAATTCAGAAACTTTGTTATAGCTTTGACACGTTTTAATTTTTGTGAAGCCTGGGGGTTGGTAAGGATGGGAGCACCATAAAGAAGAATGTGGAGGAGACAAGTAGTGGCAAGTGTAGTTTTAGTTGTGTTGGTGAGAAAGTTTTTGTCTCTGTAAAGCATCTCTAGTGTTTGATGAATTTTTCTTATGCAATTTTGTATATGCAGGTCAAATGTAAAATTATCATCCACTGTCACCCATAATAATTTGCAATGAGAAGTGACTTCAATGGTTTTATTATAAAGAGAGAGGACTTTAAATTTTGTTTTCTTCATGAGAGAGGAATTTGGGGAGAAAAAAATAGTAGTCTGGGCTTTTTTGAGTTAAGCATGAATTGTGAGTTACAAAGACATGTTTCAGTGGCTGTTAAAGCTTCCTGTGTAATTTTTTGGAGGTGTACCATATTGTTAGATGTACAAATGAGAGTGTAATTGTCTGCATATTGTGTTAGGGTGGCCTGTTGTGTGGATGTGTAGAGGATGTTGATGTAAATGTTAAAGAGGAGGGGACCAAGGATGGAGCCTTGTGGTACACCAATAGTGACTGGGAGGAAAGGAGAGAGCACAGTGAGCCATTTTACTGATTGGTACTTATTGAACAGGTAGCATTTGAACCACAGAAGTGTGGACTGGGACAGACCTAGTGATGACATTTGAAGTAGAAGTTTACAGTGACAAATTGTGTTAAAGGCTTTAGACAAGTCTAGAAATTAGGAAGAGATTAGTTTGTAGTTATCTCTAGCTTTGTTGACAGTATCTATATAGGTTAGAAGGGCAGTGATAGTACTATGTGTGGGATGGAAGCCATGTTGTGTAGGGGACATGAGTTCTCCTGCAGGAGACAGTCTAGAAATAGTCTAATGTCTGTTGAATTTCCTATTTTGTGCAGAGGGATATTTGTTTTGCAGATGTGTGGATATGCAACAAATCAATCAGTGTGCAGTTAGCGGACATCTTGTAGGTTAGGCACAGATCTCTGAGCGACAATCTGTTGGAGACCAAGTACAGGGATAGGGTTTTGAGTCAGTCCACATAGGACTTGTTGTTTACTCCTGGCATTCTTTTTATGAGAAATATCTAAGATCTCTAAAGCTGTTTCAAGTGCCTGGTCAGGTACAGGCTAAATGGTGCATTGTACTCAACTACTGGTCAGATGAGCGACAAATACAGTGGATCAGTGATGCCCTTGGACCTGGATATTATGCCCTTAGTTCTAAGTTGTGTAAAGTAGAGTCATTTTCTTACCACAGTAGATACATAATGGTCAAAGATCAAAGGTTAACTATACAAAGAAACTAGATCTAGGTGTCTCTTTTCAGGGTTGAAAAAAGAAACACTATTTTGTTAAGTGGCTTAAATCCCACTGTTCACAAAGAAAAGTGGAGTGCAAACTAAGGATTGCAAAAAAAAGCTGATTAGTAGCTCACAAGGTCAATCTTCTGAGATATAACCTCATGCAGTTCATTGGAATACCAAACAGGAAATTAAAATTCTGAGTACCTGGTAGAATGCTTTTGTTGCCCATGAATGCAGAGTATGGCTATTGATGGCTGGTTGCTAAAGGAGATGTTGAACTCCCCTACATCTTGGGTGTTGCATGATGCTAACATCAAAACATGTAGTACACATACATGTTACTACCACTCACATTTGTTATACTACTGCATGGCCACAGTGGAAGATGAAGAGTGCATTCATGGGGCAGAAAGGCCCCTTCTCATCTACCCAGAATGATAGTCTTAGGCAATCCAACAATACTTTACTGTGAGTTTTAACGTGAAAATCCATAATGTCCTTCTGTCCTGAGGAAGAGGGTCCCACTCTGGAAGTGGGCACAGTGAAGACATAGCAGCAATGGAGATTTTGTGCACAGACAATGGAAAAAGAGACACTTATGAAGACAGCATGGAGTATAACTTGTGCCAAAAGAAACAATGTAAGCAGTACTGCAGTGGTTAACAGTGTCACTTCACAGCAAGAGGTTCTCTGGTTCGATTCTTGGTTGGGGTGCCTTCTGTGTGGAGTCTGCATGTCCTCCCTGCATCCGTGTGGGTCCCCTCTTGCTGCTCTCGGGTTCCCTTCCACTTTCCAAAGACATGGCTGGAGTGTTTCTCCCCAGGCCTCTGCCTAAAATTGGCTCTGTCCTAGTCAGACTTTCTTGATCAATAAATGTTAAATAAATAAAACAGGAACTTACCTCTCCTTATGTACTTAAATTTTATCTGAACAAATCTCTGTGCTGCCTATGAAATGATGCATCATAGGGTATTTGTTTCTGTGAAACAACATAATTCCTGTAATGTGCCAAAACATGAGGAAAAGATGAATGCTGTAACTTCCAGCAAACTGCCAGGACACTCAATGTCATGCAATTGTTAATGTCTAATTATAATAGCAATGTTTTTATGTTGTCACTCTAAGCACCGCTTATGTTTTCACAATGCCACCACTGCAGTTTAGCTGAAAAGGTATCCTGAATTTTCATAGCCAGTGTTTAATATAAATTCTGCTGTATAGGCTCATAGGCAAATACTAGACTAGCTGCCTCTGCACTCCATTTTAAAAATGGCTTATTTTCTTTTTGTGAGAATCAAACCTTGCACTTTGTATTTGCAAGGTAAGCTCTTTAGCCATCACACCAATCTCCCAACTCTTCTCCAGTGAATGGAGCTTAGTGCCATCTAAGGAAGACTGCCATTAAGCCATGTTCATTTTTGTTGTACTCACAGAATGTATTTTGTTGCCAGGATCACTTAGCAAAAGATTTGTCGCATTAAGAATGCAGCATATTTTACAATTCTTGGTTTCTCTCCTTGTGAGCATTAATAAATATACTTCTGTAGCTTCTATATCTGTGAATAACACTGCTTTCAAGTGGGCACACAGTAGAATGATTTGTCATGCTGGGAAGTTTAACGCAATGACTCTTCACTAGAGGTGTAGTTATTTAATAATTGCTGATACATTCATTTTACATTTACTACACTTTGAAAATGCATTACTTTGCGCCAGCATTAATGCAAAATAGCTGCCTCAGTAAAAATACTAATTTAACAATGAAAGGTCTTATTTTATAGTACATGTTCCTGGATAACTACATACAATGAACAGATCACCTGCAGTATCTACTCATGAATCCCCATCGCACACACGTCCCTACTGAGCTGTTATGCTAAATGTACTTGTTTGTGGTTTTCCTGGCACTAGGGGGGGGGTGTTTAAGTCCTCTTGATCTTTCTTGCTTTCCTTTCAACTAATTTGTGCATATTGTAGCACCCCCCAACCCTCATCAGGGCCCGTGATGTCATCGATCAATACTCTCCGAAAAGCAGGTCCTTTCTTCCTTGTCTTCTTCAAGGACGCTAAGTCAGCCTGGCACTGCTGACCCATGCTAAATTCATCACAAAAAGTCAGATTAACTTTTGTATAGGCATCATACATCATTTAGGTAATTTCTTACTCTTATTTTGTGAGAGGGTATGAGTTTTGCAGCCTGCATTGTATGCAGTATCAACTGAAAAACATTACTTAAAAATAAAATATAGCATCACAAGATGCAGGAGGAGAAGAAACAAAAAAAGTATTACCTAGGAAACGATGGACCACTCCACAAACACTGGCAACTTGTTATTCCAGCGTGATGTTTGTGTTGACTGTTGTGCAAACACCATGAGATTATCCTAACACAGGAGTTCTTCTTGTGTGGTTTTCAATAAATTTGTGACAGTAGATTGTAATATCTAGAGAAGATCATCTGGTAGGAACACTGTTTGCATTACTACATTTTTTTTGTACTTTTTGCCCCCAGTTAACTATCAGATATTACTGGGAGCCTCTTGTCACTTATCAGGTGCACTAACCAGAGAAACCCCCCGCCCCAATCTTTTTCTGACCTATATTATGGGCTGATGTAGAGACTAAGGCACTCCAAGGAAGTGCTATATTGTGTCATTTTTTTATATCTTCTGAATTCCCATCCTCTTCTGTGCACCTGCAGCATCTAGGGATGGATGTGCATTGGGGCATGCTGGTATACTGTTGTACCTCTGCAGTGACCTGACTAGTATCCATTCCTCCCTAAGGACAATATCCACCTCCTCATTCCTAGCATCTGACAGAGATCAACCATGAGGTGCACCCAAGTGCATGCCCTGCCACTGCCAGGGCCTCAACTGCCTGACCCACTAATCAAACACAGGTCACCTGAGCCATCGTAAGGACTTTATTCTTATATTCCATGGCCTGGCTGCCTGCATTATTACATTTCTGAATGGCCATGGAAATCCTAGGCTGGCTAGAAAGAAAGCATCCAAGCACTCAGTATATAACAGAATAGCACCAGCCACAGACCAGGACATTATCTTCCATTTTTTCTAAGAAAATACCATAAATTGTAGAATTTGGACTGAACACTGGAAAAAATGAAAATTATGGAATTTGGCATTATAGGCTGGAACATTTGCTCAGCAAAGCTTATATTTCTTTTCAAATTTTGTTACTTGTTAAATTGCCCTGTACTTAGAGTCTGTTTTAATTTGGTTGCATACAGATCCACTAAAACACTGTAATAAAATCCCCACAATGATATAATAAATTACACTTAGCAATGAGTATGTAATTCCTAGAATTTCGGGTCATGGAAATGGAATTTCATATACTTTTCTGTTTCATGAACTCTGAAAAAGGACTTTCTTTTGGACATGTTTTTCATTTCAAAAGCAAAGTTTCTAAACACAAAGACTTCTAATGGAAAATATGAACATTTATTCTTTGTACTTTTATTCTTTGCTCTTACTCTTAGTTAATTCACATGTTTGTTATCTAACTAATAACAGCCTTGAAACAAAAGAGTGGATAAGTCACAGATATTCACAGCTGATGTTAATGTCGTTTCTTCAGCGTTCACTGGCAGACAGGGTATGTGAATGGTGATTAGTTCAATTACGCACAATATTTCAACAACAGTTTAGCTATTCACTTTTCCTTGTGTCTCTCACTTACCAGCTACCTGTTCTTTATGTCTCTGGTGGACACAAGTGCCACAGATCAGTATTAGTAACAGTGAGCAACCAGGTGCCAGAAAGCACTTTTTGTAGTGACTCAATAAATTCATATTGTCCTTAGAAGCCATAGTTGTATAGACAAAAAAAAAAAAAAAACATTTCTAGCCACTTTATTTAACATGGATCTTACAAAAGAGAAAACTTCTTGGATTCCACTGACAAAGGGTCAGTAATAACTCACAACTTTTAAATTTTTCAATTCGAACATCATCCATACTACAGTGTCCTTTAAATGCATCCTGTCACAACCTGATAACATAAGAGTGAAGAAAATGCAGACAACAAAAATGGGGACGTGTGTCTTCACCCTACTCACATCTTCGGTGTCTCTTAGTCTTATTTATTCTAGCCATGGCATGACTGATGGCATTCCTTTTTGCAAAAACACAAGTACAATTTTGTTCTTATTTGGATTAACTTTGAGCCTTTTCTGATCCAGAACTGAAAACATTCAACAGTTGAAAGTATCAGTAAGGGTTCCATTCCCATTGGTAAGGTTTCCTTCAGAGCAGTAAGGGTTCCATTCCCATTGGTTAGGTTTCCTTCAGAGCAGTAAGGTTTCCATTCCCATTGGTTAGGTTTCCTTCAGAGCAGTAAGGGTTCCATTCCCATTGGTTAGGTTTCCTTCAGAGCAGTAAGGGTTCCATTCCCATTGGTAAGGTTTCCTTCAGAGCAGTAAGGGTTCCATTCCCATTGGTTAGGTTTCCTTCAGAGCAGTAAGGATTCCATTCCCATTGGTAAGGTTTCCTTTAAATATATGTACATGACTACAAGAGCTCAGTCTACTGGATGTGCGAGTCGAAGCACCATGATACGTGGGAAAGTGTCCATTTCACAGTTCTCATTATCAGCTAAGCATGTTGCCTTGTGAAACTGACCTGGCCATATCTGTAGAAACAAAGTATGTGCTGAGTTCGCCTTTCCCTTTTACCTTTATAATGCCACGGTTTGTGCAGGTATATCCTAATTTCTGAAGAATGATGGCTGTCTCCTCAGTTACCTACAGAATAAAAGACAGAATAAGATAGATATGATAGCACTTATCAGTAATTAATAAACATCAGCATGTATGACATCTATATCTGCTGTCTAGATCTAACTATAAATATAGATAGAAAGATAGACAAACACATGCATATGTGTGTGTGTATCTATATATAGGTGTACTGAAATAAAACAAAATACCCAAAGATCAACATTTACAAACCTGACCACAAAAAGCTGACTTTGCAGATGTTGACACTACTATGCATGCACTAAGCAACAACCTTGGTGCCTGCAAAACTTAATCTTAAACAAATAAAACACTCCTGCTAATTATACATACTAATTCCAAGATTTCACAAGAAAGGTGCAGTCTCACAACACTGGTGACTATCTGATTATCTATATAGTCGACCATATTTTGTTGACTAACAGATGTCAACAAATAATAGATTCAATGTATTTCAGTGGCTCAATACACATAGTACACACACACACACACACACACACACACACACACACACGCGCGCACACTTTCACACACACACGCACACACACACACACACACACACACACTCTCTCTCTCACACACACACACACACACACACACACACACACACACACACACACACACACACACACACACACACACATACACAGGATACCCAGACATTTCCAACTGGAGTAGCACCAATGGGTCTAATCAAAATGAGTTTAAAGCCTTATTTAGATGTACTACAGAACTCCATATGAATTGCAGGAGTCAGTTCTGGGCACTTTGAGGATGCTGTGAAGAGCACTTTTGCTAATATCAAAGATTGGAACAATACCAATTTCACAAACTTTAACCATACTTTGACTTAGGAATGGGGTCCAGTCCCATCATGGTATTAGAAACCCAAAAGATTTGGAGAAATTAAACTGAGTGAGAACACTTGTATGTGTGTGTTTGTGTGTGTGTGTGTATGCATTTTTGAATATATTATATATTATCACACATCACTGCAAGATGCATCATCAGAAGCTGAGCAATGGAATCAACTTGTGATGCATTAAAACTGCAAGAACAAACAAAATGCCAATGTTTTATTTCAGAGGTACTGACTTGGCCATTGACCCATAATGATCTTTAGAAGCCAAGCCATACAGTCCCATGAAGTTCTTAGCCCTTATATTTTAAGTACAAATAACCCAGAGATTAGCAGAACATTTACATGCTACCCCATCCATGAAGGACAAGTTTGCCAAATCAGAGGTATATGTGTGGTTATCCATCCATTTATCTAGACTATGTTTGAATATTGTAAGGGAAGTACTTTGCTTAATGTAGAGAGGAAGGTCATCATCATTGTACCTGCATCACCAACAGTTTATCAGCTCGCATTTGTCATCACTAAATGATCAAATTCAGACAAATTAACTAAACTACTAAGGCTTGCTCCACACTTTAGTACACTAAAAACACATAATTTCAAAATACAAAAAAATATATAAGATATCAAACTTGCAACAAGACTAAAAGAACAAGCTACATAAAAAATCACTGCAGTAAAAAATATAGAAATAAACAAAAACATGTGCGATTTCTGTAACACTGAGAAGCAAAATGAACCATTGACTCTTCTTGCCTACACATTACCTAAGAGAAACTATAACATTTCAAAATGCATATATTTGAAAAAAAATCAACATTAAAACTAATATAAGCAGAAAAATACTTACCAACCCTTACAAAGTGCACAGAATTATACAAACACCAAATAAAAAATCAAATCCCAACCCTTACAAAGTGCACAGAATTATACAAACACCAAATAAGAAATCAAATCCCAACCCTTAAAAAGTGCACAGAATTATACAAATACCAAATAAGAAGTCAAATCCCAACCCTTACAAAGTGCACAGAATTATACAAACACCAAATAAGAAATCAAATCCCAACCCTTACAAAGTGCACAGAATTATACAAGCACCGAATAAAAAATCAAATCCCAACCCTTACAAAGTGCACAGAATTATACAAACACCAAATAAGAAATCAAATCCCAACCCTTACAAAGTGCACAGAATTATACAAGCACCAAATAGGAAATCAAATCCCAACCCTTACAAAGTGGACAGAATTATACAAGCACCAAATAAGAAATCAAATCCCAACCCTTACAAAGTGCACAGAATTATACAAACACCAAATAAGAAATCAAATCCCAACCCTTACAAAGTGCACAGAATTATACAAACACCAAATAAGAAATCAAATCCCAACCCTTACAAAGTGCACAGAATTATACAAACACCAAATAATAAATCAAATCCCAACCCTTACAAAGTGCACAGAATTATATAAGCACCAAATAAGAAATCAAATCCCAACCCTTACAAAGTGGACAGAATTATATAAGCACCAAATAAGAAATCAAATCCCAACACTTACAAAGTGGACAGAATTATATAAACACCAAATAAGAAATCAAATCCCAACTCTTACAAAGTGCACAGAATTATAGAAACACCAAATAAGAAATCAAATCCCAACCCTTACAAAGTGCACAGAATTATACAAGCACCAAATAAGAAATCAAATCCCACACTAGAATGAATGAACTGACCTTCCATAGTAGAACAACAAAAATCCACTAAAAATGAAAGAGGAACTGAACAAATTAAATTTAAAACCTACAAAAAATTCTCAGTTGCTATCTCCCATGACCACTGAACTATCCAAGAAAAACATGTTAAAAAAAAACATTTCTGAAGGTAAACACTGTTTGTCCCTTCCCCAAATAACTATGACTGATGTCACAAAACACAGACCTAACACTGGGAAACATCCCTTATATAACGGATCCCTAGTGAACTGTCAGCATTCAAAATTCTGAGTTCTGAAATGCTTAAAAAAAAAGCAAAAACAAAAAATGCAGTGAAACATGATGCAACGTGCACATTTTGATCAATAAATTAAGCATTTTTGTGCAGAACTTTCAAAATATATATTTTGACTTGAGTCGCTACCTGGGGATTTAACTATTCTCATCCAACAGTTGGTGAAATTTGTACCTTCCACTTTTTCGGATTTGTGAGAGTGCAACCACCTATCTTTGTGGTATGTTGGTTGTTCTACTCAGAATGCCTTGAGTCATAAATTTCCCATTGAAATGATAAATGGTTTGTCAGAAGCAACAAATTTATACTCATGTTGCCTAATTCTGATAAATTTCAGTGTTTGGATGACAGAGTGAGGGGTTGTTATCTTTGCAATTGAAAGTATTTGAGCATTATTTAACTAAATATAGGAACCTGCAAATAACAACATTTATTTAGCCTAATGTATCAGGGTAAATTGGGTTCCAAAGGGTGTGCATTGGTGGAAGCTTCCAGTTAAGTTGGTAGTGTTGCACCAGAGTTGCTTAGAGTTTTTCGATTGGATTGGTACGGAAGTTATGAAATTAATTATTGTGGACAATGAACACAGACTGTGAGTGTTAGATGATGAAATTAAATCTTGCAACACTAATATTAAGAGAGATTTGTTGTTTCTATCATATAGTCATGATTAAAATGTTTTCATGGGGGTTGATGAGATATCTGTTCACTGCAAACAGTGGAAACAGAAGAAACTGAAAAGGGACAAGTTGGAATATGAGGAGAGATGTGTGTCACCGTTTTGGCTATGTTTGGAGCTGAAGGTGTTTCCAATGAGTCAGATGAACCTGCTGGAGCACCAATTTCTGGGATGTTTTTCTTTTAGATCCAATTCACTGAGAATATTAGACAGGTTGAAGAATGAGTAGAATCAACCTCCAAATTATCATATCAAGGAATTCATTTGGATATGTTGGAAAGAAAAGGGAGAAACAAGAAGTGTTTAATTGTGAGTAGATTCAGTGTTCAGTGACATGTTGAAAGCATGTTAAAATTTGACCCTTTCACAATGGTTATGGTTTAAAATTTTGTAACTAGGGTCACATTGTGATTAACAAGGATAATGTTTTGCTATTTTACAAGTGTTTTTATTTTGGCTCAAATTTTAGAGCTGATTTGGCACGCTTATTGGTACAACTTAAACTGTCTACTTGGCAACTCAGTTTGAGAGTGTTTTTTGGTAACAATTTGGATGCAGCTTGCCACACAGTTAAAAAGGAGGGGCATTTTTATCACCACCTAGCCCTATGATTTCCATTTTTGAAATGGTGTGTGAATAACAGTTTAGAAATTGTGACATTAACACACATCATGTTGATGACAACTTGACAGTTGGTGAGAGAAATAATTTGAGACATCTGAGGGGTAATAAAAGCATTAGGGTGGTGGCATGGTGATTACAGTCCATTTGGATTATTCTAGAAAGATGTTAAATATTTTAAATGATACTTCTACATATAATAGGGTTTCCCATACTGAGGTTAACATGGAATATGCCAAAACTGACTAATGTCTGTATGATTTGGTTTGTCAAGGTAGTATTTCTAATCAATTATATACATTTGTAAATGTAGCCAAACCAGTAATTCCATACATTTTCGGTATACCTAAAATTCATAAGAATGTTGCCAATCCCCCTTTGATGCCCCGTTATAGGACCTGGTAAAGATGGAGCCTCTGGCCACATTTATTGATTTTTATTACAAATTACTGCTAGAGAAAGAAGAGCACATTGTTCAGTATTCTTACCATTTATTACAAATGCTTGATGACATTCCTTTTAAAGCAAAGATAATATTTCTGAGAGCATTTGTTGTTGATTTAATTCTGGTTATACCTCATGATGAAGGGATACAGCATTTTTCCAATATTTTAGTGAAGGATGAAATGAACGGTCACACTGACATTCATGTGATTCTTGAGTTTTTGGATTTGGGTCTACGTAACAATTTTGTCTTTTTGAAGGAAAGTTTTTCCATCAAATATCAGGGGTTGCTATGGGTGCTAAGTGTGACCCCATTTATGCAAATTTAGTTTTAGCTGACAGGGACATTGGTTTGTGTTTGGTTCTTCATTTTTCAGGATGATATTTCAATATTT